>NC_135316.1:49139861-49463584 GCF_048772815.1 Callospermophilus lateralis | reverse complement strand
TATGCTTTTTCTATTTCTTTCTCTTGCTTATCTTTAGCACTTTCTTGCTTTCCAGCAAGAAAGCTGCTTGAGGCTTATGCTATACATTACCTATAATGTTCCAATTCTATAATCAAAACTACTTCTTCAAGGAACTCTAGTTTGTTTTAGTAGATAATGGTGTTCAGAAAACTAGAGCTGAGTGATGGGTATTTCCAATAAAGTTTAAAAAGATACTAATACTAGATAACCACATAATTGCCAATTCATTTTTTTAATCTTTAAGATGGTGTTGGTAGAATGTGATTGAGACATTGGAAATCACAAAATTGTAGGAAAGTCAAGTCATCACAAATAATTACACAAACAACTATCACAATTACACAATAATTATATCTTAGGGCTAAAAGGTGTTTTCACTATTACATAAATATTTGTTAGTCATTTATTTATTTATTACAACCTCTCTTGAGAATATTCTTTTTGTTAGAAAGCATTCTAATTGCTCTGTATATAAAATATAATAGCTGTCCTAAATTTAGTCAAAATCTAGTGGGTGAGTGCCTTAAAATATTGATTATACAATAATTCTAAAAGGGTATATATCAGTGCTATGATCAAAGTGCTATGAGAGCAAAGGGGATAACTAAGAGAGGAAACTCAATGTTGGTAGTCACTTCTCTGAAATGAAATCTAAATTTGTACTAAAAGAAGATTAATGACTTGGAAGGTAAAGATTGGTGGTGCTGATGTGAAAAAAAGGTTAAAAATTCTATGCATAGAGTATGTCCCCTTTTCTATACAAAACCATCGGGGGGAAGTCCTCAAAGGTACAAGTATATTCATGGACTGATGAACAATTCTGTGCTCCTGAAGTACCAGATGTGACACTGGAGATGTGAGTTGGAGCAAGAGATGGTAAAGAAAAATTTCTTAAAACTAGCACATTTAGATAAATTGAGTCTCTCTCAACTGTGATTCCCATTATTGCAAGAGATTTATGATAGTAAGACTATGTTGCTTACTTTTAATTCCAAGCTGAATATTAGAATATACCATATTGGTTCCCAGTCTTGTAAGTTATAGGAGAGTTTGATCAAATTTGAGATTGAGAGCTAGACTCTGTCAGTTATGACATAAGTAACCCTTAAAAATGACTTATTCATGTCATATAAAGAAATGACAGGTAACTATACCATTTCTTAAAGTAGTAAGAATGAACTGCAATACTAGACAGCAATACTCAATACATGTCAATAGATTTTATTTAAAATTTGGCAAACTGATTAAATTGAACATGATATAAAATGGAGCTACAGAAAACTGGCTGGTCATGATCACAGAATTGATCTGGCTATTTCTATGGATCAAAGACAGCTGACAAATAAGTTGGACACTAAAATCACAAAAGTGATAAGAACCTTAAGAGAGAACTTTGTGTTGTGTTATCAGAAATATATCTTTAAAAAGCAAAGATGATTTTATTGAGGTCATTGAGTAAGTTGGTACAGAGAATGAGAGTCTGAAGCTTCCTAATTTGGGTATCCCTTTGTCAAATTCACAAACTCAATCTTGCTGGCAAACATGATTATTATATTTATTAATCAACACTCAGATTCTCTTCTAAATACATACACAATTTGGTTAAAAAAACTAAGAATAAATTCTTTAAAAAAAGGAATAAAACAGTATAAATTTGTGTGCTCCACTACATGTGGTCTCTTTCATTCTCCATCTTCTGACTCCTTTAATAGCTTATTGATTTTATTCCATTGAATTGTGGAGTAATCATGAGATTTAAGCATTTCCTTAAGTTTTTCTAATACTTGCATTAAAGTATACTAGTCCTAAGTAAAAAAATAAATACTATTTCAATTAAATATGATAATTTTAAATTGGTAGTCCAGCATGCATAATTAAAATAAACTTATTTATATACTGTACAATAGTATAAAAACTGGAAGCTAAGGTAGCATGGTTCATAAGAATGAAGATCTTCATTACATTTGGTAGAATATAATGGTTCTCTTGGCACATCTTTAGTAAAATACTTAATCTCCTCTTAGCTTTCCTTTCATCAAAAGTTTAAAAATAATGTGGTTATGATCTAAATCACCAAAAAATATTATCGAGAGAGAGAATGTGTGTATTTGTGTGTGTGTATGCATACTTTGTTTAATTACCCAATGTTGTTTTGTCTACTCTTTGAAAAAGAAACAAAGGTTAATTAAACAATTTGACATTGTGGTGTATTTGATTCATATTGTATTTTGTAAACTTTATATAAAATTAGCAAAATTACTAATGCTTTCATTTAGCAGCAATTTTGAGCTTTTCTTAAAATATGTTCTCAAGAGAACTTCCAAAATATTCTGTGACCTGTTAAAATGCAATTCTGTGGACTTCATCATATTAAACCTGGATTAGAATCTCCAAGAATACATATTTAACAAGCTGCTTCTCTGTTTCCTTTGCATTTTTATGTTCATGAATCAATGACATTTTGACCCATAAGAACTTGAGTTTTCAAAGAACAATGTTCTCTTCAGCAAAGCCTTAATGTTGGGTACAGAATATATTGTTCTCGTAACTTTCAACTTAGCCAAAAACGCTTTCTCAAAACTTCTGAATGATAAAATCGGCAAATTTTTTTGGTAATTTATGCTAATCTTTACAGGTATTTATAAGGATTTTCAGAGGTTTATATATTCAAATTTTTTTATTATATCTGAAAACACCAGTTGTTGGAATACTTTTGATTGAGTAAATATTTTCTAATTTATATTTGTATTCTATCAGCAATATCAACCCATCATAAATCTTATATATTTTATCTTTGATTTGAATTTATTTAACATATATCCTTATTTTTAATTTTCACTAACTATGTAACATTTATTATGTTCCAGGCAATATTTCATAAATGATTCAAATATTAAATCATGTAATCTTTAGAACAATTGTAAGAGTTAGGTACTATTATTATTTCCATTTCACAGTGAGGAAACGGAGTAAAAGAGGTTTTATAATTTATTGAAGACCTTGCCAGAAGCCGAAGAGGATGAAATCAGAATTCAAACCCAGGCAGTCTAGCCCAGTGTTTAACCTTCGTGCATGTGATATGAGATTGATAAATTTCTTTGAGGTCAAAGGTTGTAATCTTTGATTTTATTGAGCTTTTTTCCTAATTCTTTCCTTAGGAACTAAGAGAAACCAATTATTAAAAATCTGTTTGCATAAGTCTTAATAAAAATAAATCTTTTTGACAGCCTCTGCTAAAATAATGTCTTCATTTTATTTTTCAGGATTTGCAATTAAAATTATTTCATCAAAAATTAACATTCCAATTTAGTATCATGCAGCCTGACTTTTATTTTCCTCTTGTAAAATCCATCACTAACCAAGAAGGAATTGCATGGGTTTCTGTTGTGTTTGACTTCACTATGTCTATTACAGAAGCTCTTCATCACCATGGACTTGAATGTTAAGAAAAAAAAAATTAATATGGTTTATAGCAGTAATCCTCTTAAATGCTTGAGACTTTGCCAGCTTTCAACTAACAAGCCAGGTTATTAACGGCTGCGGTCCTACAACACTCAGGGATTATTGTCTAGGTCTGCTGACGAGGCATTGCTAGTGACCAGTTTGTAAAATGCAATCTGTTATTTTATTTCACAACCTGATCAATGATTAAAACTGCTTGAAGTACAAAAATCTGCCTTCCCAACCAGCTGATGATTTTTGCAATACATAGAACTGAATGGCTCTTTTTATGTGTGATTAAAGGTTCTGATTATTACCTATGTAAGTTATCTGGCAGCTTTTATGGGGGGCTTTTGGTTTGATCAAGTAAACTTGAAAAGAACATCAAGATTTAAAAAAAAATTAACATTACCTTTAACTAAAAAAATGACAGCTCTGTCAGAAGACTGTCTCCCCTCACCTGATTCTTAATATGGAGTTTCTGACAAGTATAGAGATTTGCCTTAATTATTTATTCATTTCATTGAAACCATCTTCATCTGCTTTAAATTTCTAATAAGTCTATTTAAATAAAGAGAATCCTATTTGAATGTTGATTTTATACTTTAAAAATCATGAAGGAGTCTGTATTTATACAGAAGTGGCATGAAGCAATGGTAATGATTGTATCAGTAAATGGCCAAAATAAAAATGCTAATTACATTAGGTACTGACATAATAGCATTTCAACCCAAGTTAGTATAAAACAGCTACAAATATCAGTGGATTACAAAACATTGATAAATCATTATTGCTGCTAGAGAATATGGAAGATGTAATCTGAAACGAAAGAAGAAAACTTCCATTTGTTTCTTTACCTTCATAAATTGGACAAATTGCTATACACAGAATGCTGCTCTGACCCAGCAAATGCCTTATTCCCAGTGCCTAGGTCCAGGCTTCAAACCCTGACTATGGTTTTTGACATAATGACTTTATTTGTTTAGTTTGGTTTGCTTGGTTTGATTTTACCGCATAAATAAAACCCCAACAGCTCTGATCTAAAGAACTTCTGAAGCTGTCTATTTTTTGTTTGTTTTGTTCTTATCCCCTGTGGATATCTAGATCATGCAAATTTGCTTCTCATAAATATCCCAATTCAGCATGAATTCACCTACTGCCCTCCACTGCTGGCAAAAGCCACTCTTTCCATTAAAGTATGTATTTTGAAAGTGTGAATTTTGGTATTTTAAATTCAGCAAAATCTGTTCAAAAAGCAAGTGAGGGAGACTCCTCATATGATGGATATTTTATTTTCAGTTTACCAGTAAGAATGTTTTTCTGTCATTTAAATAAGAATGAGTCAGAGGAAGGTAAGAAGTGCAACATATACTCCCCATGCAGACACACACACACAGGGACAAATATGGTAGAATAGAATTCTATGTGGGTGAATAAAGGTCAAGACAATAGCGTTTACACACAGGGATGCCAGGTAGCTATTGTTTCCTAATGTTTTACCCATAAATCATGGTAAGAATACTATAAACTCCAAGAGTCTTTATGTGAGATGTCAAAATTATATTTTTGTAAGAAAGGTTATGGAGTAAATATGTTTGTCCAGCCTTGTATTTTTGAAAATTCTTTAATTATTTGGTTAGACGTTTGGAAATATTATTGGAGGTTCAAAATAACTTTCTTTCATAATTTTCAAGCAACTGTCTTCCAAATTTCCTAGACACTATTAAGTAATCCAACATCATTCTGCATAATTTAAAATAGTGCTAATATTTGTCCCTATCCAATGTAGTTCACTTCATATTGATTTGATAATAATTCCTAATATCTAATAATTCCTATTATCCTCTAACCACTGGCCCAGCACAAGAAATTAAATTGTTTATTCCTTTTGTATTCAAATTCCTTAGGAAAGTTTTTGTCAATGATTTATATATCAGTGTGAGAAAGTTTCTTCTATGTTTTTTAAGATGATTTTGTGTGGGGAGATGATGAAGATATAGAAATAAATTGAAGTAAAATATTTGTACAACAGGAAGAAAAGTTAAATAAAAACAATAAAAGGTAAGCTATAGGGACAATAGATTTGGAGAGACAAAGACTTATATTTTATTTCCAAATTTTTGTCTGTAGTAAGAATTAGACTATTGATAAAGCTCATATTTTTAACTTGGTAATTATGCAATTTGTTGTAACTAATCATTTCCAAACTTGTGCTTTATAAAATTATTTATGATTTATGATCAGCTTTTTATGTCTTGTACTCAAAATAATTTCAGCATGCATATTGTAACATAATTGAACCAAGGGCATTTAGGTAAATATATCCAAACATTATGTTTCAACTAATACTACATGCATATTTGAACCTCTGTGGTATTAAAACAGAAGGAGCATGATTGCCAATCATTACTTCCTGAAGACTGATATTTCTATGCAAATATAAATACATTCTTCTCCATCAGATTTTTTGAAACAAAAAAGCATGTCTGAAGATCAAATACACAGATATTTGTTTGGAAAATATGAAAAATGTTAGACAGCAATGAATTTTATGTGATATTAGAAAGGAGTTTTCTGTCTTAACATTATGAGTATATAAATATATTTTTATGTATGTGAAACTTCATGTACACACTCATATATTTTTATGCAGCCATATTATAATATACAGTACATATGAATCTTTTGTGCCTTACTCCTGAATATTCAAGGGATTTTCATGTCAATTATCACATTTGTTTGTCCAACATTCCTATGAGATGGAAGCACTTATCATACTGTGACATCTTTTTTAAAGGCAATGCTTTTTGAAGCTTCACTTTAGCTTGAGTATAGCTCAATCAATGACAGACGGTAATATTAGGAGAAATTATAGATATACCACTGTGGATACCATCTGCTTAAAAAATATTCCCCACAATATATCCATCAGTATCATCTACACTATAACTTGGTTGCAGAGCTCTTTTTAAACTTTCTTACCACACAATTATACAACAACTTCTTTCAAGTCTCCCCATATTTGGTCAAGTTGGATTAAGGCTGGGAGTAATGCAATAATAACAAAATTAATATTGGGGGTAATGTAGATGAAAAAAGGTAAGGTAAATTTTATGTAGATCCCAATATGCAGAAGGATTTCTACAAAATACTTGTATGCCATGCTAAATATTGGAGCCTTTGTTCATTGTTTTCCAGATTAAAACAGAAAAGGAACCTACAGACTTAGCAAGATCTTTCAGCGAGACGCTTCTGACAAGTGATCAAATCATTGAACACTTCTTTCTGAAAAATAATGTTCAGATGTAGTCTAAGTATACGCCCTGTGACAGCATGAACATCCTTTCCTCTGTGTTGACATTCATTCTAATAATAGCAAATGCAGACAGAATATCTGACACCATCACCACCCTCCAAAAAATTGTGACTTCATGTCTGTGATATAAAATTCTTATTAATGGAAATATTCTTGTTTCCAAAAACTGGTTTTGAAATTGCTTTTTTATTTTTTATTTTGTGTTACAAAAAATTAAGGCATGGCATAGATAGAACCACAATGAAACTTAGGTAACATCTAAAAAATTATAAATGTTGCCTACGATGGCATCATATTACATCATGATACTGATATATCCTTTTAGAAATAAATAAAAATAACTTTTTAATGCTTCAACATACAAAGGCACTTTAAAAGATTATCGACTTTTTATTATATAAATGTTGAAATACATAAAAATGTAGAAAGTATGACATAAAGTTGTTTCAGATACCCCGCCAATCCAATTTCATGGAGATCCAACCAACCTATTAACAACCTGCTGACACACACAAATTATTTTAAAGAAAATTCCAAAAGTCATATCATTTTGTAGTAAGTACTTCAGTATCTCAAAAATATATAGAATTCTTCTTAAAATGTAAATGCAATATTATAGAAAATTTAAAATATTATTGGCAGTTTCTTTATATCATTATCTACCAAATTAAGTACCCAGATTTTTCTAATTTTCTATTTTTTATTAATTATTTGTTCCTAGAAAGTCCATATAGTAAAATCAGCTAACGTGCAACTACATCTCTTTGAATGCATCAATTTACCCTTCATTATTTCTATTCCCTGTGGCTTGTTTTAAAATTAGCCTGGGAATTGTCAGAATACTAATTTTTCTCACTGCACAACAGAGGAACCATTCCAATCACCCTTTGTTTTCTGTCTTTCTTCTAGATTGATAGGTAGATATTTAGAAAAATGTCTTCTGTTTGATAAAAATCAAATTTGATTTTTTTTTGAATATTTATTTTCTCACAACTGTTACAACTCCAAATCTTTGTAAGTAGGCATCAGTTAAAGACTATGTACTTTGGGGCTAATTAAATTTGGATTGGAATTCAGTTCTGCTATTTCTTAGCTTTAGTGTCTGACCCTTGTCAAATCACATACCCTACCTGTGACACACTTTCCACAAATTTTCCCTCTAGTTTCTTCTCTCCTTTCATTGTACTATGACTTTTAATAATAATTGCAGTTTGGTAATTAATTATAATTTAGTTTTAAAACTATTGGCAGGCAAGTTTTCATAAAATGCTTGGCTACGTGATAATCAACTTATAGAGGTAGATACTATTGTAAATATATATTTTTCTGAGTAGCTAAAAGTACATTATTGATAAGATTATAAGATAATGTATTCATTATCTTTTATTATTTCACAAAAAAGGAAAGTAGTTGGAACAGGCAATATTTTGGTAACAGAGTTTATGAAAGACTTTTAATTTTGTGTTTTGACTTAGCCAAATCTTTCAAGTCAAAACACAAACTTAAAACCCTTCTCAATTAAGTGAGTGAATTAAGTGTGGTCAATCTAAGAGCAGATGCAAAGGTGGTTTTATGGAGTCCACTGCCTGAGGAGTTACAGTTCTTTGAAGGAGAACAATAAAAGCTAAGATTCTATTTGGAATTAACAATAATTGACATTAGAGGTTGAACTGATTATTTTTATTTGTTTTTTTAATGTGTGTGTTTTTACATATTATTCCTATCTGATGTAGATAAAGTTAGTTAAGGTTTATTTTAAACAGAATATTATATCCTTGAGGCATAATTTTTAATGGTGAATGAAATTTTATATATATATATATATATATATATATATATATATATAGAGAGAGAGAGAGAGAGAGAGAGAGAGAGAGAGAGAGAGGTACAACTCTCTTATATCCTGGCTGCATAACCTATTCAGCTATACTTCACAGAGTAGTAAATAATTTCCAAAACACTTTTAAAATGAAGCCCTAGTTTATTAAATTTTAGCAAATAGAATGTCACGAAACATATATCTATCTATGATTTTGTGATTAACACAGAAAAAGCAAAGTAGAATGATAAAAGTCCTGAAAATCATATAATTTCAAATTACTGAAGGAATTAGGGACATTTATACCAATGACTAAGGCTTGGTCTGGACCAAAATCAAGTTTACAAATTGTTATTGTCATAGGTTTAAATAGGTGGATTGTGAATTATAAAGTATTATTTTGTCTGTATTATATAAAAGAAAGAAAATTAGGCAAAAAAGAGTTTTAAAAACAGGCTTATTTTACTTAATGACATGTAAGAATTTTGCAATTATTTGATTTAACTAAAATCAAGATGGATAGGAGGTTTTTATGTTACTGTAGGGATTCCCTTAACAGAAATAAAGGAATTATATCATCTTTCCTTTCCTCTTTTTTTCTACTTGACTATAAAGAAAACACTTTTTTTTTTTCCCCTACCATGTGCTCCCCACCATGATGTGCTGTCTTATCACAGGCTCAAAAGCAATATGTCCATGGAAATCTACAAAGCAGTGAGCCAAAAAAACCATTCTTTTTATAAATTGATTATCTCAGGGATTTGTTACAAGTGACAGAAAGCTTCAGTAATTTATCTCCAAAAGGTATAACCATTTCCCAAAATCACTGGGTTGGGGATCTTTATGATGTGGAATCTTCGGGGATTCCTAAGATTAAAACTATAGTAGGTAGATAGCAAAGCACAGGACTCAGATTTGAACTCATAGACACAGCTCCTAGTCAAAGCTCATAAAATTAGTCATGAAGTGGAGAAAAATCGAGATCTACTATAAAGGGGTGAAAAGTAGATCCAAGACAGGTATAAAATCAAATGATGAGTTTCAAGATTAATTTCATACTTTTTTTTTCAAAATTAAAAAAATGCATTGTAATGTCAGGATAGTAAAATCAAGAGCAAAGGACTAATGCTAATTGACAGGATAACCACATAGCAAATGCACCATATATTATAACTTTTTTATTCCTCACAAAATGGGTGCAAAATCTATTAGTCATTAGGGAAATAGGTTCATGGCTAATAAATAACATATTTGGTCAAAGTCCATATAGAGGCAAATGTGGAAGCTGTATTTTCAAACCTTGTCTGTTGAACTCAAAATCAATGTTCCTTTCATCATATTCTAACATACCAATCACTGGTACTTCTGTTGGATATAAAGACAGAAGACCTGGTAAGAAAGAAAATGCATTCTATCCAGTTATTTTATGCTAAAATGACCTAAAAGAAGCTAGTCATTGGTTCAAATCAATCCTGGCAAAGACAAAATATATGTAAATAATTGTAATGATAGCTCTTAAGCCTCTATCAGAATAAAACATATTCTACATAATTTTATCTGTACATGTCATATTTGTCAGTTTTTTGATACTATTACAAAATACCTGAGGATACATACTTAAAAGGAAAAGAAACTTATTTAAAATTTTTGGAGGGTAAAAGTTGAAGATCAAGGGACCTCATTGGTTTGGACTGTGATATAGGCCTCCTTGATTGTGTCCCATCATGTTAGATGGCATTATGGCAGGATCAAGGAGATATCACAGGGCAATGTGGAAAGCTGGGGAGAGGTGTCATTCTTGCTCTTTTATAACTACTCTCTTTGGAGTTCTAACAAGAGTTTCCCAAGATCTATCTTAATGCCTTCAAAAGGTAGTACCCCCAATGACCTAGTGACCTCCAAATAGGCCCTTTCTCTTAATGTTCCATTACCTCTTAACAGCGCCACACTGGAAACCATGTTTCTAACACCTGAAACTTCAGGGGACATTGCTTACCCATATCCAAATCATAGCGTAGTTAATATAAGGGAAATATGCATTTGAAGACATGAAAAAAGCAGGAGACACTCACATACACAATACTGTTTAAAGCTATCATCTCTCTGTGTCTCCAAAAATATATGTTAGTCAGTTTTTGTCACTGTGACTAAAATACCTGACCAGAACAACATAGAGGAGGAAGAGTTCATGCTGGGCTTATGGTTTTAGAAGTTCGGCCAATTCCATTGCTCCGGGACCAAGATAAGGCAGCACATCACAAGGTGTAGTAGAGAAAAGCTGGTTATTTCATGGTAGCCAGGAACCCCAGAAAGATGCGAAAGAAGAGGCTGCAGAGAAGACGTACTGTTTCAGGGAATGCCTCCAATGACACCCTCCTCAAGTCACACTCCACCTGCCTACGGTTACCACCCAGGTAGTCTATTCAAAGTAAGATTGAATGATTAGGTTACTGCTCTCATAATATGATCATTTTACTTATGAATATTCCTGCATTAACACAGGAGACACCTAATATCCAAATGGTAACAACATGTTAACTCAGTTCATGACAGAAAATACCAGTATTTTTAAATAGTTATTCAAGCACTTGCAATGTCCAAGCCAGAGAAAATGATATTCCTTAGTGTGGATCCTTATATATTAGGCTATCATGTAAACTAATAAACATATTTTAGAACAAAAAAATGAGTAGATATATGTAATAAGCCTTCTCAAATACCATGAAAGCAATTAAAAATATTTATAGACCATATCTCATGAAACCCAAATACAACTCATTTATTTTCTGGGAGATGAATTTATTATAAATAATATAGTTAATGCCATACATTCATCATATTCTATACTAATTAGTTATTTTCCTCTTTTTAGAATCTATGAAATAGTTTTAAGTAGCAAAGTCAACAACAATTAACATGATTAAAGCTGCATTCTTAATAAGAATGTTATTCTAAATTGTATTAATATTTATTTAAAAATATTCCTGCATTGAGGAGCCATCTGTTTCTTTCCTGTTTTGGTACCTAAGTTCTGTAATCACAGGACTCACGGGAGATTTCCCACATATTTTTGTTCATGATATAGGAAGCATTCTACATTTCATTCAAAATTAGATTCAAACTCCAATGTTGCTGAGAAGAAACTGTTGATAAAATTAAAAACAGACTTCTTCATGAGTTTAATTTTTTTCTTATCATCTACATTCATGATATATTCAAAATAAGTGAATAAATCATAAATTTCCTTCTCTTGACAGGGAAAAAAATTCTCACATTAGTCAATGAGTCACATTTTGAACTTCTAAAATTCTCACTAAAATAGCTGCAAATATTCTTTGGAATATATGACTTTCAAATCACCTCTGGAGCATATTGAAATCAATTAAACAATAAGTATATTCTCATTTACAAAAGAAATCAATCAGCTGTCATTTTTGATTGATTATTCTTAGTTAGAGTGGTATTTAATCTTTGAATTTATTACACATTTTTCAACTGTTATAAAATGGCGCATGAATTCAGAATAGTGTCTCATAGTAAATCGACAAAAAATCCAGTCCTCTCACAAAATATTTTTTGAAGTCTTCTTTGAGCCATATGATCAGCTATTGTTGAAGAAGGCAAGTTATTTTTCTTAAGCATAAAATGGTATTACCTGTTGTACTGTCAAGGACAAACACTTTAGAAAAATTGGACCTAAAATATATTCCCAGGGCAAAGCAAGCTAACTATATTATGTATATGATGCACATGATTCTTTAAAAAGACTGTACATGATGCTTGTCACTGTAAAATATGCTTTATATGACCAAAGTTATCATTGTGATATGATCGCCTAACTTCCACCCCAGTAATACCATTCATCTCACTTACCACTCTCCTTGTTCTAAATATGCATAAGAAAAAACGCTTTTCTTATTCACATTTTCAGATTCTGGAACCAGAACCATCCTTAACATAAAAGCATAGTATATGGTTGGTCCAGAACAAAGAAAAATTTTACTTTTGGCATTTTTTATAATTACTAGAGTATGGTTGTGATAAAAAGTAGATAGAATTAGTAGTGCTATTATTGTTCTTACATTTTCTATAGACAATTCACTCTCTAATTGTCTGTACCAGGGCAGGCTGCATTCTCTTTTCCTGCCTGTGTTTACAATGACTTCTTTCTATTAGTTTCCTTACTGAAAAATCCTCTCTCTTTAGTAAAGTACACTATATACACCATTAAAAAAAAAAAAAAAATAGATAGCTAAGACGGAAATATATGTTGGCCATTGGCAACTGTCTCCACTGCATCAACCACTCTTCACCACCTAATGTAAGGCATTTTTTTTCTAAGACAATGCTTCTCTATAATGCATTTAGCATTGCAGCTTTATCTCTGGGAAGAAGGCAGAGTAACAAAAGTAATAACTGTATGGTGGCTGGATGTTGGAAATGAACAAAAAAGAATAAAAGAAACTTGTAACTGAATTTGTGAGTGTTCTTTTCATAATCAGAAGGATAAGTTTTCATTTAAACCTTCTATTCAGTTTATAGAGAACAGAGGTCCTTGCAACTGGTGTGTAAGCAACACATGGACACTGCATTCATTTTTCTGTTCATTGAAAAAAAAAAGGAAGAAAATGGCTTGAATCACATTGAATACAACTAGAAGTTTGACCAAATAAGTCCCAAAATGTCTAAGACAGAGAAGCATTTACACTCTATTACATGTCTAGGTCTAAGAAGGAATGAGACATACATTATTTCATATAATATTTTCAAGAATCATGAAAAATATCCACTATTATCTCCATTTCATAGGTAGGCAAACCAGAGATCAGGATAGTTAAGTAGCTTGTTAAAATTCCCATAGCAAGTGACTTACTCAATTTACAGCAAGATCAGTCTAAATAAGTTTGTTCTCATTGTATTGCAAAAAAAAAAAAAAAATGCAAATGTTAGAAAAGCTCCTTATGGGAAAACTAGGCAATACTACGAATGGTAATGTTTTTTTACTATGTATCCATTATATTTTAGTTGATACTAGAAGAATTGCTATCTCTGGTAAAGAAAGGTTAATCAGGAATTGATTCCTGGCTCATTTCAACTATTATCACTAAAGAGCCAAATGATTTATCCAACTGAAATATACCATGTGTGTGTGTATGTGTGTGATATTTACATTGAACTCTTTGTTGTATAGAAAAATAAATTTTAAAAAACATATGTGAATTTTGCAATTTTTAAACATTTTGTAGAATATACTTTCAAGTTCTTATGAAAATAAAAAGTCACTTATTATTATGCATAAAGCTATGAAATCATGGAAATATGAATATTTTCTGACAAGTTTCATAATTTTGTGTTAAACTCTTTACATACTTGTTTTTTCCCTTTTTTTTTTTTTTGGAGGGCTAGAGAATTGTTTAAAGGATACAGAGTTTCAGTTTTACAAGATGAAAAGCTCAGGACATTGGTTGCATAACAGTATAAATACATTACTGAGTTGTACACTTAGACATGAAAAAAATTAGTAAATTTTATGTTTTGAGTTTTTTTAACCACAATAAAAAGTAATTTAAGATTTAAAAATAATTCAGAAATTAAATAATTACTTAATGCAATATTGGGGATTGAACCCAGGGATACTTTAGCACGAAACTATTTTCCCAGTCCTGTTTATAATTTGTTTCTAATAGCCCTTACCCTAAAAATGTTGTGGTCAGCAGTATTGTGGCCCATTATTAGAGGTAATTTTGTTTTGTTTTTACTTAAACTTTTTTAGTACTTTATAGTTATACATAATATTGGGGTTCATTTTGACATAATCATATATGCGTTTTGAGGAGAAAATCCAGTGTTCAACAGAAGATAGGATCCGGCACAAATGGGTAGGCTTAAACTATGTTTTCAGATTAAATGAAACAGCCCCAGTGTATTACAAACCCAGTACTGACAGAAAAACCTCAGTCTTTAATAATATTTTCATCATAAAATCCCAATATTCGAAATATGGTTGACAACAGAAATTCATAGAAAATTCTTTCTTCAAATAGACATTCTGTGGATTAGACAAAGGAGAAAGAAAGGAAGAGAAGGAGGTAGGAATAGGAAAGACAGTGGAACGAGTCTGACATAACTTTCCTAAGTATATTCATGAATACTCCACAGTGAATCTCAACATTGTGTACATCCACAAGACTGGGATCCTAGGAATAAGATATATTTCATGGGTGTATAAACATGTCAAAATAGATTGTACATTCATGTATAACTAAAAAGAACAAATAAAAAAGAAAATATGTCTTCATTGTATCTGAAAATAAAATTAGTCATCTCTAACTAATAATATTGTAACTAATTTCTTTTTATACTGAGATGCGGGATATGGAACCCAGGGTGTCCTACATGCTAGGTAAGCACTCTGCCTCTGAGCTATAACCCTTTATATATAGCCCACATTATAACAAATTCAAGGGAACACCTACATGTTCTAACAAAATACTATGAATTGCATTAAAAATAACATATTATTATTATTATTTCATTAATAATTTCATTAATAAAATCATTTTCTGAACTAATTATGTACATAATAGCCTCTCATAAAATTAAGGGAGGAGAGAAGAATTGTTTACCTTTTATTATAGTAGTTGTTTTTGTAATTCCTTCCAGGAATGCTTCCACCAAAAATATACATTTATTTCTATGAAAAATAGAAAACAAGCATTATTCATAGAATACAAAGTAAAGTTAAGAACATGTTGCTATAAACTCATTGTCAATTATTTGACATTTAGTATAATTTGACTTTTGGGGATCAATTTTGACAAAATCTTCTAAACGTCATTGTAAAACATTGTAAAATCACTGACTACTTTAACCTCAGATATTACAGAAACTCTACCCAATTCTTGATATAATGAATGCAGTCGCCTAAAGTTTAAAATATAAACCTTGACAATTAATTATCTAATTTTTGCAAAAATCCGAGCTAAGAAAAATACAAAATGGTTAAATATATGTTGATCCAATTGTATCTATTTTCATAGAAAAACATTGAATAACAAAGAACTAGAAACTTAGTTTTCTATAAAGTTTTCAAACTGTAATAAAATGCAATACTGTAAATCCAAAATGACCTGCAAAACTCAGGGGGAAAGTGAATATGATCTCTTTCCAGTTACTCTAGCAGATACAATATAATTTTTGAACTTCCTGACAGCTCTATTGCTTTCCCTACCATGAACTGCCAATGTGTTACTGGTGCCTTCATCAGAAATGGTCTTTCTCCTACCACTTCAAAGTCAAGATTTCACCTAGCTAAGAGTGTGACATGGTAGCTTGAAAAAGATACAATGAAGCAAAATGAGCTGAAAGTGGAAAAGAATTAAAGTTTAATAGTAGAAAATTAGCATTCTCTTCATGGTTGTTCATGTTTAAAACAGAGCTATTTTAAGAATGTGCTGAGATGAAAACATCTTTATTTTTAAATGGAAATATCTTTGTGCTGCATATGAATTTTTATGAAGAAATTTTGAAGTTACTTTTCATGGAAGTAGACTGAGCCTCTCGGACATATTTAATATTTTTAAAATTAGCAAATAGTGATTGGTTGAATAAGAAGCAATGGGCAGAACAGTGTTTCCTATTCATCTTTTGTCTTTTGACAATTTAAAACATATGGATATAAATAACAGGAAATTAATTTCTTCCCTTCACAAATTAAGAAGAAACAGCATTTCTACATGTTCTACATTTTTGAAAAACACTCAAATGTTCTAACAAACATAGTTTAACCATAAATGTAAATATTATGCTTTTACTAAATATTGTACTGATAGACTTCATAAGCTTGCGTGTATTATTGTGCTTCAGGATAATATATACAAAAATAAATGGAAAAGTTTGATTCACATTTCTGTCAAGTGTTTTGTTTGGAGAGTGTACTATACAGAACAATTAACTTAAAAGGATCAAGTCCATGTGGAAAGGAAGACTATCAGAGGAGAATGCAAGGAAGGAAATGTTTTGCAGATGTACTGCATTTAAATTAATAAAATCTCATTAGGTTTTATGTTTGCCAATAACGGCTGGAAAAGTTACCATACATTGTAGGAACAATTACCCAAATCTTCACTGTCTCATTAGGTTTGTCATACTGTTTTCATTATAATACATTAGAACTTGCAAGTGAGCCTTCAGTAATGACATATTGTTCCAATTCTCCTTTCAGCAGGCTCTAAGATATTTTAGTATTTGTGCTATAAGCCAGCAGGTGTCTTCACTTTGCTTTTTCTGAATCAGTTTTATACACAGAACTCCAGACACAGAATGGAATGTAAAAGGGCTTTCAACAACCACATAAAACTGAGTCTGATTAGACTAAAGCAATACACACTATTTTTATGATTTTATGGTAATTCAAGACACTAAAAATGTGCACCTTTAGAGTGTATGTCTGCTCTGGTAAGACCTGTTAGTGAAAGCTGTATTAATGTAGATAAACCATGCAGTATATAAAGTTTAAAGATTTGCATAACAAATGGAAGACATAGAGCTGATTTGAATATCTAAAGCATTATAAACTTCAATAAGAACAACCAACACTGTTTGAGCTTTCAAGGCACTTGCATTCAAATGAGAAAGATTTAAAAAGGATACGATTTTTAAAATGCTTTGAAGCTTCCTATTAAAGGTCTTAGGCAGCTCAAGGTTAAAATAAATATTGGATTTAAGGTGGGTGAGAAAAGATTTAGAAGCAATTTAAAGTAGAAATCACTTAGCAGTGGAATAGAATGAATGTTTATAGTTAGTGTAATTGTCACCTGACCTTCAAAAAACAAAGAGCCACTCTATACCAGTCACAAGAATGAAAAAAGAAAAAAAAAAAAAAACATAGCACAGAAAGACATCCAAAATTCTACTCCACTTATTCCTTAGGATTAGAGTAAATTATGATTCAAAAAAATTTCTTAGAAAAATAAATGCCCCCCAAAGTGTAGCTCAATTTAAATGCTTGAAACAATCAAGATCAAAATCCTTACTGATGCATTAAACTATCATTATAGTGAAATAGCATTGTATGAAGTGTCCTTTTTTAAAGCAGGTGATAGCTCACAGATAACTTGTCCCATTTGTGTGCTAAATAGGGGAACAGAAGCTATTGCCAAATGTGTTGCAATATCCTCAATAGTTCTCATATACTGACTGATGAGTATTGAGCAATTTTTTCATCTTATGATCGAAAAAAAATAAAGCTTCAAACAGTGATCTTTACATCAAACTGCTTTAAAATGATCTAAAATTCTTTTAATCATTAAAATATAATAATATTCTTTTATGAGATACATATGTATAAATTCATTTATAAGCATTTATAGATTATACCATGCATATTTTATAGTACTACCACTCTAAAAATATATAATAAAGATATATTGTGCAGGAAGAAACAAAATATAGTTCTTTCCTCATGTTAAAAGTTATGGTATAACCAAAAATCTCTGATTACAAATTGTTTTACCTGTCTAGGGATATAGGTCAGTTGTAGAGTGTGTGCTTCATAGCATGGACAAGGCCCCACTTTCAACCACCAGCACCCACACCCCACCCCCACACTAACTTCACTTGAGTTCTATGAAAGAATGGAACTGGTTATTTAGTCACAGGCTCCCATCCCACAGCAGGTCACTGGTAATGTTTCCTATTGCCATGTTTGAACCCTTGTGAGAATTCCTGGTTTCCATTTATTTTGCCTGAATCATTTCAACATTGACCTGACAAATATAATACACAATATATTCAAATTAATTTGTTTTCTGATAAGAAAGCTTATTTTCAAAATGACCTGTTCAAGAATGAGAATATTCATATTAACTCAAAAATCAAAGAAGATGGAACACATCTTGGAAAAGACAAGGAAATATGGTGGAAAATGGCAGAAATGTTGAGAAGATATTTGTGAAGCATTTTTACTTAGAAAACTCAATAAGTTACAAAGAATAAGAAAATTCAGTGCTGGAACAGAGCTTTGCCTTGTACATATCCAGGTCAAAGCTCATACATATCTTGAGGTTACTGAAGATCCTAAGCTTTGTTCCTTATCTGGAAGTATAGAAACTAAACATGGATGATTTAAGTGCCACGTGATTTCTTGTGTCCTTTACCTAAGTTAACATCTTTATTACCATTCCAACATATACATGACATATTCATAAAAATTTTTTTGAAGTTCTCCCTCATTTAACCTATTCTAGGAATATTGTAAAAGTCCTAGCATTCTTATGAGATCCTATATTCAGTTATCCTTACTATCTAGCTCAATGATTTGAGAAAAAGGATTCAGTTCTGTAGAGAAATTGGTAATTGAGGTAGATGGCTACTCTTCATTTTTGTAGAGACATGGTAACAAAGATTTGTAAAGAATGATGGATTTTTTTCCCTCAATCTTTTTATCTTACAGAGCTCAAAATTTCAAAATAAAAACACTATAGAAATGAACTATGTGGAAATATAAGAAATATAAGGAATGACATGATGTGTTCATGGAGAATAAGTAGTTAGTACTTATGGTCCTAGAGAAACTTTAAAAATCTCCCAGGATAGATCTTCACTTTGGGTGCCAATAAGAATGAGGAGGTATATATAATTAAGATTACATTGGTACTGCAATCTGTAATACTTTAAGCACAGAGAACTAAGGATATACTATTCAAAATATTCATTTATGCTTTTTATGGACACTTATACAAATAAACTTTACACATTAATTTTTCAATTAGAGATCTGTAAACTCTACATACAAAATATTATATAATTTTTTGAACAATGTTTCAAGAGACAAGACTTCTTTTTTATTACTAAGTAATAAGACCAAAAGAAAAAAAAATCATAGTCCTTAAAAAGGGAGGCCTTATTTCATTGCTGCTATGAATAGACTGCATAAACTTGGCCAAGTTTTTCTAGGACTCATTCCCAGATTTAATTCCAGATTTGGTCTTTTGAATTTCTGATTTTCTGATAATATTGATTTTATTCTTTTGTAAAAATTATTTTCATAAATCATTGCCATTTTTAAGTGATATAAATTTTTGTGTAATTTCTATTACCCAATATTCCAGATTGGTGAAATAATCTTCAAAGACTGGTCTCAAATATAATATTCCTGTTGATATTTTTCTGTCTTTCCCCTAAAAGATTAAATGTGCCTACTATTCTTGGTTTGTCCAGTTATCAACTTTCTGCACCTACACCACGAGCTTATATAACTTCAAAAATTACACCACTGAGCTTGTATTCAGGTATTTCAGACAAAGGCATGTTTCATTTCACTCGTTTTCTCTAAAAGTAGTTGTCTCAATTTTATATTTATTTTAGAATGAAGAAACAAACTACAGTATTGGTTTTAACAAGTATCTCACCAGCCAATCTAAGCTTTTGGGGTGTTTATTTTTTCTACTTTTAAGTGGTGAGGACAATGGAGGTAAGAAAATAAAATCAGTTTGCCACTTTACTGTGAAAATAAC
The DNA here is from genome assembly GCF_048772815.1 of Callospermophilus lateralis. Lineage (NCBI taxonomy): Eukaryota > Metazoa > Chordata > Mammalia > Rodentia > Sciuridae > Callospermophilus > Callospermophilus lateralis. The sequence continues at coordinate 49,443,471 of NC_135316.1, read as the reverse complement.
TCATTTCTCTTGTAATTTGGTTCTTAGCATTTACGGGAGAATGTCCTTGTTCATTTGCCTTTAAAATGCTTTCCTGTATCTCTCTTTTGGGCTTGTCAGCATCTCATTACATTATTTAGTTTTATATTGCATTCATATTATAATGAATTACTCCTTAATGTAAAATGAGCAAAATTTAGAAACAAACATAAAATTGAAAGTAACAAAATGGTGATTAGAAGGAAAGCACCTCAAATAAGGAAAATAGTATACTAAATTGTTTTCAGCTTATTTACAATATATTACCCATTATAAAAGTCCTTTAATTTTTTTAAAAAAAAACTTAATTTTAGGTCTGTCAAGTTCTATGACATGGATGTTTATCTGCTTTTTTTGATTGCTGCTGAGCTCTTAGGGGGAAAAATGAGTTTTCTCCAGGGATTTCAACTACTTTATTTTAATTAGGTCTTTTTTTTAATGGACTTTTACTTTTAGAATTAGCAAATGTGAGTCCTTTAAAAATGTAATATACAATTCCATCATCTCTCAATTACTCACAGGAATAGAGAAGTTGTACAGATATTCCAGGAAAGAAGGGGATCCAAAAATAATTATGTTTGACTTTAGAGTAGACTATGCTATATTGTTCCCAGTCAGTAAGTCCTTCTTAATTATTTTTATTTTCAGTTTCATGTAAAATTGGTTAGCATTTATTGGATACATACGAAGGAGGATAGGAACTCATTCCATGTTTGTGACATAGATAAGTAGTATATATTTTAGCTAAAATTATACACATAAACTCATCTAGATACGTAACCAATAATGATAGGAATAAACAACAGTAGCTCTATTTAATCAAGGGCATCATTGTTTTTAGGACTTAAAATGTTACTTTCATTATAAGGTTGTAAGTAATAAAATGCTGAATTCATTCAAGAACACTTTTATTCATTACGCTAAATAATTTCAGTTTCTCATAAAAATAATTCCAAACTGCTTTTTCAAGAGAGTTGCATTTTAGCACTTAATGAATTTCTTCATTATTTGTTGTCTGTTTCAGTCTATGGAAAAGCTTACTAAAAGCCACGATACAGTGGAGAAGCAAAACCAACCAAAAGCAATCTTGTTTTATTATGTTCAAAAGACCACTTTTAATAAAACTTCGTTTTTTGGAATCAGTTCCAACAAATGCAATTTTCTTCAGGGTGATTGTTCAGAATGATGAACCACATATATACACATCTGACCACCTGAAAAAAGAATTCAGGAAAATTTGAAGATACTCCCACAGAAACAACATTTGATGAATAGAGCCTTTTATCATCTTCTCTATACTCCTACCAAAATGAAAGGGCAAAACATCTCTGAAAATTTGTAGAGCAGTCACATATTCATTGCAAACCACCACCAGAGATGCTTAACAGAACACTATATCCTACCAACTTGTGATTGCAAACAAGTCAAAGGCTTATATTATGAACAATATCACCAGAAAACAGTAAACTTCATGATATAAATGTCAGCTTGACATGATGTATTAGTGTGCCACCCCCAAATATTATTCTTTAGATGTTGTGGCAGAGAATGTTCACTTCAGCAAAATATATAGAGACGTATGACCTTCTGAATTTAACATACCACAGGGGACACTAGCCAGTAACTATGAAAAAAATTAACAAATTCTGGATTAGAAACTCCAATACTAAAAAGGCATTAAATAAATGAAATTGCCCAGGGTTTTGGTGAGTTACAAGTTTTGGAGGCTCTGTATGAGAACTGCAACATAACTCATTATAGCTTCGGGCACTAATAAGTTATGAGGCACTCACATGTATGAGATAAACCCCATAACTTACCAAAGTCTATATCATCCCTTCATTATATCTAGGGACATGTGAAATAGCTGAAATTCAGCTCAAAACCCTGAAGTTCAGTAATAAAAGTGAATAGATCAGCACATCTATTGATTTTGCTGTCTTTTTTGTGCTTTTTGTTATCCTACTCCCCTTTAACATCTGAAAGATTCTAGCATTTTTCTTCTGAGCTCCTTCCATGTTGGCATTTTAGGTATGCTGGCAAACATCAAAATAAACAAGGTTTCTCCTGTGCTCTCCTCTCAAGAGTAATTATATTAGTCAGTCAAAAGTCTCATGTACTTTCCTCTTCTCATAAATAAAATGTAGTACTCTATCTCAAAGGCAAACTATGGAGACAAACTCAAAATCTAAACTCACCATGATAATGTATGGTGACAAGAAAAGAGAAATAAGAGGAAATAATAGTGTGTTTAAATAACAATATTTTTAATATTTTAAAATAACAATATAAATGCATAGGTTTATTTGATTACTAAATAAATTAAGAATTGAAATAATAGAAATCGATAATTTATGAAAGCGACTTACATTGCTCACCTTTAAAGAGGTACATCTGCATGATTCTAGGCCTTTAAAAAATCAGAATGACTACAGCATATCTTCATATTTTGTGCTTTGAGAGTTGAACGTAAATGTACATACATTGGGGAATACAACCTAAGTGTTATCTGTTATATTAATCTGACAAAAATATCACAGTGTAAAATAAAGATAGCACATATGAAATGCAATTTTTAAAATCAGAAAACAGTCATAAGTTTATGTGTGATTTGAGTATACATAATATAAATTATATAAATTTCTGAGTTTGATCACTTAGTTTTACCCTTAAAGGAAATCTTACTGGAGGTATTTGTCAGTCTCAAAAAATCTTTACACAATATTCAACAATAATCAGACAAAAGGTGTAGTGGACAACCGAAATCAGGAAATGTCTAGGCACAGATTTCACTGGACAAATAATGTGAAGGTTGGAAATTTAGTCAGTGGCTGCTCCGGGTCAGAATCACATTAGGATTTGAACGTTGCAAACCTAAATAAATAACAAGGCGACCCTCTGTATTGTGATTAAGAGCACTCCAAGAATTTGGGGACTAAATTATTAAAGTAGAGCCCGAAAGAATCTCATATTATACATACATCGACACAATTATTAAAGTACAGCCAAGAGAAAAGTCTAAAGTTGAGAGACTTCAATTAGAACTTTATATGGAAGAAGAAATACTGAATTTGAGAGACAGAAACAGAGACAGAGAGAGACACCCTTCCCTGGGAGAATAAAACTAGGCTAAATATAATACACTTATCCATGAACAGAAGAAGGATCATGGATTAGGAGGTAATTGTGGGGCTCATTTCCCATGGCTAATGATCATGGCTCCTTTTGAGGACTATATGCCCCATTTGGAAGTAGGTCTACTTTACAAAATTAGGCCTTGGATATCTTTTTAATTTGTTGTTTCTGGTATGTAATCAAAAACTCTAGTGGAAAAGGATAGATTTGTGACTCAAGTTGAAAAAAATAGGGTTCCAAGTGGGGAAAAATATCCACTCCTCCTATGGGTTTATTTTATAGTTATGGTATAGCACCAAGAGCTTTATATCCCAGAGCCAGGGTCTTATGGTATTTTCAGAAAGGACCATAAGTTTTGACATTGAACAGAAATCTCCTACAGAAATGATTATTTCTAAGGTAGGCACTATGAGGAAAGGTCAAATTTAACAACATTGAGATAGAGAGGGAAAGAGATGGGGAAAAGTGGGTATTGAGTTACAGTTTGATAGGAAAAAGAAATTCTGGTGTGCCATCTCACAGTAGGGTGATAGTAGATAACAATAATTCACTAAATATTTTTAAAAAACTAGAAGAAAGGATTCTGAATGCTTGCATCATGAAGAAATAATGAAAATTTAAGAAGACAGATATGTTCAAAAGGGTTTAATTATTACACAATGAGTAAATGTATCAAATCACATTGTATCCCTTTGTATGAATAATTTCATATTTTTATACATCAGTTAAATAAGAGAAAAATACTGAAATGGACACAATTCCAAGGAATGAGTTTGTCTAAAATTAAACATTCATAGTGTTTATTTTGGGTGATGCTTGGATAGTTTTATATGTCTTAATGATTGTTTAAGATTCCATAGGTGATTTTTCTTCACCAAGGGTCTTATTTATGCCAATCTTTGGATATTTAAAGGTTGATGTTCATATGGAAACATATGCTATTTGTAAGATGAACAAACACTACCATTTGCATGAGGAAGTCTCAGTTTAAACCTATTCCCTTGACAGTATTATTAGTCATACACCCTTTCGTGTTCACATGTGCCCTTTTTTATAAAGGGCATATAAACTATGTAATCATAAACTAAGTAATCATACTAATTTGTATATCAAGATGCCACTAAAGTGGTAGATACAGAAAAGTTCCACTGATTTTCAATCTGCTACTTTCAGCCCATTTATATATTTTAGATATCAATTAATATTTAATCACACTCATTCAAATAATCTAGTACAAAGTGTGATTGGTGGCATGTTTCATTAGTTTTACCATGATCAAGAAAGTGTCATAAGAATTTAGAATTGCCAAGGTGAAAATAATACATTGCAACTTTTAGTCAAATTGCAAAACACTGCATTGCAGTTCTCAGGGTAAGAAGCAGAGTAATTTTATTCTTTGTACTGGACCAGCTACTGTTCCTAGACATGTGCATGTGCTTCTACAGATATGAAGAAGCCAATTTAATTGAAATTCTGGTATTTATCCTGCCTGGTAGTTCATGCCTATAATTTGGTAGGCTGAGACAAAAGGATTGCCAAGTTAAAGGACAGCCTCAGCAACTTAGCCAGGTTCTGAGCTACTTGGTGAGATCCTATCTCAAAATTGAAAAATAAAAAGGGTTGCAGATGTAGCTCAGTGGGAAATTGCCCCTGGGTTAAATTCTCAGTACCCACTCCCCAAAAGAAATTCTGATATTTAATTAATACAGCAACTAAATAATATCTCTAAATAAAATCTACTCTTGCTCCTTACAAATTATGGAACTAATCCCTTTGCGATTTTCCCGTGTTGCAACATTATGTACTGTAGAAATATGGAATATTGACATGCAAAAAATCACATGTAAAAGAAAGGAGAATTTGTGTCACATGAACCATTAAAAGATAAACTCACGCATTCCAATGTATTTTAAATAATGTCTGTTTCTCATTGACAATGGACCATTGACAAAGTTGGTGGTTGGGGCCTCAGTAAATTACGATAATAAATAAAAGAATGCCATGTGTAGTTATTTGCTTTGTAAAAATTATATATATTCTTATTTAATTTATTTCTACAAGGATTTTATTATTACTAAGGACTATTTATTAAGGTTTTTCTCAGTCATGTACCTGGTGCAATTGTTGGCAAAACAAAGGAAACAAAAAAACAATCACTCTTCTGTTTTAAACATTCCACTAGTTCTCTATTTTCTAGAATTTTAATGATTAAATTGTGGCTATCACACAGCTTATAAGACACATTTTATTCTGGATACCACTACACTTTCTTTACAGTGACTTTCACCAGAACTAATAAACTAGCCATAGTAAATTACATTTACTCATGTTTTCTCAAATGTCATTGTCTATGAACAGGCTTCTTCTTATGCCTGGAAGTCTCCACTCTCTAAAACGTCTTCCTTATTTAATCACTTTTATTTTTGTTTAGTATCAAAATAAATATCAGTTCCTCAGAATATTTTCTAAAACCAACTTGCATATACCCCACCAAAATATTTCTACAGTATTTTCCAGAGCATCTGTTGCACCAGCCTACTAGACTGTGGTATGTCTGTTAATGTGTGTGTAAATGTGTTTTCTTGTTTTGACTGTTCATCACAAGATGGTATAAAATAGACTATACCATTCATCTCTGAATCTCATCTTCTAAAGCAGAGATCCTAGTAAAAGCTCAATAATTTGCTAACAAATTAATTTAAAGTATTGTTACAACCAGAAGTGATACAGAATTAAAGAGTTTCGTTCATTGATTATTTCAGAATCAAAGCATGGTTGGTACTCTTCATATTTCAGAAAATATATTGGCTATTCCTAAAGAGTTACTATAAAAAGACTGAATTCTTGTCTTCACATTTACTATCTAGTGAAATAACTCACAGTCTAGTTTTCTTTTATTTTTCTATTTAAAGTCTAAGCAAAAAAGGTATAGACATGATAAAATACAGGCTAAAAATTACATTTTAAAATTTTTATTACCTATATCTTCCCCTTCTGTTATTGATATTTATTTAACATTTACCATATATGCTATGCATTTTCATAATTTTGGTACATTTGATACAGGAAAATGCTGTAGGATATGATACATCCAAGGGAAGATCTCAAATCTATGTATGCTCTCAGCCACTGCAATAAATTCATTCCAAAAGTTTTAGGCTACCATCTATTATATACTTCAGTGCTTTCATATATGTCATTTTACTAACCCCTCACGATAATGCCCTGAGATATAGTATTTCCAACATTTTACATTTGAAAATGACTTTTGCTTTATTTCATACACTTAAGAAGAATGAGCTTGGATCTCATCTTCCCATGGGTTTATTCTGTTTTTACCTCTAGCATTTTTTAATGTATTCAGTAATAGCATTTACACTTGGGAGATTTTAAATACCTATTTGGCAACTGGAAAAATTAAACTAATCACAAAATAGAAATGATTATGTTAATAAACTGTTTATTTTTCATTATATTATCCATAGAACTTTGAAAAACATATAAAGTAATTATCAGTATCAATCCTGGATTTTAAAAGGAAATAATAAATTCAAAAAATTTAGAGAACATAAGAGGGAAAATTCATATATACCAATTTACCTATCATTCTGCATTTTCTAAAAAAAAAATATCAATTTTGTTAACGTACTAGTGCTGATCCTTCATTATACCCATCAATTGCAGGGGGCAAATCTTTCTATTGTTCAGAAAAATGTAGATTAAGAGAAGTCGTCTGAAAAAAACGGCGTTTAGGAAAAGATACATTATGTCAGTTACACAGTGAAGATCTGAATCTCCTAACATTTCTTGTCCTTAGCAAATGCATTAGGCCTAATCTTTGCTTTCTCTACTGCTTTAAATCAGACATTATAGCCACCCAGTTATTTCCTATTCACTTAAATTAAAACATAGATGCAGGAGCCTTCCATGACAGTTAAATGGATGAGTTACAATATTGGAAAGAAAAATATCTGGACATTATGATAAATGATTTTATAATTCTTCAGTTAAAAGAAATAATTTACCCTCTGAACAATTTTCTTATTACTCTCAGGCCTTTGAATTTAGGCAGGAGCTATGGCCAATTTCTTTACTTTCCATGCATCTCCAGGCCACTGATTGACAGATGTAAATTTCTTTTTAAATGTCAAACAATAAAAGACTGCTAATGGCTAGCAATTGTTTAAACTTCATTTATAATGCAATGAATTGGGCAGGTGAAGAAAACTGTATATCTATTAAAAATGTTTTTAGTGCTTCTTATAGCTACATAAAATACAGACTGAAAATAAACTAAATATTTTCACAATGGCAATGGAGGAAATAAATTTTTCCCCCTAAGGAAAATATTAAGTAAGAATATCATGCATTATTGATGTATGTATGGAATAAAATATCTAAAGAATTTGAAGTTGGGTTTTTACACAAATGCTCTCCTTTGTTCCAGACAGGGCATGAGGAATAGATGTAAAAGTATGTGTATGTGTGTGTGTGTGTGTGTGTGTATAAATATATAAAATCACTTTATCCTTTCTCCCCTAAAGCCACTTTATGCATTAGAAGACCCTTGTAATATTTTTGCTGTATAAAAAAAAAATAGTTTATCATCTTCACAATGATGATGACAACATCCTTAGACAGGATGATAGCCATAGATGTCTTGGGAATGCGTGCTCATGCTCATGGAGGGGCAAATCAATTTGAGACCCTTCATAAGAGGACTTTCCTATGATCATAACTTAGGATAGAATTCTGTTTGCATATCCTCAATCCTTTAACTACCATGTGTATCCTTGAAAAATCCAAGATTCAAAATTAGTGGTAAGGTACTTTATAAGCTGGAAAATAAATAAAATATTCTGGCACCTAAAAGAAGTGAGGAGGTTAACTCCTGTAATTCATTTAAAAATATTAGTTTGTTTATACATTAGTAATAATCTCTATATAACTGCATTTTATTTCTCTAAAATGGAAAATATATGATGGATGTCATTGGTTTTTAAAAGTTGTCCAAAAATATTAGAAGAAGGTCATGAGAATTTTCTTTTCAAAGACACTACTAAGTATTCATAGTTTCTTCTGAAAAACTCTAAAGTTTATTGGTTTTGATGTTCTTTAAATGAATAATAGTGCTGCTGAGATAATTAAACCCTGGAACTTTTGAATACTAGTGACCACAGAGGCCTTAGAGCTTTTAAAAAATATTTTCTCTGTGAACCATGATGAATAAAGGTTTGGGGAAAATAAAATATACCACAATAATTATAACCACCTGAAAAAATAAAAAGTTTTTTATGAATGCTATTTAAAGTATACTGCTTATTGTACATATTTTTTAAATATTAATTTTGCCATATTGCAACAATTCTAATAATCTGATCATTTTTGGTAGTATGGTGTTCAGTTCTTCTTTTTATTTTCTTTCTTTTTTTATTTTACAAAGAGTTTTTCATTTAAAATATTTTCATTTAAGCTTGTTATTACCTTTATGGTTATGAATTCATGATTATATTTATTTTACCCTGGTTCATCCATTGATAAACTATTAAACTAGATTCCTAATTATATTCACAATGAATGTGACCATTTGATAAATGTTTGAAAATTTAAGTTGCCTTTTGCTTTTATTTACTTTATATAGATGATTGTAACAAAATGCAAATCTTTTCTCTTACATCCTTATGCAATATGAAATAAATTTTACTTGCTAGTTACAGTGCTATAACAAATACTTTTTATGGTCATTTTATAGATTTTGGTATAATTTTCACTTCACATTTTAACTGAGAACACATAAAGCTGGTGTAATTATTATCTGGTTATTTTTGTAGGGATGCATGTGATTAAATGTTTGTCTACATTGGCTCTTATATTTTAGGTGGGGTTTTTGGCAAACTGTTTTTTCTTTTATAATTTATTTATGTATTTTTTCTTATATTATTTCTTATATATTCAGAAAAAAATCATACCACTTGCAGAGAAGTATAAAGTTAAATTCTCAAGACTACTTAATGTGGACTGCACTTTGCCTGGGAGCCAGGGTAACATAGTTGGATGATGTTGTACAATGGATTTTAGCTGGTCTCACTTTCATCCACGGTAAAATTAGCTCTTTGAAATAGATTTTCTTTGATTTTTAAGCTATAAACTTCATTTTAAATGCAAAAGAGAAGAAAGTAAGTGTTTAGCACTTTGTGTGCTTTTTTGTATCTTTCATATGTGATTCATCATCCCTCCAAATAAACATTTGCTATTAAATTAACAATTATTGAGCATCTGCTACAAACTAGACTCTGTATAACACAGTGGAAATAAAAAGATAATAACCAATTTCTGTCTTTAGAAAATTCAGTTCTGTGAACAATTATTTAATCACTGTTAGGCATTAGAGACTGAGAAAGACATTAACATTTCATAAATGAATAAGACAAATCCTTGAACTCAGATAAAGAATTACATTGTAATAGGATAGTCATTGTGTATTTCTGTTGCACTGTGGGGACACACTAGGAATAGTGAATCTGTGAAGGTCCATGAAGTTTGGGAATAAGATGACATTTTAGATGGAACCTCATTGGAAATTTTAATATAAGATGAGCATACTTAAAAGATCATGTATGTAGTATTCAACTTTATCCTCCCAAAAGTTTCATCAATCACTGAATCAAACATTTAATGAGCTCTTTCCATTTAAAAATATTAAGCAGAGGAAAACATGTCTGTAAACAATATACTAACATAACTTAAGTGGTGCAGAAAAGAAATCCTTTGGAAACTTAAGGGGAGACAAGTTTACCATGCTCTGAGACCAGAGATGGAATTGGAGGAATAGAATTCAATGTTTTAAAAAAGACAATCTTGTAAAACAAATTAGAATTACAAATGTTTACAGTGACTTTTTTCTACTTTAGCTAAAGTAAAGGGTTTTTGTAAAGAGCAGTCAATACGCAATTTGAGAACTATGAGAGGTTTATATTGTTTAAAAAAAAAAAATCCTCTATAAATTGCAGGACCTTTCCTGGTGATGGCAGCAATTCAAAGCTTTTCAGCTGTGGTTCCTTGGTGATCACGTGTATCCTTCCACAACAAAAGTCCCACAACACTCATTCTCGCTCATTCTCCATCTCTTCCTTACTGAGGCACTTGGGATTCAACTTGCATTCCTCTTCTTTAAACTGTTTCCCTTGGGACCCTTCTTTGATTCTCTGTGATAGTTGTAACTTTGAGAGTAAAGCAAAGCAAAGCAAATAAAAAATGAGGCAATGTCTCCTGTGAGTAATTTTCATTTCAACACATCATCATATCAAGTGATGTCTAAGTCCATGGGTCTCTGCTCCAAAGAGTCTCTCTCTGGTGTGTAATCATTTCTTCATAACAGAATAGTTTTGTCCAAATGAATGAAACTTAAACATCGTGATTAGATGGTGTTCACCCAAGATAATTATAGAGCTAATTATATTTGTGTGAATTTACATTTGGGGCTGACTTCTGGTTTCTTCATAGAAACTGCATTTCACATCTTGATTTACTCAGCTTAACTCTCTGTTAATCATTTACTAGAAAGAATGTGGCATTGGTTTCTTTTAGTTCATATTTATATTGAATATTTGAGCTTTTTTTAAATTTATAAGATACCAATCTATATCTTATTTCCCCAATGATTATACTAGAATATTCAAGGTGCTCTTCTGACTTGTCTTTAAACATTGTTTTTTCTTTTTCTTAATGTGATTTTTATTTTCTAGTCATGGACTTACATTTTTATTATTGCCTTTCGTTTTTGATGTCAAGAATGTCTATGTGTAAACAGTAATGTAAGGAAAACATTAAAACATCCTATTTTCATGCATCTATTCTTTGAGAGAGTTCAAAGCTTTTCCCCTCTTATTTATACAACATACAAGTTTGTTTAAACACCATTTATTAAGGAGTCACCATGATAAAAGGCTGCTAAGGAAGGACTGTAAAAGAAAAACCAAATAAAATCATTGCATTTGTGTTTTTAAGGGTTTGCACACTCAGAAAACAAGTCCTTGATTTTGAATATAAAAATAGAAAACATGTAACAATAAGCATATTGAGCAACAGAGTATTACATAACAAATAAAAGTTAATGTTTTGGAACACAAATTGTTGTGTAGGAAGTGAACTTCGAAAATATAATTGGCATGGGATAATAAAGGTTGACATATTTTGGTAGAAATAGGATACCAGAAGTTTTGAAAATCTGGGCTATCTCTTTGAGGCCCTTCTGAAATGTGCTTTAAAAGTCTAATATTAAATGAAGCATAGAAATAGTATAGTCAATCTTTGATCCAAATTGATTATATAATATTATATAATGCCTTTCTTCAGTCCTGAGAATTTGCCACAATGTCTAAAGTTATCAGGACAATGAAGATGAAAGTGTTTATTGTTGTGGAGTCCCAAAGCAAAAAAAGCCTGTTCAAGAACTTTGTTTCTATTGTTATTTCTTTGATATGCCTAAAAATGGAAAATGATTCTCAATGTGGAAATTTTCCAATAAGCATAGAGCCTTTCTGAAGAATCTAAAGGGTAAATTCTTTGTGATACAGATTTTTTTGTTCTTCTGTTAAAGACTGTGGCAACATTTATGTATAAATTTTGACTGCAACTTGTGGAGGTATAGGCACTCAGTTTTCCTGAAGTGAAGCTTTCATGTGAGTATGATTAAAAAAAAAAAAAAATCTCTTGGCATGCAGTCTTCCAGGTCTCCATGTTTATCTGTATGCCATGTCATGTGCAAAAGCAACATATCAGTGAAAATCATTGAGCAGACTTTAAGAAAATTACCCAAGCTGCTTCTAACCAGTAACTGTTGCCTACTGACCCATGGAATACATGAAAAACATAAAAATCAAAACCAAAGTTAGAACAGTAATGAACCCTTTAGAAAGACTTACATACCTAAGTCAAGTCAATGGTTCTAACAGGCATTGATAGGAGCCAATTATATAAAGCCATTTTGAAAGGCTGTTTTTCACCATGTTTCTTCAATTCTTCAGAGTCTGCGGTGATGACCAACATCAGATACTATTAAGAAGTCTTCAAGCGTGTAAAATAATATGATTTCACAATGATTACATATTCACTCTACAGCTGGCTGAGTTTTTACATCTCCATTTGTCATTGACGATTGTGTCCAATTAAATGATTAGCTTTTAAAAACTGCTGCACATTATGAGAGTGAACTTGTGTTCCATTGCACTGAGTGATGCAGAAACAAACTCATTACAGCATGTAATTCACCCATATTAAATAACAAACAGATGGCTGCTGTAAATGAGAGCTCCTTTTTCTCTTCAAAAGTGCCAGGAAAAAGGTGTTTTTATTTATCTTTGTTTCCAGCTTCTTTCTGTTTTCTTGACAAGTGGGCAGCTGGTTGCTGAGGTTTTCAATTGGTGCAGAAGAATGAAAAGCCTGTTTCCATTAATTTCCCCATAAAATAAGTCTTTGAATCATTTCTGTTATAAATGCAAGTGCAGTAGCAAGCTGCTGCTTGATTAATTCACTTATTATGAAGATTTCATCTTTTATAAGAGGGCCTGCAGGTAATTTATCTTGTTTAGTAAGATTAGAAAAATGTAATTATCTTGATACCTTTGGACCCCTCTCATTTTAATTGTGTTCCCATAAATTTCAAACATAAAGATGGGAATTTTTTGTGCACAAATGTTCCAACATGTGGTCGAAAAATGTGCCGTAATATTTGCATAAAAATTTATCAAGTAAAATATATTAGGACTGTACTAATACAGGAATGCATACAAATAAAGCTAGCATAAAATTACTATAGTGTGTACAAACAGATATCTGCATTTCTAGTTCCCTAGCCACCTAACAGCTGGGGCGAGGTAAAGGGATTTGGGACTTGTTAAAAAGCCTTTTTTTTTTTATCATGCATAAGTGACACAAGGGAAATGAAGAAATCTGTCTTATTTATACTAATATAATTAAAATTGTGTTTGTCTTAAAATGTTTCAAATTCAAGTGAATTGGCTACTGAGTATACATTCCATGAACCCTCTTCTTATCACTTCCATTACATCTCTTAGTGTCCTTGAGAAGTGGGATACATATTAGGTTTAGGACACTATAATTTGAGTTATTCTTTAAAAACACTCTCAATGTGAAGAAAGTGAAGCATCTACTCCTCTTCCACTCTAGATGTTATCATGAGGGGTTATACTCTGGAGCTTGGTAGAAATACCTCACTTTTCCCAAACTTTAGTTCTGTTAGAAGGGGTCTGAGAAAATATTTAGTGTTAAATAAAATTAAGATTTTTATTATGGCAATTTCACTCATTATTTATTATTCCCAAAATTGATGATAAGCTGAACTAGGCAGTGTTCTAAAGGGTACTATGTCAGGGCACACATGTATCTGCTATAATTCTTTAACCTATTGCACTGCTAACTGGAGAAATTACAAACTTAACAAATAGTTACTTTTGATCATTGGTAAAGATGAAGTATGGGCTTAACATTTTCCTCCAATTTGTCATTTTAGCACTGGGGCCACATTATGTCTCCCTTTATCTGCCTATATTTTTACACTATTATCTAATGTTGGCTAATGTCCTTTTTATGGCTTAAATTAAAAATTTCTACAGGGGTATCTGGAATATTTGTTCTTAAGACTTTTAGAAATTTTTTGATGAAGAAAGAAAAAGATATAAAAGAACATTTCTGAGATTTCATCTTACCACAAAGCATAACCATCCTCTATCTTTAGGATGTTACTACAGAAAGGAAATGCAATTTGGGAAAAATTGAAGGAGAAAGTTATCATATTGAGGAAAGGGGTTGAATCAAGATGCCCACTGACTCAGAAACTGCTTTAGGATATTTTGATACCTTGATGGGAGGAAAATTTCAAACTCCTGTTGTAAAAATTGGTTCTGGCTGAATTTGAACTAAAGTGTTTGGGATTAGTTGCTGCCAAACATTTCATCCTTTCTTTGACAAATACCTGACAGTAATAAAGAAGAGAGTATATAAAGACAAAACTTCATTCCTTTAAAATTCCACACTAAAATAGGTATAAGAGCTTCTCAATCAACATAGATAAAATGGAAAAAGTTCCAGAGAAAAACAGAAGAAAAATATCCTGCAAAGACAACAAAGCAATGATAGGAGCTAGTAGTTACAACTACTCAGCATAAATATCATACATCTCAACAATATATTTCAAGTCCAAAATCTGTGCTTATAGCTTCCAGTGGTAGGAAAAGACAAGGTAAGAGCATTGCCATTCAACTTAAAGGGTACTATGTCAGGGCACACATGTATCTGCTATAATTCTATTTCATTCCTCTGGTATTGCTACTCTAATACTTAGAAGTTCAAATCAACAACACTACTTTTTCTCATGATTATGTAGGGTGAATTGGTTTGTTTTGTATTAAGTAAAGTCAGCTGAGATGGGAGGTTTAAAATGGCCTAATTCACATGGCTGGTAATTAGGGCTACAGAGCCCAGAGTCTACCAGATCACTTTCTTATAAAACTGTGACCATAGAAATAATAACAATCTAATATGGCAGACAGATTCTAATAACCTGAAGGTAGAAGCTGCAAAGCCTTTATAAGAGGTCTAAGCCTAAAATTTTATATTATTTCAGCTTGAAGTTGGCCAAGATTCAAGAGATAGACACTACAGAAGAGCCCAAAAGGAAGAGCCCATAATGGAAGTTATAGTTGATTGGGGTCCTCAGAGTAAATTCTCCCACAATGACTAAACAAAAAAAGCAGTAAGGAGGTTTCTCAGAAAACTTGGAATGGAACCACCATTTGACCCAGTTATTACATGTCTTGGTTTATACCCAAAGGACTTAAAATCAGCATACTACAGTGATAAAGCCACATCAAAGTTTATAATAGCTCTATTCACAATAGCTGAACTATGGAACCAATCTAACTGTCCTTGAAGAGATAATAGATAAAGAAAATATGGTATGTGTACAGAGTGGAATATTACTCAGATTAAAGAAGAATAAAATAGATGGAACTGGAGAATAGCATGCAAAGTGAAATAAGTCAATCCCCCAAAACCAAAGGCCAAATGTTTTCTCTGATATGCAGATGCTAATTCACAAGGGGCCTGGGGAAAGGGGTTAGAAAAGAATAGAGGTACTTTGGATTAGACAAAGGGGAATGAAAGGAAAGGAGGGAGAATAGAAAAAGGAAAGAATGACTCAGACATTACAATCCTATGTGCATATATGATTACACAACCAATGTAATTCTACATCATGTACAACCAGAAAAATAAGAAGTTATACTCCATATATGTATAATGTGTCAAAATGCATTTTACACTCATGTATAACTAATTAGAACAAATTAAAAGTTTTTTTGTTTTGTTTTGTTTTTAAAAACAGAACATGATCCGTAAACCATATTTGCAGGAAGCAGTCTATCTCTGCTGTCATAGAGAAAAAGAGAATCTCTGAATAAGAAAGAACAAATCATCAGGAAGAAAAAAAAAAAAAAAAAGAAAAATCATTCTTCATCTACCTTGGCTAAGGAACAACAATATCTATAGGAGAACATACAAAATCATGTATCATAAGCCTTAAATAATTTCGAGTAGAGCCTTATTCTACTTTACTACCACCAACAAACCAAACAAAAGACATATTATGGCAAACAGAAAAATCTACCTATTTTTTAATTGAGAACAATAGAAACCAATAGATTATCTATACAGATACCACACAAGTAAAACATAAGGAAGAAATTAGTATAAAAAGTATAGTAATTATGAAGAATATTTAACACAAAGAAAAATAATATGAAAAGAGGAAAACCAGTTACTATACTTAAACCATAGATTACCAAACAAAACAGTGAACTAAACCCTCCATAATGCAATGAATTCTATGAAGCAAGATCACAAAGAAGAATTGCAAGAGCCCACAGAATTGAAGATGTCAATGAGACAAATGCAACATGAAAAGTACATAAAATTTTAAAAGCGTCCAGAAAAGAAATGGAAAAAAAAAAAAATATATATATATATATATATTAGAGGTTGTGACACGCACAGTAGAAGACAAAAATGCAGAAATGTGAAAATCAAAATTAAAATAATAAATCACATAAAGCATGAAATTATAAAGAAATAAAGGATAAATTCTTGGAAGCTATAAAAATAAAATAATGGGGAAAAACTTGAGAATATAATTAATCATTGACAAAAATGTGAAACAAAATTCTATTCTACAATATGGATATATTGAATGACAAGGTAAATTAGATGAGATCGATAATTCTTGATTCAATCCCTAATAAAATTTCTGGAAGTCAAATATGATAAAAAGTTGTTATTTTTGGTACGCAGACAAAAATATTGCCACTTCCAGGTATAAAATTTTTGTCCTGTGCTTAGAGCAATGTTCACAGAATTCTGAATTTAAAAAAAATGAAAAAAGAAAAAGAAAGAAAGACAAAAACATTGTAACCAAGAAGATTTTGTTTGACAGAGTCAGTGAATTGAATGCTAAGAGTTTTAAACCTTTTTAAGAAACATTATTGCAATGAGACATTACAGAGAAATCTACTGGAAGACAAACTGCAAACATTAGAAATGTAATTGTGGAAATTATAGAAAAAAATTTGATGGTAAGAATGAATACATTTTAAGGTAATACTAAGACTGGAAAGAATATGTACTTTAAATTTATAAAAGTTATATAAATTTTATATGTACTTAAATAAAAATGCTAAGTTCTAAGTTTTCAATTCTGTGCATGATTTCATGTTTTAATGAAATTAACATAGATGGATTAAAATAGATTGGAAATCATAATCTAGAGCTTACATATTATATTAATGAATACTATTCAATATTATTATAATTAATAGAATTTATGATCTTATAGGAGATAATTATATTCTCTTTATCTCTCTCTTTATATATATGTGTGTGTGTGTGTGTGTGTGTATATATATACATATATATATATATATATATATATATATATATATTAATTACCCATATATGTATATATATATAATTATGTAAATATATATATATATTTACATCAAAGTTTTTAAGAACATCTGGGACAAGGGGCAAAATATGTTTTTTACCTTAATCCCAATTTTTGAGATTGTTCCTTCTTTAAATTTTTTAATGTAACGTCTTTGAGTGTGCCAAAAAATATTATATGTTAACCTTGATTAGATACATATTTTAACTTAGGGAAACATACAGAGCTTTTATGTTTCTTTCATATGAAATATATACTTAAAGCATAGTCATCAACAAAAGCTACAAATGAATAAAATCTAAGGAATCAGGAAAGAAGTGCTAATACAATGGCAAAAGTGATACTTTTTATAAAATATCATGAATATTAAATAGGTTTTAAAGATTTTTTAAGAGAAATATAGAACTGCTAATGCAAAAGTGAATATATTAAGAAATAAAAGTTTGAAGGAAAGGCCACATAATACACAAAATAAAATGTGCTTAAGGGTAATTATTCATAGATGTGGATCATATAAAAGAATAATAATGTATTTCTATAAATAATAAACACTCTATTTCTGGACTTTATGAAAAACAGTATAAATGTAGGGGAAAATTAGGGTATTCTAGAAAAATATAATTCTTCAAAAATGACTCCAGAAGAATTATTGATCAAGTAAGTTTCCTAAGAAAAAATCAGTGAAAGATTTAGATCAACCTTTTGCCCTACCCTCTCCAAAATCACTGAACACAGACATTTAACAGTACAATTTTACCAAAAATGTAAAGATCATGTAAATTCAATGATGTTTATCTTGCATCAAGTCATATAAATGAAAAATAATAACCTTCTGTGTCCTCATTAATGAAAAATAAAGCAATAATAAAATCTTACAATTTTCAATGAAGACAAAACCTCCAACCTCCAATTCCCATTATGACTACCTATGTAGAAATTCTTAGTAAAAAAAAAAGAGTATATACATATGAATAATAAACAATTTATTTCATGATGCAAAAACGTTTCAATATTAGGATACATTTTATGGTATCTATTGTCATTATCTTGGGAAAAGAAAATACAATACTCATAATTCCTACACAAACATTTGGAAAAATTTAAAATCTATCAAAGAGTTGAAAAAGAATATTTCTTGTGCTCTTCGTGTTTTAAAATTTGTTTGTTGATATTTTTCTTATTGATTTGAAGGCATTTAAAAACTATTTTTCTTTTATATAAAATGCACATATTTTCCAAAAACAATTCATAATAGAAAAATATACATTTTTAAAGGGGAACATAAATATATTTCAGTACAAAGGATGATTACCACACATGACAAACTACACCTATCCATTTTATATCATCCTCTCTGGGAGTCAGCAGAGATGAAATCTCCTCCCATGATCTCATAACTGTACTCAGAATTAGCAGCATGGCATGAACAGCAATAACTTAGAGATCAAGCTACTCAAAGTCAGATATGATATCTACCCTTTTTGTCTATATCTACCTGGGCTTCTTGCTCATACACTTCATGATCTTTGAAGTGTTGGTATAGTACCTTACTTACAGGCTAAAAAAATTAGCCTTCTATGGTATCTGGGTAAGAGGAGATCTGTGGCACAAAGAAAGCTGTACAAGATTAGCTGAATGATATCAGCTACCTTTATTCCCAGGTTTTATGGCAGCAATATGAGTGGGGCTAAATGGAAACAGATGCATGCACACAAACTTGGTGACATTTCAAGAGAGGAAATTAGAGTTCAGGAAACTCAAATCCTTATAATGGGTACTAATCAATGTCTATCTCTTGACCCAAAGGGGGGCATTATATTTACATTGGATCATGAGATTGCCTGACTGTTGACCTAAAGGAAGACATGCTATTATCACCCAAACCTGTTTACTACCAAAGAGGGTGGGGGGAACAAGACACTACAATGACCAAAAAGTAAAATACCCAAATCTTCAGAACACTATAAATATAGTCAGTATCAAAGAGGAGTTGATACCTTGCTCCTTAAGATGAGTAGAAACAAAGTTCAAAGATACTGTCTCAAAAAAATAACCATTTAAATATTTGCTGAATAAATAAATACAACTCATGAAGAAAAGAGTAGGGTAATTGTTAACATCACCACTTCAAGAGAATGTAATTAAAATCCTGGTCTCACTGGAGTTCAAGAGAGAAAAAAGGAATGTGACAGGGCACGTGGCTAACCAAGCAGATCCTTTGATATCTATTTCTGAGTAATTTTTTTCCTGAAAGTTTGGAACCCCAGTTAAGTTACTGGCATGAATAAGGGCATCTTTTACCTATACATATTCTGAGATTTAAGGCTGATCTTCTAAAGGGAACAAAATTATATCTGTTAGATCAAAATAAATTTGCTTCATATAATCAAACATGTACTTTGTAGAGCTCCTATCACTTATTACAGCACAAATTGATCTACGTAACATAGACTATCACTCTCTTTGTCTTTATTGGTCCTTTAGTCAGAATGCCACAAGTAGATCAATGTCTGTTATTAAGCCCATGAATTTGATATTTTAGGAAATTCCAGTTTTGTAGAATTTTCACAAATGCAGAGTAATGTTTTTTTTTTTTTTTGATATGAGACAATCCCAAACAAAATTACAGTGGTCAGAGGATACATTCTATGAAAAACGCCTTCAACATATTTTATTTCATTGTTAGAAGGAAGATATTCTTAATAAAATAAAACTAATTTCAACTAACAGATTAAGTAGGATTTAACCATCTATGTTTTGAAATTTGTAGGTTATTCTTAAACTGAAAATCTCCTGTAGAATGCACAGTTATCTGGACAGAAAGAAATCTCTGTTAACTGCTATTAGACATTCAAGGGTGTCCAAAATACAAATAAATAGAAAAAGAGAAAAATTTGGAAAAGTCTTCTTTAAAATGCCAACAGAGTGTTCTCTGATAACTTAAGCAAAATAGAATAATCCAGGGAGGGAGAATACAAAATAGTTCCATGTAGATTCACATAAAGGTGGATAATATTTGGAAGTATAAAAAATGGCAGGTGTTTCCTAAGTGAAAACAAATGAATAATATAAAATGAAAATGTTTGGCAAAATAATAAAGCTATTTGAAAATAGTTAGTGTGCAATACGTTTTCAAAACTGACTGTGAACTGACTGTGAAGGTAAGATGAGTGAATTTAGACTAAAAGATATATAAATCTGTAGGTAGCCCTTGGTTCTCTTAGCTAGTAAAATAAATATGGACTAGAGGCTCAATCAATCTTTCTTCTTATATCAAACTTACACATTGTGTAGATTAAAAAGAAAAGGTAAGAAAGCTGATAGCTTCAGAATTCCTTTGAGAATTATGTATAAATGGGAACTTGGCCCAAACTACCCCTCCCCCACTTAATAAAATTTTTACTGTTCAAGCTGTGAATCAGCATAGCCTATAAACTGTAAAGCACCTCTTCTATGCCTTTGATTCCTGACAGTTGTAATTGACATGTATAAACTCTTTCAAAGTGACTTCTGGCAGTTTTCTCTGGAGTAAAGTTTTCAAACATCCAGGCAGATGGCTAAGCATGCACATTTGGATATTTTGCTTTTTGCTTGTTCGTTCTGAATTTGCCATACGTTTGTTAGGGAATACCAGTACCTTTTGTGACAATTATTATGGTATCATATTATTCACTAATTTATGCAATGTATTGTGTCACTCAAATATAAAAATTACATATGATCTCAGAAGTAAGTCATTTGTCTCAAACTGAGTAGCCGTCAGTATTTGAAATATGAGATGTTGGTATTTGTTATATAATTTTTACTTAATGATAGGCACAACTTATCTTGCACTATTTCCCAACTTCAGCAGAACTGCTTTTTAATATATATTGAGTTTCCACAGGATACAATATAACTTCCTATCATAAGTCAAATAGAGTACCAATTTCTCAAAGGTATAATGATGATTTGATAATGGGAATATGCACCTTCTTTTCCTCTGCCTTTTTAACTTTACTGTTTTTCAATTTTCTGATTTTATGTGTATTTTAATAATAAAATTATGGATTTTATAGTTGATATAATAATGAATTAAATAAGTTGAAATATAACATATATTTTATGAGTTTAACATTTTATATTTTATTTCAGTTATTTCTAACTTAGAATTTACATTAATCATGGGTGAGCATTTGAAGTGACCTCTGAATGAAGTGAAAAAGCATTATAAATTTACCTTAATTTATAGAACCATAGAATTTTCTCAGTATTCTTTTGTTACTACTTGTGACAGGTTTTTAAAGTAGATCTTTGAAATTTAAGAGTTATATTTCATGATAAATTCTAGGTTAATGTAACAATGGCCAGCCCCCTTATAATACTTTTTAGATTAAAATAAGTGGCTGTAAGAAAATAGAGTTTATTTGAAATGGAATTGAATAATGTCATTTTTATTATTTCCTATGAAAGATACATGGATATAGCTTAAAAATTTCTGTTTCAGAAATTCCTATATTACTGGAATTAAGAATATTAAAGAGAGTTGAAACAGCATTTTTTTCTCCTAGAGGTTGAAATATATTATTATTTCAATTTCATATTTTTGTAATTAAATATACAAAAGTTGTTATCAGCAGTGAAAAAAAGTTTCATTTGTACTAAATATATTTATATGACTGAATGCTTCTATTTGATTATTTATTGAAAAATTTATCATACCCTTCAGCCTAGTTTGTGAGTTATCTTCTAAAATGAGAGAGATTAGAGGGTAATAAATTATAATAATATTTCTTAAATGTAACTTTTTATCTACTATTAATACCTGCTCCTGAACCACTCTAAATATTAGCCAAATATTGCAGTAATCATTTTACAGGATGAAAGTGTGTGTCTATTATCTGTGAAAGAAACAAAAATATATATCAATCAGTCCCTCTTTCTCCCTCTGTCCCTTTCTCTTCCTCTCTCCTCCTCTGCCATTCACTCCTGAACCATTGACATTGACACCTGTGTTTTGTACTCCCAAAAGACAAGTATTTTGGCCTATATGCTCAGAACTCCTGCCTTACCTAAGCAGGGTGACCCTTCATTTATCACCGCCAAAGGGACCCGGACTTTTAACTTGGTGACAGTATCTCACCCTACAGGATTTACACTATTTGGTTCATAATACAGTTTTACCAACAGGTTTACCAGCTACATTATTTCTGATCTTCCTCCTAAAAGC
The DNA here is from genome assembly GCF_048772815.1 of Callospermophilus lateralis. Lineage (NCBI taxonomy): Eukaryota > Metazoa > Chordata > Mammalia > Rodentia > Sciuridae > Callospermophilus > Callospermophilus lateralis. The sequence continues at coordinate 49,421,092 of NC_135316.1, read as the reverse complement.
AGTTTGAACACTTATGCTTAATGCTTTTAATGGGTTCATGCCTCATCTGGTCACCAGATGCACACCTAACTGAACTTCCTATGAAAGTGATTGTTTAGGTATTTGGTATGTTGGCTGTTAGACTTGTTCATATAACTGCTCAGGATGGCTGAGCCTTTAAAGTACTTCTGCTTTATAACATTTGAAATTCACAAGCATGTTTTAATTACCTGTTTTGATCATCTCTACAACATTGTCAGTTGGCAAAACTAATATCAACATGTGGACTTTTTTTTTAAGATGCCAAAAATGTGATCCAGAGTGATGAAGTAACTTAAAATAGTGACAATACTTATGTAGTTAAGCTGAAATTTAAAAATCAGTTTTCATGAGTCTTTGTCTCATGTCGTTTGACTAAAATAATTCTTGAGAAAGCTTTGTAACTATGTTTGCTCATTTCATAGTCACTTGACTTCAAGGTCTTAAACAAAATTACAGAAGGATCCATTTAATTTAAGCCAGATTCTACCTCTGAATACATTAACTCAATCCAGTTATGAAACTAAGGTTCCTAATGGAAATAAATGAATAAATATTTTGATCATGCCAAAATATACATTATCCTAATTATATGCAAGCTTTCAATCATTTTTTACATACTGAGCACTATACTAAGTATTTTAAACATTATACCATTCAGCTGGATATGATTGGAGCATGCCTATTGCTCCAGGTACCCAGGAGGCTGAGGCAGGACAATTCCTGAGTCTAGAATGTTGAGGCCAGCCAGGGCAAAATAGTAAGACCTCATTTCAAAAGAAAGAACAAACAAACAAACAAAAAACATAGTAAGACCTCATTTCAAAAGAAAGAACAAACAAACAAAAAACACGGTAAAATGTTACATTATTACATCCTACAAAATTGATCAGATGTCATTATTATCAATTTATTGATGATACAATGATGTTAAAAGAATTAAGGTAACTTGCCTGAGGGCATGCACTCGCAAGTGGTAGTAGAGTTAGAACTGGAACCTACTTCCACTGACTTCTAAGGTTTCAGATATTATTACATTCATTTTTTGTCAACCTAAAAAATACCTGTATGTGCAAGGCATGCTTTTGAGTGATTTATAATATCGCCAATGAAGTTGTCATAATACTCTTTCAACAGTACTTTCTGTGCTGGATATTTTTATTGTATGTAAAAAAAATATAGACTTAATTCCATTTTTAAAAATTTCATGAATCTCATGCTTCTTTTTCTGTAAGGCACAAATAATGCAATTTTTAAAATATCACAGCAGACTTTAAAATGATAAACTTCTCTTTAAAGTATTTTAATACTATTGCTATATTTGAATATGGTCTGAGTTAAAAAAAATATAATTGTTTCCACTGGTCCACTCAAATCTTGACTCATCCAGTTATTCATGTGCTGCCTAAAATCATGGCATGAAACTCGAAATCCCATCAATTTCTCACACAAGTGATTTTCATTGATGATTTCCTGAGATAACAAAAGCAGATGGGAAAATCATCATGTTATGCTATGAACAGAACATGATAATTGAAACAAGTAAAATGTGCCCATTATATACTACAAAGAGCAGAATGTAATAACTAGAGCAGACAAAATAGTGCTCGTGTTATAAGGGATGAAGAATATTAGTATTTATAAGCCTCATTTGAGGTTTTTATATTTCATTAGTTTTCAACTCAGCTGCATTACTATATAAGATGTCTCAATTGTTAAAATTGTAGTTATTTCATATTACTATTATTTTTATTAGTATACTATTATTGTGTATAATAGAGGATGGGTTCATTGTGGCATATTCAAATGTTCACATAACATAATTTGTTCTGATTCATTTCCCAGTATTTCTCCTTTTTCACCTGTCCCCTCTCCTCCTGTGCCCTCCTGATTTTTGTTCTCTTTATTTAGATGTATTTTTCCTGGGTACATTATAATTATACATAAAATAAGATTTATTTTGGTATATTAATACAAGAATGTAGCATAATTTTGTCAGTTTTATTCCTCAATTCTTTCCGTTTCCTCCCTTTCTCCCTCCCACTTGTTTCCCTACCTCTACTATACTGATCTCCTTTCTATATTTTTGAGTTCTCCTTTTGAATTTTTTATTTCCTTTCTAGCTTCTGCACATGAGAGAAAAAAGATTCAAATCTTCCCTTTCTCAGTCTGGCTCATTTCACTTAGAATGATATTCTCCAGTTTCATTTATTTACCAGCAAACAACATAATTTAATTATTCTTTACAGCTGAGTAGACCTCATTGTATATATACCATATTTTCTTTATCCATTCAACTGTTCATAAACACCTAGTCTGGTTCCATAACTTGGCTATTGTGGATTGTGCCACTCTGCATATTTTTAGCATATATATCCTGCAATATATATGCAGGATATATTTTCTTAAGCATATGTCTAATATTAAGCATATGCCTAATGTTAAGCATATATCTAATATATTTTGTTAAGCATATATCTAAATACTTAACTTTCTTTAGAGTGAATCTAAATGGCATTGTTTCCAATTGTTTTCCATGCTATTAGTATATAGAAACGTGATTGGATTTTTGTGTTTATCTTATATTCTGTGATATCATTGAACTCAAATATTAGTCATAGAATATTTTTGTATATTTTAGTGATTTTCTATTTAGGTAATAATTTACTGAAAGTTTTATTTGTTATTTTTCACTCTGAAAGACATTTATTTTTCTTGCCTTATTGCAGTGTATAGAACTTCTGATATTAACTAAGCATAGTGATGTGATATAGCCTTGACTTGATCTTAAGAACAAATGATTCAGTCTCTCACCATGGAATATAATTTTTAGCCATGGGAATTTTTATATGAACCTTATCTAGTTGAAATAATTCCTTGTTTTAGTTAGATTTTTCACTGCTGTGACCAAGAAATATGACAAGAATTAATGTAGAAGTGGAAAAGTTTATTTTGGGCTCACAGGATCCCAGGTCTCAGTTCATAACAGCCAGTCCCATTCCTTGGGGCCCAAGACAAAGCAGAGGCTCATGGCAGAGGAGTGTGGTGGAGGAAAGTGGCTCAGAGTATTGTACTAGGAAGCAAAGGGAGTTTAATGTCTAGAGATAAAATGGGTATTGCAGAGACACACCTGGCAATGGCCTCGTTTCTCCAAATACAATTTACCTGCCTACAGTTACCATTCAGTTAATCCCTATCAGGGCATTAATGCACTGCTTAAGTTAAGACTCTCATAACCCAATCATTTCATCTCTAAACTTCCTTATGTTGCCTCACACATGAGCTTTCAGGAGATAACCTCATATCCAAACCATAACATTCCCCTTTATCCTTAAATTCTTGACAATTTAATCATGAATAGGTACTCTCAGAGGTTAAAATCTGAGATTATATGGGGGCAAAATAAAGGTGAGTGTCACTATAAAAGACCACATATGAAATTCTTTTGGTGCTGGAACTATATTTTTTGACTGTGGTCATAAATACATAAACCTCTACACTGGTTATAAAATTGCAAACATACACAAACATTTATGAGAGTAATAACTTTAGATACTCAAAAATATGATGTCATTGTCAATATCCTTACAGTGATTTTATTCTATATTTTGTGCAAAAGTAATTTTCTGGCAAATGGGAAATTTTTACAGGGATCTCTGTCTTATTTTTTACAACTGTATGTGAATCTACAATTATCTGAACACAGATTTTGAACAAAATTGGAGATACTATTGTTTTATACTACTTTGAGGTTTTACCAAAAAATTACCAAGTGCATTAAATTCAGATACAGACATATCTTATTTATTTTATATAGATTCATTTGATTAATTAAGTAAAAGATAAACTCTGCTGAATATACAGATTTTACTTATCTCAAAAATACAAAAGATGTTCAACAATTACAATTTTATGTCAATTCATAACATTTAATAAAATTAACCTTTAAACAGAAAGTTATGTTTATAATTTAGGTTTATTTGAAAATTTAGTAAAGTTGCATTCATGCATAGTAGAAGCAGCTAAAGTATAAACTCATTAGAACTAGAATATTTAGTATGCATGCATATTTTTTGAGGTTCTGCTATTTTTATTTCTCTATAAGCCTGATATGTACATGTCCACAATATAAGTGGAATTACTCATTTCATTTAATACACTTTTTTTATAGTTGAATTAAAAATATATGAACTAGTTTACAAAAATACTTTTTATTTACTAAAGGAACTCAATCTAATCCTGTCCATCCTTTTCTGGTTAAAAGTCAACCTAATTCTAATCATCTTATAAAAATACCTCAAAGCAAGAAAAAAAATTTTAGATACATCTTTCAGATCAGGTACCTATTAACAACTAATTGTGGTAGAAAAAGCCAGACTTGTGTTCCCCGAAGGAGTTAGACAATGATTTTTTATTTTTATTTTTTTATAGCTCTGTCTGGTTAATCAGTGGAAGTCAAATGACATAGCTTCCTCTGTTGTCTCAGTTAATAGGAGGTTGCTATGACTATGACTTGGTTTACAAGTTATAATCATTATTTCTATAAAAACATTTAATCTAGTCTGGTTGTGTACATATCAGATAGAATCTATAATTTATTGAACTATGGCCTCTGATCATGGTACCAATCACTGTAAGTGTTAAGGCATATATACATAGATCATTTCTTTTGGGAAGAAATTGACAATTCAATATGAAATTAAATTAGCACATGTTTTTTTTCCATAGCTATATAGTGAAACAAAGGGCATAAAAGCTCATTTATTAAGTGAAATCTAGACTTATATGAATAATATCATTTCAGAATAAGAAGATATCTGTCGAAGCTCAACTGAAGCACCCTAATTGATATGGTCACGAAGAAATTGACTGGAAAGAAAGAAAGAAAGAAATGGAAGCAATCATGAGAAAAGGGGGGGAATAAAGAAAGGGAGAAAGATTGATGCAAAGAAGACAAGCAGGCAGAAAAAAAAGAATGGAAAGAGGAAAAAAACAGAGAAAAAGATGATTTGGTTCTTTAAAAGTCACTACGTAATTACATGCCTTTGTCCGTACATTGGAAAACTTTCAAATAATTGAGATGAACAGAGAATAATAATTTATATGGAAAGGAAATATGAAAAGATATTTTGTGTTAACATCATCACATTCTTTTTAGACTGGATTATTTGTTATCAACAGGTAGTTCAAACTCAGAGAACTTGGATTATTACTAGCTGTATGTTTACATGTAAAATAGGGAAAGGAATGTAATACATACAAAATGAAAGGCCTGTAAACAAGTGTGACATAATAAAAACTTAACATATTTGCTTAATAAATGTTATTGTTAACATGCAATATAATAATATATTTATAGTATTTACTACAAGAAACAAATTGACCTACGTTCTTCAAAGTAATTTCAATACATTTTAGCACTGGACATTTTAGATAAAAATATCATTTCCATTGCTGAGACATTTGAACAAATTGAGCAATATTTTGTTATTTTAGGTTTTGTTCGATTTAGCTGAGTATTGAAAAATTTGAAACAAATATTCATCTAATGTATTGCTATGGGTCCTGTTAGTATTTTTAATGAGTGCAAAATTAATGATAAAAGGATCATAATTATATAATAATAAAATGTTTGATAAATCTTAATTGACAATGATTCATCTTTAGCTACTTAATGTTTGAACATAACACATCAAAACCATGGATCATTTCTCAGTGTAAACATTGCTTTAAGAAATCATATTGACTATTCAATTGTAACTGCTTCAGCAGAGTAAAATCCCTCCAAATTTAGCACATCAGAATCATTTATACAATTTGGCATTTCTGTCAATAGAACACAAATTATGTGAAAATCTTGATTAACATAATTAGTGATTTTGTTGAAAAAGAAGGCAAGTAAAATGATTACTGGAATAAATATAAAATAATGCAAGAATTATGTGCATCTTTATTTGATTGCTTATATAAATATCACCATTTCAGTCCATAAGTAAATTCTACACATGGACAATAATAATTATGCCCAATTCCTTTGATTTTTTGCCAAAGTCTAGTCAGAAAAAACACAGCTTTTCACTCACCAAGAGAGTCACAGTGAAGTTTTATTTATCAAAATAAAAGGGTAAAATTTTTCTCAGCATGGTTTATAACTGGTGCAGTGCTACATAGAAAGACTAAGAAAGAAATTAGTATATGAGAAATGCAATGAAGTTGAAGGAAAAACTAGCTCTGTATAGAGTTCATGTTTATTATATAGCTAAACATTATTTATAATTTTAATTACACTATGAGAATAAAATTAAATGTTATTATTCACCTCAATTTATATATTTTTTTGTTTTAAATTATCTTTTTAGGCTTTTTATTTTTGACAGTTAATTCAATAATTCTCCCATTGCTACTTTATGACTCTTTTATACAGAATTAACCAATATTTGTTTTATAAATGCACTTATTTTATTTTATTAAGGATTTATGCATTTAATTTTTCCAAGGATTCATTACAGAGATGTTTGAAATCAACTGTGACAGAAAGATTGTCAATTAGTTTCACTGTTTACTTATACATGAATAGTTGATTTTATCTTACAAACAACTGTTAAAATAACTTCTCCAATTAGGAAAAGTTATCAGAGAGTAACTTAAAATAAATATATTACAGACAAAACAGAACATGTTTACTGCCCAAGTGGATTACTAACAGCAGTATTGCAAATTATAGTAAAACACTTTAATGTAGTTTATAAACTCAGAACATTTAAAGAGATAGCATGTATTATTAAAAATAAACTTATCAGATTGTGCTCTTATTCTGTTAGTAAAACTGTTGTTCATAATTCTTTTTACTTAGAGTGCTTCTGAACAACAATTTTTTCTTTTTTTCCAAATGATTCTAGGTCTTTATTTTTACTCAATTTCTTGACAGTATAGTGTAGTTTGGGGATACTTTCAAGAATGACCATCAATAAAAAAATATAAAGCATTTGATTGTGTCTAAGTTGATTTTGAATAGACACAGTGATTTACAAATACACCAATTTAAAAGCAGCAGAAAAATAAAAATATTAGGGTGTCACCATCCTTCTGTCTTTGCTCATAGCTCTTTCCTTCACCATCAAAAGGCTTTGCTCCGACCTCAGTTTCTAAGGTCACATCTTTCTCTTCTTTGATCCTCATTTCCTTCTTACAAAGACCCTGTGATTACACTGGACTCCCTTTAATAATTGAGAATAACCTATTCATCTCAAGATGCTTAGTGTATACATATATGTTAATTCTCCTTCTATCTTCTAGGGTAACTTACTTGCAAGCTCTGGAGATTAGGATGTAACCAAATTTGGGGGAGATTTATTCATCCTATTATATCTTTCTTATAAAAAGTAACATTAAATTTGGTTCTAAAAGCTTCTGCAACTATAAGCGAGGTACTAATTTACACCAAGTTCTGTATGAAATGGCTACATACAGGGCAAAAACAACAACAACAACAAAAAATAAGTATATCACTAAAAGTAATTGAATAGATAAATCCACAAATTAACTCTCTGTTTATGCAACTATAAACAACAGACCTCTAAAATCAAATGGGGAATCCAAAAAGTTTTTTGTGGAAAATTGTGTTTTGATCTAAGTTTTTAAGGGTACATGGAAATTTTCCACAAGTATGGAAGGAATTGCTTTCAGTCTCTTATGTTCCTGTGCTAAGTCAGTGAAGAGTAGGAAGATGTGGCACCATAACTGAATGAAAGGTTATCAATGGAGGGATGGCAGGATTCCATGATGGAGAAATAACCCAGGCTTGTATTACTGAAGAGGGTGTAACAGAAATGTAAAATGGATAATGAATATTGTGAACAATCAGTGAGCTTAGAAGAGAAACTTGTGAGTCAGAGGACAAATAAGCCCTGCCTAAATCTTTAAGTTTAGTCTGGCAACAGAATGAGCCTAAAAAAGCAGGCACACTATTTCAGGCTTCTGATCACAGACAACATAACAAAATGCATTTGTGTCATTTAAAACACTGTACATATGGTAATGGGTCATGTCAACAATTGAAAACTAACATTTAATTATATAGGAAATTGTTTATTCAACATCAAAAAATATGACAGGACAGGTGATTAATCTATGAAGAGGACACATATTTATTTTGTCAAATGGCATTCACTTTGAAATATACTTTTCTTCCATTCTTTACATATTTTTTTTTTTTTTGTAAATAAAGCCACACAGAATAGCACATGGTCTAGGCCTGGCCAATTAAGTAACTCCATTCTTTTTTTTTTTTTTTTTTTTTTTTTTTTTTTTTTTTTGGTACTAAGGATTGAACTCAGGGGCACTTGACCACCCAGGCACATGTATTTTATTAGGGACAGGGTATCACTGAGTTGCTTAGTGCCTTGCTTTTTGCTAAGGCTGGCTTTGAACTTGAGATCCTCATGTCTTAACCTCCTGAGCTGCTGGGATTACTGGCATGTGCCATTGCACTCAGCAAGTGACTCCATCCTTTTTTAGATGAAGTATTCATGCCTATAAAAATTATAACATTTGACTCTTGTTAATAATAATATTTTTGTAAATTCCCCATTTACAATAACTATATAATTTCTTTCTTCAGTGTAACAAACCTGATTTGAACATCTGTAATTTGTAACTAAAAGACGTATGATTGATTTTCCCTTCAATTAACCAATTGTATGCTACTGACATTACAAAATCATAGAATATATTGGTGATCACCCATGTATTTAAATGCATTTTACATCTTATATTAAAAAAAAGCATTCTTTAAAACTATGTGAGTCAATTTCTTTAGAATATTAAGATGTGAGTTTAATACTACAAACAGATACAACTAATGAACTTAATGCTATGTCTTTGAATTAAATTACAGTGTAAAATTTATATGTTAAGGCTGTTGAACCACCTATCCCAACTATAACAAATACCTGAGATAATCAATTTTTGAAGTGAAAGGTGTTTGGCTCATAGGTCCATGAGAGATGACCCCAGTCATGGTGAAATGGCTCCATTGCTTTTAGGCCTTTGAGAGGCAGTGAACTATGGTGGGTGCCCAAAGTAAATTAATCCCACTTACCACTTGGAAAATTTTAGGACAACTGCAGTACCTGAAAACCTCCCATTAGGCCCCCGCTCTTGCAGGTTTCACAATATTTCAGTGCTGCCATGGGGCTAGGGATTAAGTTTAACCCATGGGCTTTGGTTATATGTATTCAAACAATATCAAAGTTTAAATATTATTTCCAGGAGTATATGACAGAAAAGAATCATAATGAAAGAGCTAACATGTATAGATATATGTATAGATATATCATCTATACAATTAGAAACAGTCAAGTAGCATTTAAGACATACAATCCAAGACATTAATATAACATTTAAACACACGTTGTAATACATGGTGACAAGCATCCAAATAAAAGGTTCCACTGTAAAGGTGAAGTGGGCCTTCAGGAAATATGTAATAGTGCTCATTTAGTTAATGTTCAATGAGAGAGAAATTATAAATCAATCATCACAATAATAATATGTAGTACGCATTATTAACCATATTTGACAGAGAGGAAACTTTATGTTTATCAAGGTTTTAAAATGCAAGTAAAAAAATTGAAAGTAAAGTCACACTGTTTGTATTGGAAACTCTAGAATATAAACCTAGAAACTTTACTCTAGATTTGATCAATTTTACTACAACCTATCACCTCTATATTATAATCTGTTTATCTGACTGGAAAGGCTGAAGAAAATTGCAAAATTTGACAATCAATGCAGATTATTCCAATATAATGAAATAGAGATCTTAATATAATTGTCTATGTATAAATACTTAAGATATTTTGATTGTGTGTTATACTCAGAAATTCAAGAATTTTTGACAGACGGCCTTAGTTTTAATCCAAGTGTTTTTATCCAGATATATTGTTTCTTCTTTTATATGTATGTACATGATATATACATAAAGTATATTTATACACAAACTTATTTATAATTCTGTAAAGTTCTTTTATGTTGGATTTTCTATTCTTCACTAACAAATTAGTTTTATAACACTGAAATAATAGGGAGGAATTTTTAGCTTAGTGTTCAAACACTTTAGCTAAATTGACACAATAAAGCTAAGAGATTATTGCCTATCAGGTCAATAATTTGTGAACTAAGAAGGATTAATAGGATTTACAACTCTTTTCAGCTACATGTAGCACAAGCAATACTAATTATATTTTCATTAACCTTGGGAGCTAGATCATGTTCTAATAATTTAGTCCTGTTATGGAGTAATCCACCATTTTATTGTTAAATAAAGTGTAAACAAAAATAATGCCAAGTTACAAGAATATATATATATATGTATATATTCTAGAAAACAACATAAAACAGATTTCATTATTTGAAAAACTCAATATATCAAATTTCAATTTATTAACCTCCTTTAGTTACAAAATAAATGCCATTTCTAATTAACGACTTTGGACTTTGAAAGGTTTAGGTCAGCCTAAGACCACAGAGTAAAATCTATATTGTACAATTTTTATGCTTGGAATCAGTCTCTTTTGCTGAGCACTTTATCTAAGGAAAGGTGAGATGAATACATGAGGAAGCTGTTTCCTAAGCAGCATCTTCTTCCCCTGTTTTCTGTTTCTAGCCATATGTTCCATAGTGCTTGGAGCAGAAATGGCTATTTTTCTTTGTCTTCTGTGGTTAGACTTTGGTATATAAACCATTGTGAAAAAATTATGTTTTTTATGCTTTAATACAAATAGATGTATTCGTACAAATATGTTTTGTCTAATGTAATTTAGGACAGGATTGATGAACTCAAGTTTTGGACAAACTTTTAATTGGAAAAGAACAGGTTCCTCATGCCTTTCTCTTCTTTCTGGCTAGAAGGTAGATGGGATGTTGAAAGCTGTACGTACATCTTAGACCATGATGTAGAGGTTGACAAAGAAAAAATATAGAAATATTTAGCAGCAGTCACCTCTACGGGTAGATTGTGCTAAACACTTTTTTGAAATTTAATATTATATAAGCCACTGAGGGTTTGTCCATTTTTTTACAGCAACTAAATTGACAATGAAATGAGTACAGATCCTTATTTTAATCATTTTCCTTACATGTAACCTGAATTCCCTTGCTTTTTCTTCATTATCTCACATCTACTTGGAATATTCTAATCATAGCTAAATCAAAAGGTCCTGTCTGATGAAGAAAGTCACTTGTTGTAGATTAATGTATCTATACTCCATTTTATATACTTCATGTTTTATGAAATTTTCAAACTGAAGTATTATCTAAGATACGAACAACTTTAGATAAACAACAAAAGCAATTTATGCAGACATAATTTAGCTCAAATATGGATAGGGGTAACATCTCCTCCAAGTTAGGCACAACCATGTGTGGACCTTCTCAGTGGCCAGCTGTTTTCTCAGTTGAACCTCATTCTTTTTGAAAATTTATTATAAATTATTTATGAAATATTATGGATTGAATAAAATTTTCTTTGGGTACATAAATATCACATAGTAGACCATTTTTAAAGCAATATGAACTTTTAATTCAACACAAAATTTTATAGGTTATTAGAATGCAACTTTTTATGGTTTTTAATATCTAAGTATAAAGAGAATCTCCCATAGCCTCTTAGGCAGAAAAATTATTAACAAAGAAATTTGCATTAAACTTTTATTTATTTTTTTCTCCAATACCAGGAGCTAAATGAGAATAGAGTAGCATCTGTCAACTAATGAGAGGAAGGGTCAGAAGTGAACAGCCCTAACAGGTCAAGATGAAATCACTTGTCATTGTAAAAGAGAAGTACAGAAAACACTGGAGTATGTGTGAGAACTCAGAGCATATTACCTTCATGAATCTTGTCTAAGGATATTACTTGGGAAATAATCCCACCAAGGTTCACAAAAATTCTTCCTGACACTACAAATGGAGGAAAATAAAGTTTTAAGAAATAAAACTATATCTTATGTGTATGGTGTATACATTCACATACACATAAATATGTGAGTATATACACAAAAATTAAATTCTACACATCTGTGGAATTCACAAATAATCATTAAATGAGGATCCTTACAATAGAAGTGGCACTCTGGAGAAAAATTATACTACTAATAAAATATTTGCAAAAGTGCACAACTTTCCAGAGTTCTTGACTGTGATTATACAACTAAAGCCTTTTGTACTTTAAAAATTATGCTTGCTGTATTTTTAAATTTTTGAGGAGCCTCCACACTGTCTTTCATGTGACTATATCAATGTATATTTCTACTAACAGTGTGCAGCAGGGGTTTCTTTTTCTACTTATTCTCATCCAGACATTATCTTTTTTTTTTTTTTTTTTTTTTTGATAGTAGACTTTCTAAGGGTGTGGGGTGAAATCTCATTGTGGTTTGGATTTGAATTCCCCTGATGATGAGTGATGTTAAGCATTGGTGATGATTAATGATATTTTTATTTATGGTCAAATTTTTAAAAGCAGAGAGTAGAATGGAAGTTGTCAGTTGCTGGGGTATGAGGAATGATGACTTGGTCAAAGGTATAAAGTTTCATTTATGTAAAATTAATATGTTTATTGTGATTGTAATGTTGAGATTTTCCAAAGTGTCTGAGGTTAATGGGAGACCAAACTGAGGATAAAGCAGTTTTAATATCAGTATTTGTAAAGTTAAAATAGGGAAATAATTAAATAAGTGGTAGATAATTTTTTTTTAATTCTACAGTTAATAGTCAAATTTAAACTAAAATGCACTTAAGGCTTTAAAGGTGTTCCTGTGTACATCAAAATAAGTCTATATTAAAGTATGTCATTCGTATTTCAAGTGACTGGCTGTACAACTGAAAGTTTAAGACTGAAATTCTCTGTGTAAAAGAGTTTTTTTAAAAAGTATTCCTGAATTTATATGGGTCAAAATATATTAACAAAGTTTTTGTAAAACTTCTATTTTCAGTTCTCTTTATTTTTTTTCCAAAAGAAAAATTATGGTAATAATAAAAAAAAAAAAGATTCTTCTAGTCAATGATCTTGAAATCCATTTTGGAGGTATTAGAAAGTATCATATGTTTACTTTCTTCATGATGCTATTTGCTTATCAATATAAAACAGTAGAGGATTTCTTTATAAATTGATTCATGTTGGATCACAAAAGATTCGTATTTATGGAGGACAGTCTTGAAGACTATCATTGCTCAGGATCACAATTAGGTTTAAATTTTTAAAAAGTAGTCAACAATCAGTTCAGCTGAGTTTTTTGTATATCTTCAAAAATAGTACCAGTTTAAAATGGCTTAACTTGTCCCATCATTAAAACATTAGGGAAAGGAAGTTCATTTTTTTTTTTTCTGATGCTAAAACTCTAAAGCTTCAGGAAATTTCTTTATTACTTAGTACTGTATGTTCTAATCAAGCATAAAGAAGGAAAGTGAGTACTATCAAAGGACCCATAAAAAGAGTTTATGATGTTTCAGAATCAGACAACATAAAAAAGGACATATTCAAATTAGAAACACTATTATAAAGTGTGATTCTATAAGGAATCTCCATAACAGTCTTAATAATGTGATTAAAGAGACAAAGTAATAGCAATATACACAAGTACTAATTAGAACATTGAAACTATTACGCCTCATGTGGGAGACAAGTCATAAAATTCAAAGAATATTTGTAAGAAACACCATCAGACTGGCTTTTAAGTTTTTCAGTGCCTGAGGCTGATTTTGTGAACTTGTTGTATGAGTTGAAAATGTTTAAGACAATTCAATTGCTCTAATAATGCACACTTGCCTCCAAATCTTATTATAATATAAAAATAATTTAGAGAAAAATACTTTTTTCTTCACTAGGCTCAATGGTACAGTTTATATAAAGTCAAAATGTGAACTAAGTACCACAATATTTGATATAATAAAATTCTACTTTAAAAAAAGCTTTTCACACAATGATCTATCATGACTTCTGGGTGTAAAAGGTGGTAATAGAAATAGCTCTATAATTAGAACAAAGTTGTAAGTTGACATTTATTATCAATTATTTATTTTTACTTCAAAATGAGTTCAGATATTAAATACATAATATAAAATGAAATTAAGTAGCAGATGAAAATGATTATTTAGAGCAGAGGAACAATGAAAATAGGAAGTGAGGAATACTGTGTGGTTTTATACATTTCCTCACATGTGGTCATAACCTAGGCTATCTACATTTTAGCAATTAGGTTAATGAAAATATGGTCAATGAAATAATTTTTACAAATACTGGTTGCTGCATTGAGAAAAAAAATTCTCTGGTCAGTTATACTTTTATTTTCAAGACATATTACATATTCTTGAGGTTAAATTCAATATTCTAAAGGCTTTAAATACTTGGAGAAAAAGTAACCTACATGAATTTTGTTTTCTGGGTAGGCTGATGCATTTATCCATGAAAGAATAACTTTAAAAATTTACTAAGCCACCTATTAACAATGCCCAGGACAGACTTCCTCAAAAAGTTTCTGGAAAGTCCAAATTAAATTATTCACAATTATCAGAGAAATCAGTTGGTTTCTTGAAAAATCACAAATATTCTTCAATTGGATACAGAACTTTATTATATTTATATAAAAATGATAAAATAACAGATCACATTGGTCTCAAATATCATTTGTAATTATAGCAAAGACACTCATAGAATTCTTTTAACAAGATTTTTCAAAATAAGCCAATAATATAAAGGCTAAATGCAGTACATCAAAAGCAATATTAAAAGATGCAAAATAATAAAGGTTAATTGTAGGGTTTCTGCTAGTCTTGAACAAGATGGGGAAAAGCAGCTATATAGTGCATCCAGAATTAGAGTGGACTGAAAGCCAATCAGGCTGACCTGGATATATGTGGTTTTTCTAAGACAGAGAGATAAAATAAAAGTGATTTCCACTCTAATTAGCTAGTCTAGATGCCTGGTTAATTACAGTACAATATGCAATAAAGTCAGTTGATCTGAGTGAAGGGCTAACATGTCATAAAAGTACCAACACACTGATAACTTTTTTCTGAAAAGATTTCATAACAACATTCAGCCTTCATGACTTACTGAATGTCTCTCATCTGTCAGCTTCCTCATCTATCTACTAGGAATATTAATACAATCAACCATGCAAGTCAGCTATGATGACTACAAAGTGTTACACATGTATCTGAAAGGAAGTAAGACTATAAGTTTTTTATGACAATGATGATAGTTGAAGTGGTGGTAGCAGTGACAGCATAGATAAAATAACCTCGAACACAGACAAGATTTTGACCAAATATAATTGTGTATATATTTTTTCAAATTAATTCAAAAGAGGGAAGAGTATTTATAAACATGTAGATGAATGGTCTGTGATGGCATGGCAGTGACCACGTATGCCTACAGAAAGTCCATATAGGTGAGCTGAACTACCTTGTTAATCAAAACTTGATGTTCTGACAGGAACCTATCAAGACAGGCAATCTTGCTGGAAGCTACTATGGAAATAATTATCATGTACTTTCTTTGATAGCAAACTCTCTTGAATAGGGCAATGCCAAGAGACACTTTCTCTACCACTTTTGTAGTGCAAGTGAGAAATGGGAATTTTAGTTTGGTTCACATAGGTAGAGTTTCAAGCTATACAAATACCTCATTGGCTCCTTGGTAATAGACTAATCCACTACTCATAACACCAGTCATCTGCTTGCTCCAGTTCAGTGTCATCCCCTTTTGACATTAGTGACTGTCACCATACAGATTTTGTTAATGCTGTCAATGTATGTAATAAATTACCTAAAGGCATTTGGCCATATTTTCTTTTACAAAATGGAATGTATGAAAATTGTTAATCTCACCAGGAGGCTGCAGAAGTCACCTCTTCTTAGGGACTGTGCAATAAGTAAACAGCCAAAGACAGAACAGCTCTCTAATAAGATCAAATTCCCACAGAATACTGAAATAATAAAAACATGTTGTAGGTATGAATGATACAGTATACATCTAAAACAACTACTTGAAGAAAATAGAAGGGTGGTTATCGTGGGCTAGAGGTGGGAGTGGGGTTTAGGGAGATGTTCACAAAGGTCACAAAATTCCAGATAGGTGGGAAGAGTAAGTTCAAGAGACCTACTATGCAATAGGGTGATTATAGTTAATGACCATTCGTTGTATTCTTCAGCATTGCTAAGACAATAAATTTTAAGCATTCTCATCATAAAAAAAAGTATGTAAAATAATATATGTGATAATCAGTTCAACTTACCCTGTCCACAATTTGTATATTTCAAAATAACATGTACATAAAAATTACATACCACTGTGTCAATAAATAATAATATGTTCAGTTTTCAGAAATTTTTTGAAAAACACTGACACCTTTATGTAGGTGAATTATTGACTGTAAAAATAAAGTTAATATAATAATAACAAATGTTGTTAAAGAATGTGCTCTGTTAAAATCTTACCACACATTATTTTATTTAATCACCACCATATTACCAGGAGATATTGTAAACTGACACTTTACAAAATAACATGAGTCAAGCAACTAATGGTTTGCTATCCCCACTTGGGAATCTGAACTCTTTGACCATAATATCCTCAGGACTAAACAATATATTTCACCATCTCAGATTATATAGAGAAATTTTACTGGAAAGTAATTTAAAAAGAATGGTTACTACTAAAATAACCTCAAAATTACAAAATTATGAAGTAACAAAGGAACTGAAGACTAGAATATATGGCTTAGTTAAATATTTAATTAAAATATTTAAACACAATTTATTAAACTTAGACTTCATTAAAAGTAGACATATATGCCATATGTCCTATTTACCATCTACTGTATCACATATTATGATCTTCCATCAAAAAAAAGCATATGCCATAGAAAATAAGACAAGACCAAACTAGGATTTTTAGTGTTTATTTAAATCATAAATTTGGTGCACTGCCAAATGACCATCTGTCTTATGTACTAATTAGAGTTGTATCATTTAAAACATATAACTTAACAACATTATGGGAAATGAAATGTGAATTTACAGCTTGAAACTTTAAGATCACATTATATTTCCTAATTTGAGGAAATATTTCATCAAACTGATAGTTATTTTAAATCTTCACTACATTAAATACCAGAATGGTAAAGAAACTATTTTTAATAAAGAATTATTTTATGAAAGGTAGTCTTCCTTAATCATATGTATATTTTACTTTGAAAGAAATTGTATAGACAGCTCTATATAGTAGTATGGGTTTATATTGGAAACATTCCACTACAAAGAAGTTCAATTATTTCACATTCCTAGTAAATGCACAGGACCCAGCCTTAGAAGGATTTTATATTTTCGCAGAATTTGAGGTCCTTATTATTATCTAAACAGAAGGCTAGTTAGATGATCTACTTCTTCATGAATAAGCTTCGGGAGTCTGTTTTTCAAGCTTTTAAACCTATAATGAAAGTAGTGCAATGTACTGGTATAAATTATAATATTCTTAAATAATTTTTCAATAAATTTTTGGTGGATTATTGGATGGCATCTCCCTGCTTTCTCTCTCTCTCCCTTTCTCTCTGTCTTTCTTTGTAAATGTGTTTGACAATGCTGTACAGGCCTCACATACACTTAAGGATTTTCCGTCTACTTGCTCTAAGAGTGCCGAAATCAGCAACTCTGACGGTAAAAATGACTCCTTTTCTTTTAAGCTCAATTACTTTTTGCTTCATGTATTTCAAACTTTATGCATTTGAATGTTTTGTTCTTATTAAGTAAATATGTATTTAGGCTTATGTTCTCTTAATGTATTAACTCCTTTGTAGAACTTTGCCACTTCATCCTGGATAATATTTCTTAACAGTAGTCTACTTTAACTGATATTAATATGGGCACTGAAATTTTGAGCAATCATTTGCAGGTAGAAATCCTTCCACTTCAAATGTGTGTCTTTATTGCCTAAATGTTTTTATAAATAGCATATAGTTAGTACTTATGCATCTTCACAATATGACCTGTTTGCCTTTTAATTGAATTATTTAGCCTATGTACTTTTACAGGAATTGCCAATGCATTTGGGTTTCAAAATAATACCTTACTCTTTGCTGTTTGTGCTATATGCTTTCCTTTATGTTGTTTTCTTTTCCCTATTTTTCTGAATCACTGATGATTAATTATTTTTATGAATTGTCTTTATCTTCAAACTTGAATTTTTTTGCAGTTTTTAGTGGGTATTCATGGCTCCTGAATATACATTTATCACAGTTTTTCTGCCCTCACATCATATCAAATGATCTACTTTCTGAGAAACTTTAGTGCTTTTGCATTATTTACTTTCTTGCCATTCTTTGTACTTTTGTTGTCATGAATCTTCTTTTTCTATGCATAATAAGTACAAAGTTACATTGCTATTGTTCCTTTAAGCAGCCAATAATATGTAAAGGAGATTTTTAGATAAGGATAAAAGTATTTTCTGTTTTTTCACACATTTCCCATTTGTGAACTTCTTATTTCTTCCAAATATTCCAATTTCCATCTTTCTTAATGAAAAACAGATTTTAAATATTTGTTTTTGTAAGATATTTTCAGTAAGCATTTAATTTTACATTGATAAGGTTTTGTTTCTTTTTGTTTTTTCACTATCATGAAGAACATACTTGGAAATATATATAATTTCTGATAAGGTATCTGTGGGAATTTATTTTCTCCTTTCTTTGTATATGATTTCTTTTACTCTGACTTTTAAAATCTGCCTCTTTATCATTGGATTGTCAAAACTTTGCCATGTTCTTTGATTATGTTTAATTAATTAGATAATTAATCCATCTGGTTCTTGTTTGTTGAACTTTTAAAAGTATACATTTATAATTTTAAACAAAAAATGGTTATGTTTGGTCACTATTCAAATATTTCTTCTTTACCCTTTTTTCTTAGACTTTTAAAACTTCTGTTACTACATTTGATATTGTGCTACAGGTAATGTTCTTTCATTTCTCAAATTTTCCTTAGTTTAAATAGTTTGTAGTGCAAGATATTTGATTTCATTGTGTGTTTCTTTGATGTTGACCAGCCTGCTGTTAATATCTGTGAGTCAAGTAAAATTAAACAATGATAATCACTTATTATTATTACTATTATCATCATCATCTTGGAATGGGGTTCTGAGATGTGAGTGGACATGGGAAGGTGGTTTTATTCAGACTTTCAAATGCAGCTGCAATTAGACAGCAGCTGGAGCTCAGGTCATCTAAAAGGAATCTTCACTCCTATTTCCGGCAGTTGATTCTTCATATCATCTTAGACCTTAAGAAGGCTCTAAAGGGAATCCATCATATGATCTACTATCTGCCTGCATGGTGGTTGGTCTTACCTGGTGAGCCTCCAAGCATAAGTAGGCATCCAATAGATTGCCTTTTCTTTCCTCCATTTTGAAATCATGCTGTATTACTTGGCTATTCTTCAACTAGTAAGACATTTGTAAGTTTCATCTGACGTGTTCATTAGTAGAAGTATCAAGGCACAGTTAAAAGAAAATTTTCATAAATACCATTTATTAGAAGTTATTTAATCTCTCTTAAACTCAAATGTATTGATCTTTGAAAACATGGAAGTTTGCTCCACAGGGACCAAGAAACAACAATCTTAAACCTTAAAACCAGACAAGTAGTTGTTACTTGCTTAATGAATTTTTAAAATTCATTTCCATTAGTTCATCACATTGTTGATACTGCTTAAGATTGCAAATATAGGATTCTTTATTTTAAGCCAGATATGGCAAATATATATTTAGGAAGAGCCCTAGAAATCATGTTAGACATAAAGAGCACAACAATTATGATGTTTTGGTGGAGAAGGCTGTTGGAGACACATATGAATCAAACAACTATTATGTATTAACTTTGATAAGAACTTGGATAAAACCATGAAAATATGTTTAGGGGTGATGTGATTGTGTCTGGATAACCAGAATAGCTTCCTTAAGGAAGTGATATCTCAGAAAACATCTAATGGACCAGTAACAGGCAATCAGACAAAGTAAGGAAAGATAATCCTGGACCCATGGAGTGGAGCACAGAATGACTGAATAAAGTCAGTATGACTTATCAGCCAAGAGGGAAGAAAAGACTAATTAGCAAGGAGCCTGAGAAACAGACAGAAGTCAGATTAAATAAAACTTTATAAAAGAGATAAAATATTTTGATTTTTATCTTAAGCACAGTGAAGATTACTATAAAGGAAAACAACTGCATAGATTTGCACTGAAAGACAAATCTCTGGCTGCAATATCTATGACATATAAAGGGATAAGGATATTTTTATCTGAAATCTCATTTCAAACACTATCTTATGATGCGATTCTGTTATTTATTACATGTTGTGTAATGCAATATTACATGCTTATTATTCATTATATTACCTATTATATTTGAGTTGAGCAATATAATCAGAAATATTTTGGACAGGAATTTGAATTTTATTTTACTTTTTTCTTTAGTTTCTTGAATGTAGCTTTAAAATTCAAATTTTATGAAAATAAACTTATTTCAGTAAACAAAACAACATTGCTTCATATGTAATCATACATTTTTTTATGCTTCCCATGAAGATACATTGGATTCAGAATCATTGGCTCTATGCCTGTGGAAGCTAGTAGAGTAAATATTCTGTCACCTCTGTGGAGTCACCAATGTGATGCATTACCTTCCAAGAGATCAATTTCTCTAATGGGAAATATGTAAACTCTTCATAAAAAAATTATATCACATGTTTTAGCTGATGAATTTCCTATAAAATAATAAATACTGATGCAAAAATAAACCTATTTTTTTCAGAGAATAAAATCTGTTTATCCTCATACACATCTAATTTATTTCATTTAATGATCATTAAAAAACCTCAGTGGATTTTATATTTATACAGAAATTCAGGTGATGACTAAAGGGATAATGACAACACTTAAAATGTTCAAAGCTGAACTTAATATTTCTGCAAATTTTCAGAAAATTAAAATTATGTCAATGACCTCTGGCTCCAGTCAGTACCATGCAGATCCATAGGAAGGAATTTTCTTTTTAAAATTTCCTCCAGGAGAAATACCATGAAACTAATACAAGAGTGCAATATAAATTTTAAATATGCATAGAAGAGAAAAAGATAGGCTTCAATCCCAGGAAAGTAAAGTAATTCACAAATACACACTAAAAATTTGACAACTCCATTGTTGGAATATATACAGTCATTCCAGTCTTTAGCATTTTCTCTGTACATTTTCTGGATATTCCCCTTAGTTTTGTCCTTTCTTCTTTTTTACTTTTATTTTCTCTTTTCAATTTAGAGTGACCATTCATACACTGAATTAAATTAAACTACTTATGTGGCATGTACTGGTAACTTTGATTTGTAGATTGCAATCAAGTTGCATTTCCACGTTTTAAATATGTATTTTGTGAAATAGTGTGATGTAGTCTTTGGTATAAATATTCCATGGAACTATTCATTCTTAAGGGTAATAAGTTATAATTTCACTTCCAAAGTTTGTTTTGGATCAGGAACCAGGAAAGGGAATTTTATATCTGATTCTATTGCCATGAAACTACATTACTTTAAGTCAACTTACTTTTTTAAATCATGAAATGTCAACAGCTTTATTGAGGTATAATTGGCATACAATAAACACCACATATTTAAAGCAAATGTTTTGATAAGTTTTGATTTATTATGTACATCAAAATGGATACAGATATACTGTGAAACCATCACTACAACCAAGATAAGGAAAATATTGACTATACATATTTGTTTTCTCATGCTCCTTTGTAATTCTCCTTCCTGCTAGGTCCTGTTCCCAATCCCAGGCAATCACTGACCTGTTAACCCTATAGATTTGCTTGCTTTCTGTACATTCATAGAAATGGAATCAATAGCATTTTTAAATCTGATTACTTATTTGGATAATCATTCATATAGCTTGCATCAATTGGTTATTATTTTTTAAACATGTAGTAGTAGTAGTACATTGACTAGATAGATCTCAATTTGTTTGTACATTTATTTCTCAATAGCTATTTGAATTGTTTTCACAACTTATTATAAAGTAAGCTTCTATGAGTGTCCAAGTTCAATCCTTTGTGTAGACATGTGTATTTATTTCTAATGAATAAAAACCAAAAATTGGAATGGATGTATATATTGTATACATATATGCTTTTAAAAGACTGTCATACTGGTTTGGCAGCTGTTGTACAATTTTACATTCTGACAGAAGCATATGAGAGTTCTAGTTCCATATCCTTAACAGCATTTGGTGTGGTTAATCTTTTCAATTAACAAATAAAAATTACATACACTTATCTCATATACTGTTATGTTGAAATATGTACAGGTTGTGAAATGTCTAAATTGAGTAAGTTAGCTTTCACTTTACTTTTCTTTTTTCTTTTTGTTAAATCCAGGACTTTGCACAGGCTAAACAATTATTTTGTGACCGAGCTAAACCTCCAGCCCAATAGTGGCTTTCTTAAGAGATTAGTATATTAAGAATTCTCCTGCTAATCTTCTATTAGTGAGAAAAGACTTCAATAAATCAAGATGTAAAGTGACTCATGTTGCTATGAATCCAGTAAAAGCATTGGCACTATTAAGACTTTTTCTAGACATTTGCTTCTTATTTGGGGAGAGAAATGAATTTGTCGGGATCTACATATTGCCTTTCACTGTATTCCCCTATGTTTTAGCTTCTGACTGTTTCGAATTTTGCATTCATTATGGGTCTCCAGATATATTATGTGACTAGCAAGTGTCTGTAACTATATATAATCAAATTCCATTCTTTATGTGTAAAGATCATCAAAGGCATTTCCCTCTCCACTTGAGTAATATATAAAGCATTTCCCCTTTTTATCTTGGGAAACATGATACAAATACAACTGTTAGAATCAATAATGAATTTGATGAGAAATAATAAAGTGGTAACAATGATGAGTTTGTTTTTACCATCTGTTTCAGACATGCCTGAGTTCATTTTCTGCTTTTCCAGTCAATTTATAATGTTATTTTTCTCCTTAATTGCTAAAACTTTAAAAATTAAGTAAAGAAACTCTGTAATGACAGAATATACTCATCATTTAGGTTGTTTAATCATTTTAAAATAAAAATGTAAGCAAGAATATCATAAATTATTCTATCAGTTTTAAAATTCATGAATAAAAAAAATTCCCATTCAAATTTAGAGGTTTCTGATTAATGGAATGATAAATCAACCAGTTAATAAATACTTACTTACTATGTGTGAGGCACTCTTTTATACATTGGGATTGGAAAGTTGAATAATATAGGGCTTATAACTTTATGGTAATGATGGATGGTAACAGGGAATTTAGAGAACACGGGCTGTTACACTGTTCATTATTTTATACAATCACTACTGTCCTTTGGGTGCTTCCAACTTCGGGGAAAATTAAACACGTATTTAAAATGGTTTTATGTGGAGTCTGCCCTATCATTTCCCAGTAAAACCAAGGTGGGCACATGACCTGAGCTGGCCCAGGTAGGTCGTTTGCATATAATCTTTAAACAGGAAAATCCAAGACAGATCTAGTTCCTTCACACAGGGCTGCATATTGACTGGCTATACTGTCCCTTACCTTCTTCTTTGTATCCCTTGGATTCCCTCTGAGTCCTGATCATACTCAAGCTTGCTTTAGCCTGCCTTTCCATCTGTATTCTTAATTTCTTTCCTTTAAATACATTTTTTGCTTAAATTAACTAGATTTGTATTCTTATTGCTTGTAACTAAATTACCAAAATCCATACAAGATTTCAATTTTTCCTAAAGATGAACACAATATATATGAACAAATGAGACATCAGAATGTTCTAGACTCCCTCACTGCCAAGGAGTAAGATTTTAAAACTTATTCCTCTATTTTCTAAATATTCTTGACCTAGAAACATTGTGTTTCCCATTATATTCTCTTTCAAACAAAACACGTTTCTCAGTCCTAGGATAGGTTTTTTGAGTTTTAATGGTTAGAGTTTTGATGGTATGGAATGGAAACAATTTAATTGCTTCCAAATAGTAGGTCTTCAACAAGAAAATAAAGAACAATCCCATCTCTCTCTATAGATAGATAGATAGATAGAGAGACCAGAAACTATTGAGCAGACAGGAATATTTCCTCTTCAATGAATGTGACCATGATAGATAAAAATTGTGAATTTTCAGGTTTTTGTGTCTAAAGACATTTCTCATTTTTATCTAATCTTTCAGGAAGAAAGATCACAATCTTGGTAGCTTTGGGTAGCACAGAACAGAATTCTGAAAGCGTAGAACTGTCAAAAAGGTAGGGAAAAAGTCCTGGAACATAGCACTGCGAATAGAATAGTATGATTAAAAAACAAATTTGAATATGAAGCCTAAATCTCAGACTGATCCCCAAAGTATGCATGTGTCCCCTGGCAAACAGCAGTCAGGAGAGAGAGCACTAACCATGAAAAAGGACTCCGCTTGAGAAGCTGAACTTTCCCAGTTAGCTGTATAAATTGGCTTCTCTTTTGCCTGTGATCTTCACCTTGCGTGTAGTTTAGTCTGCAAAGGGTGAGGTTTAGAAAAGACTTCAAAGTATATATTAGGAGTGCTGTGTTCTGTGTGTGGCCCTCAGAATCCAACACTTGGAAACTTAATTCCCAAAGCAGAAATATTTGAATGGGGGGTTAATGGAGGTGTTTAGGTCATAAGAGTCCACCCTCAAAAATGACCTATAAAGAGGGCCTGCAGGAGTGGGGTGTCTCTCTGCTGCTCTTCTGCCACATGAGTACACAGTTATTGTCTTGTCTCCTTCTACAGGAGGATGTAAGAAGGCACTCATATATGAGTGCTGTGACCCTGAACTTTGCAGCCATAAGAACTGTAAAAAATCAATTCTGTTGGTTATAAATTACTTAATTGTAGGTATCTGTATAGCACTACCAAAAAGACAGACAATGAGTATCTTCAAAGAAATATTAGAAATCATGTTTAAATAGTTAAAAACAAATATGTTTTTAACAGTTTTTACAGGCCATAAAATTCTCCAATTCTAAATGTATATTTTAATATATTTTAATGATCTCTAGTAAATTTATACAATTACACAACCATCACTTCAATCTAATTTTAGATCACTTTCATCACACTAAAATGTTCCCTCCCCCTTTTGCAGGCAATCACCCTGCCAACTCCCAGTCTTAGGCAAACAATGTGCTTTCATTTTCCAGAAATTTGCCTCCTCTACAATTTTCATATAAATGGAATTATTCATTATCTAGCTTTTGTGTCAAGCTATTTTACTTAAAATATCTTTGAGGTTCATCCATGTTTTAGCATTTATAATTATGTACTACATTGTGTTTATCCATTTGCCAGTTGATGGACACATAGATTGTTTCCAGGTTTTGGTTATTATGAATAATGCTGTGATAAGTATTCATGTTCAAAAATTTGTGTGGACAAATGTTTTCTTTTCTCTTGGACAGATACCTAGCAGATGAAGTCGTGGATTGCTTGTTATTATAAAATATATTTAACTTTTTCAGAAAAGACCAAACTATTTTACAAAGTAGCTGCATTTATTTATATTCCCACGTGTTACTCCAAGGTTTTCCCAACACCTGGTACCATCAGTCTTCTTGATTATAGTAATCCTATTATGTATATAATGATATCTTGTCATGGTTTAAATCTGCATTTCCCCAATGACTAGTGATGTTGAGCATTTTTCATGTGTTTCATATATCTGTGGGTTAAATACTATAACTTTGCAACTAATATAAACTTAAAATCATGAAAACATTTAATTTGCAAAGGCATTAAAATAAAAGACTTGGTAATGAATTTGACAAAATAATTTTAAGATGTACTTTGAAAACAGCAAATATCACTAGGAGAAAGTAAAGAATATCTAGCTAAAGAGAGAAACATGCCATATTTATTGATTGTAGGGTTTTGTGTTATTAAGATGACAATCCTCTCTCAAATTGATTTGTAAATTCAATATAATACCTATTATGATTCCAGTGGGATTTCTGAAGAATTTGACAAGGTGTTTCTAAAATTGTTATGGAAGTGCACAGGATTAAGAATAGTCAATGCAAATTTTAAAAATAAAAATAAAGTTAGAAAAGTTATAATACCAAATCTTAAAACTCATTATAAATTTACAAGTAATCAAGAGATTGTGGTATTGGCAGGAGAACAGAATGGCATAAGAATTTATCTAAATACAAATCAATTATTGGATACATGATTTGCAAATGTTTTCTCTCAGTCTGTAGTTTGCTTTGTCTTCATTGGGAATGGGGGGTACCAGGGATTGAATTTAGGGGCACTTGACCACTGAGCCACATTCCCAGCCATATTTTGTATTTTATTTAGAGACAGGATCTCACTGAGTTGCTCACAACCTTGCTTTTGCTGAGGCTGGCTTTGAACTCTTGATGCTCCAGCCTTGGCCTCCTGAGTTGCTGGGATTACAGGTGTGTGGCACTGCACCCAGCTTTGTCTTCA
Source organism: Callospermophilus lateralis (assembly GCF_048772815.1). Lineage (NCBI taxonomy): Eukaryota > Metazoa > Chordata > Mammalia > Rodentia > Sciuridae > Callospermophilus > Callospermophilus lateralis. The sequence goes on along the minus strand of NC_135316.1, from coordinate 49,394,505 downwards.
TTTTGATAGATAAATGTATACTAATCTTGTATCCTGGCACTCTAAAGAGAACAGACATCATTGCCTTTCTTCCCAATCTTTAAAGTGTATTTCAATGATTAATATTATTTAATGTACATTGGTCTTACTTATCATTTATCAACATGAGAAAGTCTCCCTTTCTAGATTATTGAGGATTTTTGTTACAAATGGGTATTTGGTTTAGCAAACGTTTTTGGATGCTTTTATGGGGAGATAAGTTTCCTTCCTCCACTTCCTTTAGTCCAGCTGTAGGACTTTCTGCATGAATTGATGTTTAGATGGTAAAACAAATTAACATTTTTTAGGAAATTTGTTTTTCTTTTGGAATTTAATAATACTTTATTAGGCATTTTTTGTGTTAGTGTTAATGAGGACTATTATTCTGTAGCATTATTATTTTATTGCAATATATTTTAATTTTTTTTCTCTGTAGATGTGCAATAATACCTTCATTTGTTTATCTTTATGTGGTGATAAGGATAGAACCCAGTGCTTCACACATGCTAGGCAAGTGCTCTACACTGAACTACAATCACAGCCCCGTTGATTGTGACATCTTTGTCTAACTTGGACATCAGAATAATTTTTCTTTCAAAAATAAGTTAATTGTCTTTGTCCATATATTTTCTGAAAGTATATTTTTAAAGAATTGGCATTATTTCTTTCTTAAATATTCGATGCAATTACCCAGTGAAGTCATCTGAGCATGGGGATTTTATTCAGTGAGTTTTCTAGTTATAGATATATTCAAATTTTCCAACTTCTTAAAACAAGTTTTGGTAATTTGTTCCTTTATAGAATTTTGCCACTCATCTCCACAGCATTTGATATGAGTGATTCACAATCATCTTTTAAGCTTTTAAGGGTTGATAGCTATGTATTTTTCTTCAATCCCTGTGTAGTTAAATTATATCTTCTCCCCATTTTTAATTCATTAGTCTAAATAGAATTTGTCAGTTTTGTTCATTATTTCAATCTATTGACTTTAATTTCTATAGTTTTCCATTTCCCTTTTAATTAATTTATAATGTCTGGTAAGTAATCTTCTATAGATGCACTAAATAATTTCTCCATATTATAGAGATTTTCTCCAAGCAGAAGTGGAAGAGCCAAATAAAAATGATAAGTTCATCTTCTCATTTTGAATTTGATAACATGTGAATATAAATTTGTCTTTAGATAATGTTCCTGTTCTAATAAAACTAAGATATTTAATCTGATTAATATTGTCTGGTGACAATTGTTTCAGACAAGTACCTGGCGATGTACATTGTATTTACTCTAGAACAAATGCCTATGGTGAACACTAGTTTACATGTATAATTTAGATTTCTATTACGTTGACAACTGTCATTTTCATAAAATTTAAAAAAGTAAATCACTGGGAGGATAAATTTTGGAAAAGAAAAAGCAAGTAAAGAGTAGATTGAAATTTAGTCATTATAATGATATCATAATTGTAAATGGTATAAATTCATCAAAGGCAGAGATTGTTATTGAATTTAACAAGGAGATCTAGACTAAATGATATGCTGAAAGCTATTTTAAATATTGATAAATAATGTTATTAATATAAAGAATGGGAAAAGACACATGATGCTAATATTTATCCAAATATAAAATAAACTAAGATTCTCTATTAATTTTAGGCAGATTACAAAAAAAGTATTTCATTAAATAGAGGATATTTTTCAAAGATTTAAAAGGGTAAAATTCACTATTATGGAAGGATATAACAATTTTAAATATTGAAATTTAATTTCAGAGTTTCATATGAAACAAAAATGGAAAACTTTGAAAGGAGAACTGAATATTTTGTCTCCTTTTATATCTTGCTTTTTTTTTTTTTTTTTTTTTTTTTTACGTTCTTCCATACTTCAACTCTCAAAGACCTTGGGAATTTGTACCTTCCATAACCCTTTTACTCCTTCATGTGTTTTAATTTCCTTCAAGCTTCAGGTAACTATTACATTTCCAGTCAATATTTATTGACTTCTATTAACACCAAATATATTTGTAATTAAATAATTATATAAGTACTACCTTATTTATTTTTAATTCTATATTATACAAACCAGTAAGTAATGAAACTTTCATATCTTGTCTCCTGCTTTAATGAAGATGCTTTTTAAATTGCTTTGCTCATAGGAAGCAAGCTATGATATTACATTAATTGATATATATATGAATTTAATTGAAATGGGAAGATAAGAAAATTATGTTAATCTTATCAAGGTAAAACTGATAGGACAATGAATGTGGTTTTAAAATTTTGAGTATATATATTGAACACAAAATAAAAAGTGTCAAGTTTCAACACTTCCAATTCAATCATGACCAGTTGCTTTGTGCCTCCAGCTCCTAATACCATGTATCATTCACTTCGACAATAATACTTGGTCTCAGCACTGGAGTTATGGTGACTCTAAACCAACTGATGTCCTATGTTAAGACATACAAAGCCAAATAAGAAAATGTCACACTAGGATAGCAATCAATGATATAACATAGTGGCTTTATATGCCAAGAGTTGTGGGAGTTAGCACTTAAATCTTAATTACAAAAACAAATTTTGTCAGGTATTATATCTCTGCAGGGAAATTGCATGAATCACAAGAGGACAAGAGGGAATGCCTGTATTATTGATTCACATCATATAAATTTAATTGACTCATACAATAGTCCATGCATATTTAATCAGTATCTCTATATTTTCTTTATCTAACAGAAATGGGTTATTCTATGAAACAAATATATGTACATGTATATACATGTACATATATATATATATATATATATACATATATATATATATTCTTCCATTGTTCAACTATGTGTGTGTATGTGTTTGTGTGTATAACTATGTATGTGTATGGGTGTGTGTGTGTGTGTATATATATATATATATATACTGAAAATATATATGTTTAACACATATAATTGTTTGGGGAAGAATGATTGGTGATACATTGATACAAAACCTTGAGTGAAAACCTGAAGGAACTGAAAGTAGTTGTTTAGATACTTCTCAACATTGTAAAGACTTGGTGAAGACTTGACCCACTGAAATACTAAATAAAATAAAATTACCTTAAATTCAAAAATCACACACACATTTTAAGTGAAAAATACAGTGAGGTGAAGAAATAATTAGCTAAGGAAATTGTAGGACATATTACCACATGAGGTATTAGCAACACTTTTGGTTTAAGCGATTCCTCTGCCTGTCAGTAGCAAACATCATGGCTGAAATGTGACAGAAGACAATTTAAAGGAAAGCATTACCTAGTGAAATGAAGACCAGTTGCAGATTTTGAGAATTACAAAATAGTTCTGTCACACATTTTTTAGAACACAACAATCACTGACAGTTTTCCTTTGATACCTGCTAACTGTTCCAGCTATAAAGAGGATGACTGCTTTACTATACATAGAGAATATCAGTAAATAGCAGCCAGAGACAAGAAGGAAAAACAAATATTTTGAACCCTTTGAGTAATGTACTTGTCTCTAATGCGCATGCCTGAACCCTGGGACCAATATTTCAGAATATGCGTTTGTGTGTATTACCCACTTACCTCACTCCACCCACCTCACAGAAGTAAAACTTCCTATCGAATTTCATTTACCCCAAATTTCATTGTTTCATTGAGATAATAGTGAACCTTTAGGATTTTCTTGTTTTTTGCAACTCTAATAAACCATAAATCAATAAAATGTAAACATGTTTTATAGAAGGTATGCAATCAGATTATATACCACCTGACTATCACAAAATGTTTCTGCTTCCTGGCATCACCTTCATATTTAATAGTTGAACTGCTCAAAATCTTGTTCTACATTAAGGAAAATCACATGCTCCACCAGTCTGCCTATTTCCAAGGCAGTGTCACCTGTAATTTTGAGGAACAGATAGTTTGATGGTTTATCCTGAATTTGTTCCCTCTGCCTCTTTTACCTGCCCCTTGATACATGAAGTTTATGTGTAGTAGACTTTAATTAAAATTTTATATGTAAAGAAGGCTCATCAAATGGGAGATAATTTTGAATCTAATACAATATAACATTGTTCTTATAAATTTATAAGCCTTTGTCATCATATAGAATTACTCACTATTTCTACCTGATATCCCCGGGTTCCTACCTTCTTCTCTGCTTCCTTTGAAACACATTTTCTAACATAAAACAAACCCACCAAAAGAAAAACCCAAGACCCTGTTAAGCCTGTCAGGATCCAAATACATGTTACTTATAGCAATATAAATCTGTCTAAAATATCTCTAACTTATGTGATACATAAGGGGTCTTTCTTTTATAACTTTATAATTGACCAAATTTTACTCCTTTAAACAAAATAGAACTTTGGTTTAAAGAGTGAATTCACCCTTCCTTCCAGGCTAACCACTTCATATGGCAGGCTGCTTTCAATATATCATTTCCCCCAATGTAGACATAAAATATAGAGAATAACAGATAATAGGGCTCATTGAAAATTTTAGATTACATTAAAATTATAATAAAATATAAAATTTCTAAAGGTAGAAAAATGGAAAATTTCAGAGAAAGTATTGTCTTTGACTGTTATAGTAATCCAGTAGCTACCACACATTTTATCTTGAGATAAGTGGGGTTTCACAATGGGGGAAATATAAACAAGATGCAAAGGAGGAATTTGTAATCATACTTGATTTTTTTCTCAATATCAATTAATTTTTAAAAGAAATATTTTGAAATTTGTTCCCTTGATTTTCATGGATCAGCTATGGATTCTATTCTCTTGAAATATAATTACAGTTGGAATAATTGAAATCCTATGGGCAATCATGATAAGAATCAAATAAATATGTAGCTAAATATTTATATATTACATATACATTTACAGATTCATGCAAAATAGATTTTAGAATTTTTACAAAATATGAATTTATTTATATTTTGTAAAAAAACTACATTTATATGTAGCTCCAACTACATATAGATATCTGAGAAAAGTGTATTTGTGAAATGTCTATGCTATTATATGAATCATTTTTCATCTATGTTCAACAACAGGTAAATCACTAATGATGTATAGAATAGTTTTTTTTTCATGTTATCTCTTTTCTTGTAATATTACATAAGATCCATAGCCCATCATAAGTTTAATGTATTTCCTCTCCACCCTATAATTTTTAGATATTATCAGTTTGAGACATTATAAATCTATAGTGTATGTGGTAGACCTGCCTGGAAGTGTTCTTTTACAACTGGATTTCACTCTGTTCATACACATGATGCTGAAGGTCCAGAAAACTACCACAACCCTCCCTAGCAAATTCCAGAAAAACCCTCTGCTGATGACTAATTGAAAGTGTTCTCGAAATCCACTGCTACCTTGTTCCTCAGGCAGCATAACTCCAAAACATGTATTTTGTGCTGACCCTCAGGGTGCCACAGAATGATTAATCTAGCTCAATGACATACATACTAACTTAATAGAACACAGTATTCTAAGCTCTAGTTCAATACCAAGATTCCCTTTCATGACCTAACGGCTTATTTTCCAGTTGGTAGAAATGTTGTCGGCTGAAAGCTTTCAGCTTTCATTCATCTGGAGAAATCATTTTTGACGGGGATAGATGCTTCTCTCAATGGTACACTCTCTCTGGGCAACCTGAATCTGACAACAATAAATACAAACCCCAGATGTCTCATCTCCAACTCAGGACAAATCTGAAGGATGTTATTAAACTCTCAAATATAGTGCAAATAAATCCCCATCTCAGGCAGGGAGGTCAATCTATAAAATTTGAGGACCAGTATAATAAGTCTGAGGAAAGAAATGCTAAATTAGTATTCTGCAACGAATTAGCTTCCAGCCACCTGGCAATGAGTAATTTACTTCTTTTTTGTTTTAAAATTATTTTAAAACTTCTTTATACTTATATTGTCAAAACATCCATTCTGTTACTTTTACCCCTCCAAATTAGTCCCAGTTACATATAGTTAAACAATTCCCCAAATATTTTGCTAAATTTGTTCTAGGTTCGCCCCTATTCCACACCTACTTTGTTTTCTGAAGTTCATTCTCTAGGAGAATACTTAAGAAACATTCACGAAATAAATACATTTGATCCCACACATTGATAACTAAACTATTAGTCTTTGAGCTTTATATTTAAAGTCAGTTTGGCCAAAATAAAAATCCTAGTTCAAATTTCCAGTTTTTAACTACCTTTTGGTCATAGCTCCAAGGTGTTTTGCTATGAAAAAGTCATGCAGGGATTTCTTTTCCCTTAGAAGATCCAGATTTTGCTTTATATATAAAGCTCAGCTATTAAAAAGAATAAAATTCAACTTTGATTTTTATAAGACCATTTTTCCATATACTGTGGGCCAAATTAATGTGATGATTCTAATATTGCTTCTACTACCACCATTATGGCTGCTCCTGGGGGCGGGGGAACATAGATGAAGAGATACCATAAACAGATGAATATATGTGTGCATATACATATTGTTAATTATTTTGCCTCTTTACACACATTCTAAACTTTTCTTCCAAACTGTTTGTCTTAATATATCCAACTATTTAGGTAGTTGAAGTTTTTTATTCATATTCTTTCTCTGTTCCTTTTTTTTCCTATGATGCTATTTACTTTTGTATTCCTTGTAGATTAATAGTTACTTGTAAGATATTATTATTTACATTTTGCTGTATACTTGTCCTTTACATGTCCTACTTTTGTTTATCCATCTTATTTTTGAGTTTTACTCACTCTGATTTATCATTTTTCTTTTAGCTTCTATACTCTTAAAATATTTTAACTAATTTTTACTTAATCTGATTTATATGTGTGCCTTTCTTTCATATATTTTGAATGAGACAGGATTCAATTCATTACTTATTTTTCCTTAAAACATTTTTGCATAAATTTAACATAGCATTTTTAGTTGCTTGTCTTGGAAGGATATAGATTTTTCTGTACTTTTTGGAAAAGGTGTCTGCCTAGATTTTGGTATAAGCTATGGTAGTCTTACCATGTAACTTTTCAGAAGCTCATTTCTATGCAGTTTATTGCTAATTATTTACAATTTGTATATTATGGTTCTGAGACTTGATACTCCTTCAATATTTGCAAATCTTTATATTTTAGGTCTGATGTTGATTCCTTGCTCTCTTTGAATTCTACATTCGACAGTTCTTACTTAACTTTGGCCTGTCTCCTCAAGCAAGAGAATTTTAGTTGGGAATTACATTAAAGCTCAAAGTCTTAGGCTCTGTCTTTCCCTGGATTCTCTATTAATACCCAAGTTCTCTTCTACCCATCTTCAGTTTATAAAGTGTGATATTGTGGAAGTGATACACATGTGTTATTATTTTCTCATTTAATGAGAAGGAGAAAGTGAATATTACTTTGTAACAGAATAAACAATACTTCACAAATTTTGTAACCTTTAGTGTTTACTTATTAGTTTTCCAGCTCTATATATACTTTTATGACTTAACATACAATCCATATCAGATTAGACTTTGGTAAAGGTATCTTGTGCATCTACCCAAGCGTGATACTTAAATTTTAAGGGATTATTCACCGCATATTCACAGAAACCTTTCCAGGGATTAGTCATAACACATATATATTAGTGTATGCACCATTTGGATTCAGATCATCCAGCAATCTAACCATCAAAGTGGACCATAACAATGTTCTTCTTTCATCACTTTCATTAGTAAGTTACTATAAGATGATTAAATTATTTTTTGAGAGAGAGAGAGGGAGAGAGAGAGTTTTTTAATATTTATTATTTAGTTTTCGGCGGACACATCATCTTTGTTTGTATGTGGTGCTGAGGATCCAACCCGGGCCGCACGCATGCCAGGCAAGCGCACTATTGCTTGAGCCACATCCCCAGCCCCAAATTATTTTTGTAGGCAATAATTAAGTTAAGTAGTTATCTAGGAATTATGTTTTAATATCAATAATATAAAAGCAGTCTCAAGAAAACCATAAAGTATTTTTATTTAATATTGTAAATATTTAATATTTTATTTAATATTTTAAAGTATTTTAATACAAATGTAAATATAAATATCAAAAAGACAAACTTCAAAGGTATATAGTAATCACTTAAAAACAAAAAAATCAAAAAATTCTTTAGAGTTAATTTCCAACATACTAGGCATTCCTTAAGGGATAATTTATTTAAAAAAGAAAGGTTTTTACATTGAAACAACAGATCATTGAAAACCAAGAGTGTTTATATTTAGTAAAATTCTTTCCCTGTAAATTAACAAAGCTTGAGTAATAAAAGTTATTTTCTCATATGAATTAAAATATTTAAAATATGAATTAAGATTAGAATTTTTTTAAAGGAATTGTTAACTTATAACTAATTTTCAGTTGGATTCCAGCCAAATTGGCAAAAAAATTCCTTAAAAATAAAAGCTTTACTATTCATAATACCGTATCAAGAAGATTGATTTGCACAACATCTATTATAGGCTAAACAAATGTTAAAGGTGCATAGTCCACATTACTGCCTCAGGTAAAACACTGTGAGAATCATTCATCCAACCAGCAATAAATCTAGCCAGCATATTTTTTAAAAAGTTATATTGTTAATTTCCCATGATTCTGTAACTAAAGCAAAATTAATTTTCACTAATAAATAGAATAATGTCTTTGACCATTAAATTGCATGCATTTTAATATGCATTTTGCATTTTAGAAAAATAAAAGTAAAATATATTTAAATTTTTGTTGTAACAAAATACACATAGCATGAAATTTATCATTATCCCAATTTGGAGGCATTTGGTACATTTACAGTGTTGTACAACTACCACTACCTTCATCTCTAGAATTTTTTCATCAACCCATATTGAACCTTCGTATTCAGTCAGCAATACTTCCCATTATCATCTTCCCCAAATCCTTGTAATGACAGTTTGAATTTCTGTTTCTCTGAATCTGCCTGATCTACAATCTCATGTAAGTGATATTATACAATATTTGTCTTTTTGTGTCTATACTATTTCACTTGGCATTGTTTCGTAGCATCATCTGTGTTGAAGAAATATATCAGTATTTCATTACTTTTTAAAAGCTGAATAATAATCTATTGTATATATTTATCATATTTTGTTTATCAACCTGTTAAAAAGCCTCTGGTCTGGGTTCTTCTTTTGGCTACACGTTCCTGTGATTGTCGCTGTGTAGTATCTGTTTAAATCTCTGCTCTCAATGATTTTAAGTATGAAACTAGTAGTGAAATTGTTGAATCTTGTGTAATTCTATGTTGATTAAAAAAACCCATTACACTGTATTTCATATTAGCATTTTAAATATAATTATGAAGTAATTTTTAAACACAATGGCTAGGATATATCACCAGAAAGTTAATGAAGTGAAAAACGTTTAAATATTTTTAGAATTAAGTTGCTTGTTCTTGATACAAATAAATTTGTTACAAAGAAATTGAGAATTTAAATATGTATATACATATTGCTTTTCACAGTCCTGTGTGGCCAACTTGCTTCTAAAGTCTTAAAGCAGGTATATGCACAAATATTTTATTCATGTACAAATAATTATAAAGAGAAAAATGTAAATCATCCCTTCACTAAAAATACAACTACTTTTTTCTCAGGCTTATTAAAATGTTTTCAATGAATGTATAAGGGTTTTTATTAACAAAAAATGGAATACTGTTATTTATACTAATCTTGGTATTTTATTTTTAAATGTATTTCTGTATCTTTCCATATGAATGCACTACAGTGAGTCATTATGTGGACAGACCATAATTCAATTAACATAATCTTAGAGATTACCATAGCCTAAGTTATTTTCTGGGTTCTGATATTAAAAAATAATGCCTCTTTTAGCATTCTTATAGATATGCACTTATCAATTTATATGATTATTTTTCTGGGCAAAATATAGTTAGAATTTATATGTAAAACATTATATGCATTTCAAATTTTACTAGTTTAAAAACATGTTTTCCACTCCACATCTTTCTTTTCTATACAGCATCAGATTAAGAAAGGCCTTCAACAGCCCAAGATTACAAAAATATTCCTGTAATTTCTTGCAATATTGTAAAATACAACGATATATTTGTAATTTATTCTTAATAGCTCTAGGTAGGAATCAATTTTCAATTGAACATTTTCCAAAAAACCTCAAAATATATTTTATTAAAAATTTAGTCTATATAATATTAGAAAAGCTTCTTCATTAGACCCAAAATTATATGCAGCAAACCTTACTGGTAATATATGTTTATGTGAGTTGTGATTTCTTACATGAGATACAGGTGAAGTCTATGATTATATCTTACTGCACAAATATGGTAAATTAAACTTAATGCCAAGCAAAGTAAGTGTAATAAAGATTAATTTATTCTAAATTAGTGCAAATTTAGAATGAAAATAAATTTTGTTTAAAAATGAAAAATAAATTAAATTAACTTGGGAAATTTTTTAAATTTAATTCTGGCAATGCATGTTACTATTACAAACCAAGGAGTATATTATGAATTCCTGCCTTCAAAAATGTTTCAATATATTTGAAATCTTAAATTGTACACCCAAGGAAAAAGTTTAGTATGTATTTATGAAATTAATGTATTCTAACAATTATTGATGTATACAAAAATAAAATAAAGCAAATAAAGCAATCAAACACTATCTTAATGTTTCTAACAGAAGGTAAATTATAAGGTTTACCATTGAAATTGTTTACTGTTCTTCTATACTAAAAGTTAGCATATTGTCCAGACTTAGCACCAGGTACTTTTTAAATCTTTCATCTGTTTCATAAATGCTACTTGATATGGCATCACAGGTGGCACATAAGGGGTTAAAAATGAGTATTAATGAATGGACTAAATTAAGAAGAGAGAATCTTCCTTAAAAGTTACAAATATAAATATTACTATTTCCATAGTTTGAAAATAGTAAAAGAAGAGCTAAAAAATTTACACAGAAGGAAATACCATAGTCATCAGTTTATTATCCTCACAATTGAAACAATTGAGGGCATATAAATCATTGTTTTTAATTTTTAACTTTCAGAATGATTTCCAAAAATGTGTAATGAATTTCTTCACTTAGGAGACTGTATTCCAGAATATTTTTCTACCTTAGTATCTTATCTATGAAATTTTATTTTTTAGATAATTACTTACTTTTAAATGAATCCATGTTTGCAAGAGTGTATACCTTCCTATTCACAAATAAAACTGAGCCATGGAATCCATTAACTCCAGGAAGTTTTCTCTTCTCTTTGTCTTGTCACTTTTTTTACTGTTTACAAAATGATGACATAATGGAGTTCATCATCAGACTGAATCAACTTATAGACAGAAGTTAATGACAGAAAAGTAATGTATCACAAAAGTTCTTTGTGTTATATTACCTTAATGCAAAAAAATAAATTGCATTGTAGGTTTCAGTTTCAATGGTGTTAGTTGTAATTTCTGCAAGTAAGCATAACTTTGTTTAGTAACCCCCGGCTCATAAAAGAAGCCAGACAATTGCTGTCAACTTCAGGCAGCCACTGAATCTTTCTATTTGCAACTAATATCCTAGCCATCCTTCAGTTGTTTCTTATATCCCAGCTATCAGAAAATGAGTGATTACATCTTCATACCCTTTCTCTTTGGCTTTATAGAGCGGACTGAATTACTTAATAGGTCTTGTTCTGCCCTTTGAATTCCAGGTCTGAATTCTTTGCTGAACTATCTTAGAGTCTTAAAAATAAATTTTCAATGAAGTCATAGTCTGCATTTCTCTTTGAACTTTTATACAAATGTCACAATGCCCTATTATATAAAGTTAATTCAAAACATAACGTAACATCTACTTTTACCCTTTAGTTAACTTTCAACTTCAGTGATTCCAAGTTGCCCTTGTTCTGAATTTCAGACACATAGGCAAATGGATATAAGGGAATTAACTAATAGAAAAACAATATTCAACTTCATATAGTCTGAATCATGAGCTATATACCACTTTTGAAATAAAGGAAGAATAGGTTATGATTATGGTTTTATCCTTTCAATGGTGCCATTTCAAAAATAATTAGTCCAGCTTTGTGATAGAAAGAATATAATCAAGTAATAAAGCAAAATCTGACATCAAGTAATGGAGTTCTGGAAATAAAATGGTGGTAAGATGAAATCCATAATATTTAACTGCATTACCAAATTATATGTGTCAAGCCATATTTGTATTTCTTAAGTGCTAGTTATATATCTTTGAAATTATGTGGACAAAATATTATCCAAATGACCTGAAAGAAATGATGATAAAAAATAGTTTGTGTTATAATGGAAAAAGTAGAAGAAAAAAGGGATCATAGTACCTTAGCGATGGATATGAACTCAGAAATATTCTCAGCCAATTGTATCATTTGAAATATGAATTAAAATGCTTTAGCAAAAGAAAGTAAATTTTATTAGTGAAATGTGTATGAACTAAATGTAAGAAGTTGTACTTTTTATTATATAAACTTATTACTAAGAATATCATGCAAAAAAGATCATTTAGTTTTGATTTCTCAGTGTCACTATACATTTACAATTTCTTTAATCCCTTTTATTTGTTCTCTTTTGTTATAATTAAAAAATGCTTATAGCATGACGGCAGTATGAAAACAACACATTTTACCTGTAAATTTTTAGCTACTCTCTTATTCTATATTTTAAGTCCTATGAATATTGTCACAATTAGACTGAATTTAGTTTGGGTAACCATATATTAAAGTAACACATTTTTTAAAAATAAGAAAGAGGAAAAAAAGCAATTTAAAATGAAAATAAAATTGGGTAGTGATACATGAAATTAATATTAAAGCTTAAAAGAAAAAAAAGAGGATATTTAAATTGTGAAGAAATTAAAAGAATGATTGCAATTCCAATTGAAACCATGGTTTAAAAACAGAGTAAGGGGTCTGGGGTTATGGCTCAGCAGTAGAGAGCTTGTCTCACATGGCTAGGCCCTGGGTTCTATCCTCAGCACCACATATAAATAAACAAAATAGAGTTATAAAAATAAATAAGTAATCAAAAAAGGAAAACAGAGTAAGTGCTTGGCTTGATGGTGCACATCTGTAATACCAGCAGCTGCAGAGAGTAAGACAGGAGGATTGCAAGTTCAAAGCCAGCCTCAGCAACTTAGCAAGGCCCTAAGCAAGTTAGGAAGATCCTGTCTCAAAATAAAACATAAAAAATAGGCTGGGGACGTGGTTCAGTGTTTAAGTACCCTTAGTACTCAGTATTTAAGGACCTGGTATCAAAAGTAAATATATACATGCTTACATACATACATAAATAAAATATAAAATGTACTCTACTAAATGCTTTCAAATATCAATGTGTCTTCAGGGGAAAACCAAATTTCTGTGAGTTACGTAATTTGTAGTCACTAGTATAGACCATTTTTCATTAATGTCCAGCTGGTTGGAACATCATCCCAAGGCTCATTTTCATCAATATTTTCCCCCACTGTGATGCTGTTATCATTCTTTACTCCTTAACTTCACACAGATTGAATAAAATATGTTCTATTCTACAGGGAGGTGGTAGGAGCAACATCTCATTTTACAATGTTCTTGCAACCTCAAATTTTTGGATTTTAAATATTTTTTTTACATAAAGAAAGTGCTGAAAAAGTGTCTGATGTAAAAACAAACATACATTTTAGTTCCTAATTTAAACAAGAGAAATGGCAGTATTATGTCATAGAAAGGCAGCAGTCAACTTTGATTCTCTGTGGACTATCTATTTGTGGGGCAATTATGAGAGGTAATTCAGATGTTAAAGTAAAAAATACTTATCTCACAAATATTTATGCAGGGACTTTGTGGAGTTCCTAGATTTACAGAGGTAGACAGATTAAATGTGGTCTTTTCTTCCTGAGGTGGAGATAGCATTACAAATAAAATCATGTAATGAGAAATTCCATACTTAGGGTTCATGTTCAGAGGCATAGAGTACCATGAGATCATACGAAAAGGAAAACTGGCCATATTTGGGAAGCCAGAACCAGTATGTCAATGTGGCCAACACCTATAAGGGTGAAGTTTATTTCAAAATATAGGGTTAAAAATGAAACAAAATGTAAAGGAGTAAGACAACAGAGAGATTTGTTAGAACAAATAATGAAAAATGTTGCTATACTTTCTTGTCGAGTATATATGATGTATCATTGAGTATCATTAAATCAAATAACTAATTATTTAATATTTGTGGAGCCCTAAGTTGGATACCATGTCAAAACCTAATTTGCCAGGTCCTGTCCCCATGTGCCAAATCTACTTGAATTTAGGGTCAATAACAGATTACTTTTAAGTTATTGTCCTTGTTGATGCCTGAGCTACTACAAATAATGAATCCTATTTTTAAAGTATATTTTAAGGGCTCCAAAGAAGTTAACATTACTAGCTTTCAAGAAAGAATAACATATGGAAAGTTAAATGTCTTACATGGCTCTTTTAGTAAGCAATGCTTTATGTTGAATTTGTTCACTATTGACAGATTAAAAAAAAAAAAAAAGATAGTTAATCAATTTGAGGGAGAAAGAAAATCACTTGGCCCTATTCTAGAGCTTTTCTGTTCTACCCTACAAACTACGCAGGTAAAGTTCATTACTGGAGGTTGGTGGCCATTCTTGACATGTATCATGATTCTCTAAAAGTTTTGACCTATGAGGGAGAGGCAATACTTTTAATCCTTGCATAAGACATACAATGAAGATCCACATATTTTGAGAGATGTGGATTTTTACTAATCTATCTGAAGTGATGGAACAAAATAATTTTCATTTTTGTCAAATGGATTCTCCAAAAAAGAGAATGAAAAGCTCTCATATGATGTTTTGATTATTATGTGGTAAAGCAAGGCAAAATTTGCTAGTTCCAAATCTTGAGCATCTGTGATTTTGAATAATAATCATGCACTTACCCTTGCTTTTACTTTTTGTTATTGCTCCCTATTTATATTTATTGATATAAAAAGTTGGCTAAGTTTAAATCAAGTCTAGACTTATTGATTGCAACTTGCATTTAATTGTATATTCTGTTACATAGTAATAACAGGAAAGCATTCCGAGATGTTTGCATGAAGGGTGTCATGCATAGCAAATGTAAGTGATGGATGGATTATGTACAAGGTTTTTAAAAGTATCAGCTAACCTACTTACTAAGCCACTTAAAAATATTTTTTTAAAAAATCTTGGGATCTGGGGAGACAGGAAGATTGTAGAAGAACAAATGCTGTATTGATTATTTTTAAAAGTTAAAAACAGTGATCTCAAATAACTTGAAAAAATGACATCAATACTTAATAAAATAATGGAATAAATATTCAGAGAGGAAATGTTAAGTCTAGAGGCAATACAATCAAGAACAATAAGAAAGATGATTTTTCAGTTAGAAATTATGACAGGTGATCAATATTCTTTCCCAATAGAATTTAAAAATAAAACTAGCATGAAATAAAAAGAAAAGCAGTGTGTGTGTGTGTGTGTGTGTGTGTGTGTGTACAATTCCCAGTTAATAAATGAGGTCTAAAAAGACCAATGATTTTATTAAATAGTCCCAAAGTCATCTTCAAGTATATTTATTCACACAACACATTATATGTATAGGTGTGTGTGTATGTGTGTGCGTGTGTAATGTTTTCGACTTTAATTCTTATTTGAGCCAGTATATTTAAAATATCTTAAGCAGGCTAGAGGGTCCTTGAGATAAAAATACATGAAAAGCATATGTGTAGTACAATATTAAATTTCACTAAGGGTTTCTGACATAGGCAATTTTCTGCCTATATGAGGGGCAATGGTTAAATGGTATGCATGTGGAAGACGAAATTGGAGTGGATCTGGGGGTCATCAAGGGAGAAGCCAGATAAAAGCAGCAGAGTTTCAAATGGCAGCACCATCAGGTCCTTGACAGCCTGGTCATTTTTTGTCTGCCTCTGCCTTTTGCCACAGTATCTCCACAACGGGGTGGTCATGATTGATCTCCAAGTGCTTTCTTGCCGTCATGTAGCTCATTGCAGAGTTGCCTTGATCCACTTCATGTTGGCTGTCCAGCCATAGGTGCCGGTAACAATGCAGCAGGATGAAGACACAAGCTTATTGGAAATTGTCACCTTCTCGACCTTTTTAATCCATGATTTCTTTCAGGAACTTGCAAAAGTTCTCAAACTTTGCCTTGCTCTCCTCCATTTTCTTTTTTACCTCCTTAATCTCAGGTAGCTTTTGTCCTTTCTTGGTTACAGTAACCAGGTTCTTCCCATCAAACTCCTTGAGCTGCTATTTATTACAAGATAAAGCTAGACCTAGGCATTGATGAAGATGAAGTGGCAGCTGAGGAATTCAGCAATGCTGTTCCTGATGAGACACCCCTCTTGAAGGTGATGAGGATGCATCTTGCATGGAAGAAGTAGATTAGGAATTGCCTCTGAGAAATCTGTGCCTTTTTTGTATAGTGTTTCATGGTTCCTACAGTAACCATGAATGGCCCTTTCCCACCTGGCTTGCTTTGCTGATTGATGTTCTAATGGTTTTTCTCCTGTCCTTGGAATCTTAAGGCAAGAAACAAGGGCCCAAGCTCCCATCTTCTACTTAGTTTAGCAGCAGGGTTGGATGTTGTATTGTTTTTGGTTGTTGTTTTATTTTGTTACAAAATTAAAGTATGCAAAATAATGATAATGCAGTTTCTATACAGATAAAATATGGTATGCATGTAAAATTTGAAGCTTAGAGCTCTGCACTATTTTGGCCCTTCTAATATTCTAGATATATAACTATGTATACTCTAATCAATATTTTTAAATTCAGTGACCTTATTCATTTAAACAGATTGTAACATACCCAGTTTCCATGACCATTATAGGTATTTTATGTAAAAAAAAAATGTAAATTATAGCAAATGCTCCAACATTTGTAATTTTTAATAACAGAATTATGGTTTATTTGAGGAATCAAACATAAAATTACAATAACAATGATAACAAGAACTCATAATACCGAAATTTTGTAATTTCAAAGTGCAATTTTTAAAAAGCATAAGACATGAAAAAAAAAAAAAAAAGATGTCATGCTGAGTTTCCCCTGAGTGCCTTTATTAAACTCAAGCTTCTGTTTTCCTTATCAATAGCATGCCACAGATTCTGGCTGTTTTACCTTCCTAGGACAATCCAGTTCATTTCATGAGGATCCACCCATCATCTTCCACACAATCCTATTTCTAGCAATAAAGGGACATTGTATGCCCTGAGGAATTGAAGGTTCAACACATCTACTTTCAACTATCACATGACATTTAAAGTTTTTCCTAACCTCCTTATTTAAAATAGAAAGCCAGGACCCACCATTCCCCCATTTATTTTATATTTTGTCTTTAATATCTGCCCCTTTCTACAATGCAAGCTCTGCAAGTCCCCCCTTTTACTTACTTTGCCTCTGTGTGCCCAGGACTGAAGATAATCCTAGAGTAAATATTTACTAAACATTTATTAGTAAATTAGTGAAAACTGGAGATATGGTTATAAACCAAAAATTAAAACAGCTCCAGGACTAATAAAAGGAAAAAAAGAGATTTTATAATCTTACATGTGTTTCTCTCTTCATTTTTATTCTTCCCTCTTTGTTTCCTTCTTTTTGTGTGTGTATGTGTGTGGGGGGGGGACGGGGGAGGGGGTTCATTCTCTACTTCTTTGCTGCTAAATTTTGAGCGGGAAGTAGATGGAGAAAGTAGTTATCAGAAACGAAGATAACAGGAATAAACATGTAAATAAACCCTGAGGATATTCAATTAAGTGCAATGGCCCTAAGGCACCTGTACAATGAGAAAGGAAAGGAAGGATTAAGGGTACTCAGGCCCTATAATCCATGTCAGGGAAATGGCTTCTTTCCTGAGGACAATGAAGTCCAAATAGAACAACATGACTGTGTTTATGTTTCAGTGAAGACACAAAATCAATTATATCTCATCCATTACTATCGTCTATGTGTTGATCTAATTTACTTTTCATATTCTGATTTTCAAAATCCCCACTTTTTTTCACCACACTCACAGGAGTTGAAATTTAATGTAAACACACTGTTCTTTGCCATGCTTCACATCATCACTTTGGGATTTGGTGTGAATTCATCAACTTTGATATGGTTTGCTTTTTATCATCTTCTGGGAGAGGTGTCCTTGTAAGTCTGCATATACATGAAGAACAGTGATGACATTATCTCCATGGCTGCTTCTAGATAATTATTCCTCCTTATCTCTGCTAAAAGTCTTCTTCTCTCTTTTTTTAAGCTTCCTGAAACATGCCACTGTGCTCTTCCCTTTATCTCCATGCTGCTGTCTATTAACTTGAAGGTGACTTCCTTGATTTCCTCCTTACTAATTGAATATACAGCACCTCTTTCAGAATGCACCACCAAATCATAGCAATCTGGAATGGTCCAGTTTTGATGTTGACAGCCTCCCCAACCTCTGTGTCAAAGTGATCTTTATAAAATGTAAATTAGAATATGTCACACTACTTAGAATCTTTTACAATATTATTTTTCCCTACTATATTAAAAAAAAAATCATACTCTTTAGCCTAAAACAGAAATTGTCCTCCTAGAATAATTTTTCCCCAAAGAATATTTGGCAATAGCTGGAAACATTTTTCATACTCACAATTAAGAAAGTACTAGTGATGTTACCGCTCTTGACCTGTGACGAGTCCTTGCTTCCCCAATGTTGAAGAATAACACCAAAGAAGCACGCGAGGCAAGGTCAGAGTAGAAATTAGAAGTTTATTAAAGGACAGCAGAAAAGACTTCTCCCAGAGGAAGAAGGGGACCCAAGAGGTGGAATCCATGGAAGTGCGGTTGTTTCACCTTTTTATAGTTTTGGTGATGGAATGTGGGGGGAAGGGTTGGGACACAGGTGGGCCAAACAAGTAATCTGGGCAGGAAGCACTTCATTATCACTTCTTTAGGATGGGCTGTCTCCAAATCTGTTGGGGGATGTTTCCTGGGTTCCATTAACATTTCTTTGGGGTGGACTTTGGCCTAGGACTTTTCAGGGACTTCATTAACATTCCAGGAGTTGTCCTGTCTTTCCAGAATCATTATCAGCATGGCCTCCATTTTAGATTTCACTGATATTAGACCCGATTTACCTAACTACACTGACTACCTAATTTTAAATCTGGCTTCAGTGACATACAGAGAAATAGAGGCCAAGAATGGTGAAAAATTCCTAAAATGCACAAATAGTGCCCAACTACAAAGAACTATCTAGCTCAACACATCAATAGTGCTAAGGCTGAGAATTCCTGTCCAATAGTCTCAAATGATTTGGAACTTTCCTCATCAATTCAACAAAATATTTACAATTCATCTCACTATATTTGAGGCAGGATAACTTACTTTATAATCTTTCATTTTGCCAATCTTTTTCTACTTAAATGGCCTTAAATATTATTATTTAACAGTTTTTCCTGTCCCATTTCAGATTGTAAAGAAGAGTATTATAATGAGTACAAACGTGGTGTAAATGGACCAGAGCTCAGGTGTGAAAGCAGAAACCAAGAAGGTCTAGCAGAATTCAAGGCACTACTGACTATGTTAAAAAAAACTGAGATTGTTCCTGAATGATATCAGAAGCCAATGATCAGACATAAGGAGGAAAATAAAAAGTAGAAATTTGTGCAAATTTTATAAATAATAATGTAAATAAGCAGTTATATTCTAAATATTTTAAGATTTAGAATTTGGGTGTTTGGATATTCCATAAAGCTTTTATCACATAAAACTTCCCAGTAACTGTAAGATAAGATGAATTTTATTATTCACACTTACAGGTGAGAAAATATGTCAAAGTGGTAGCATCTAACTACCAGAGTCACATAACCTCACACTTAGAATAATAGGCAGGACTCAATCTCAAGACTAGTTTGGTTCCAAAACTAATGTTCTTATCATTTTGATATGGAACAGAGCGGAGAAAAGCAAGACAAGGTGGTGATTCTATGTATAGTTAATGTTGGGAAAGATTAGAGGCTTTGGTTGTGTTGATGCAAGAAATGGTTCTGGAGATAGACTCAAATGAACTTTAGAGAGAATTACAGTGTGCAGTGTTTAGGACTTGAAAACTCTGTTTCAGGCTGGAGTAGTGCATATTTGGTACTATTCTTCATTTATATTATTGTTGAATATGGCCATGAAGGAAATAATGAATGTTTAATTTAGATAATTTTTTATTTGTCGTGTTGGATAAGTTTAATAACCAAATGGATATGCATTCTTTTCTCTTGAAAAGCTAGCTCTCTGATACTAGGGACTCATTAGCCCATAAATGGTAAAGAATACCAGAAAATTGATGAACATTTTAGAGGCTTTTCCAGAGTTAGAAGAAAATTGTTTCTAGGATATACACCTAAATTTGTATATCCACTTCAACAAATTTGAAAGTAGAAGAGGAAGAAAACTTAAAAAAGGAATGGCCAGGCTGTACACCTGGAATAGTAGGTAAAAAAAATAAGTCCAGTTTCATTTTGTGTTAGTCAGTTTTTTATAATTATTATTAAAATACCTGGCAAGATCAACTTAGATGAGAAAAAGTTATTTTGGGCCATGGTTTCAAACCTTCAGTCCATAGTCTGTCAACTTCACTGCTCTGTACCTGAGGTGAAGCAGAACATCGTGGCAGATGGAAGTAGTGGAGGAAAGCTACTCAGAGAATGGAATCCAGGAAGCAGAGAAAGAAAGAAGATCCAGGCACAAGATAAAGTGCAAAGACCTAGCCCCATTGACCTATTTCCTTAAGTTATGCCGCATCCACTGATAGTTACCACCCAGTAGTCCATTAAAATAATGAATCCACTGAATGAATGAATCCATGAATGAGATAATAGTCCTCATAATCTAATCATTTCATTTCTGAACATTGCTACATTGCCTAAGATAATAGCTTTTGTGCGGGACATTGGAAGGTCCAAATCTTAACATGTCATGATTAAAGGAAAGACAGCATTTCAAAAAGGAGAACAATTGACATTGATAGAGCATAAGTACAGTAAGGACATAAGGTATTGATTTAACTATTGGCATATGGTCAGTGAAAATTTAGATAAAGTGTTTCTGTGAAATAATGAGAACCACAGGGATATTAATATAAAATAGGAAAAATTTGAAGGCCAGTGTATGCAGAATTAGGATGGGGAAGTAAATAATTAATTTTTAATGAAGAAATATATATCTTACATGACATGCATAACAGAATTTTACTGAGAGACAGAGAGAATAAGAGATAAACAGAGGGAGAGGGGAAGAAGAGGAGAGAGAGAAATAGAGATTGAAGACATGGGGTTTGGGAGACAAAGAAAGAGATTTAAGGTAGAAAGAGATCACATTTGGAGAATAGATATCCAAGTCAAGATAAGAGGGGAGTACATATTTTCTTTTTATCTGAGTAAAAAGAAAGAGGGAAAGGAGAGTGCAAATATAGATTACTTTGAATTTGTGCAATTAGTTACTAGATCTTTTGGGTGTGTTTCTCTGATAGTATTTTTACTATGTTGTGAATGTAGAAACTATCTACTGGAAGCAAGAATAAGGTGGAGAGGTAAAGCAGAGGGATTTAAGAAATAGGTAAAACATATGAAAAAAACTGTAGAATATGAAAGAGAGATCAAATTAAAGACTAAAACAGTTGGACCTTTAGGATACTTAAGTATGCATTGGGGAAGATGATGATGGGTACAGATGTTAAATTTTCTTTAGCAATATTCCACCCACTGAGTATAAGCAAAGTCAAGGCAGAAATGTAGATTCATTCAAAGGTGAGGAGCTGCAAAAAAGCAGTTATATTAAAAAATAATGTGGCAAATTTTGATCACATGCGTAATAGAGGTTTTGATATAAGATGGAGATGGAATGGAAATTTTATAAAGTCACAATAGTTAAGTTAAAAAGATAGACTTCTAAGAGAAAGTGGGCAGTTACTGGAATATCTGAATTTAGTACTTCAGAAGAAAAGCAACTTGGCTATATGTACCATCCTGCATAGAGCAAAGGACACTGGAGATAATCAGATCAATGAGTGGGAATCAACCATAGAATGGTTATCTATCACAGGTCCTTGATTTTCTTCAGGGACATAACAGGACCTGTGCCAAAGAATATCCGCCAGATGCCCATACTATCTAGATACCAATCCTGCATATGCTCCTATCTTCTTCCCCACCATATCAATTATTTTCTTTTGCAACATAATATTATTGTATACTGTTTTTTAAATTTAATTACACATATCCAAACTTTTTAACAACAAATAAGTAACTCTCATTAAATTCAAAACAATCATATCACAAAAAAATCTTAAAATGTTATAAATGTTTAAAAAATAGATTTAAGGAAATGTCATTATTTTAATGCAAATAAACCATCATTGCACTTAACAGTAGATTAAATGAAAAGTAAAAGGATTGTTAAACCCATTAGCACTGTTAAGTATTCTTAATGAATGATAGGGCTTATATACAGAAGGCTGTGAGACACAGGAGACTGAAGTTTCAGAATTCTTAGAATTAATTCATCATGGAATTCTGGTTATGCCATAACTGTGATTTCTAAAAAAATCATTTAATATCTATTTTCTACATCTATAAAATGATCATTTAATGCTGACCTGTTGAAAACAATATTTATTAAATAAAATTTCCATTAAAAAGTCCATTTCCTGAATCAAAAAGATGATATACATTAAACCTTCATTATCAATAATTAATATTTATTGAAGATGAAAATAAATCAGAGAGACAAAGTGATCTTTAATAAACAGGTGAGTACAAAGATATTTGAAAATCAATGAGGTAAAATTGCTTTCCTCTTAAAATGAATTAAATTAAAATCAATTTTTTGCCAAACCATGAACTATAATTTATTTAACCATTACTTTCAGGATGCAAGGGACTCAGCCATTAGCTCTGACATATTACAAAATATAGAGACTTGGCAGATGTCATCAAGGAATTTGATGTACTTATTGATAGGGAAGACTCAAAATCAGGATCATCTTAAGTATCCTCATCAAAGTAAATCTGCTTTAAGAGGATATTTAATAGTATCCTCAAATCTGGGTTGAAAGACAGATTTTGTCTTTTCTACTTTATTTTTAAACAACATGGTAAGATATACTTGAGAGCAATAAACTGTGTATTTAATGTGTGACAATTGATAAAGGTATGCCTCTATGAAACCATTATTACAATATGGATAATGAGCATATCCATTATTCCCAAAAGTTCTCATTTCCCTTTCCAATCCTTCCTTTTTCCTCTTCCTACACCTCCACCTACATTCCCTTGTATCCACTAACTTTCTGTTGCTGTAAATTGATTAACATTTTTAGGGTTTTATAAAAATGAGGAATACATTATATGATCATTTTGTTTGCCTTTTATACAACTAGTATAGAAATCCCTTAATATTGCTTATCCTAAAAACATACTAACTAAAGACAGAAAACGGAAAAAAACTCAAACACCCATCAACACATGAATAATGGTACAAATTAATGTAGCTGCACAAATACTACTTAATAAACTTACTGAATGAACAATGAATACATGCTACAACATGAATGAGTCAGAAAATATTTATGCTGATTAAAAGCAGAAAAATGATTATTATTCTATATGAATTCATTTTTATAGAACTCTGAAATATTTGCAAATCATTTGATTATAATCAACTTACTATCCAGTATACCTATGTTCTTGTAATTTTGCATGATAACATTTGTTAAATCCATGCAATGTTGTACCTGATTCTGACCTATTAATTTTATAATAATCAAGAAAAAAAAATCACAGTTATTCTTAGTTTATTGAGTTCTCTTAAGTTAGGTATATATTTAGAATTACATCACATTTTTTAAATTTATCAGTGAACTGGTATTTGGCAACTTTGAATTAATCATATATATATATCTGGATTCAATGACATTAAAATTATGGCATTTTATTTTATAGTGCTATTTTTTTCTATTATTTCAGTTAAGAATTTTGCTTGTCATTTCGTGGAGCTTTCTAGTTTTGTTGAATCTTTGACAAAACCTGTGTTATGATAGCTCTGTGAAAATGGTGCTGATGCTTTTATTTTTTTCTTGGACCTTTAGTACACGTTAAATAGTATTTAAAAAAACCAAGGACTTAAACATGACACTTATAAACAGATTTTTTCTGTTATTATTCTATCCTTAAATTGATTAACCTTCAAATGTATTTAGCAAGTATTCTGATTTTTCTTTTCAAAATACTCTTTACTTTCTAAATTTTTTCTTGATTTTCAAAATTTTATTCAGCTCTATCATTTGATCATGTCTTATACGTTTTCTTAATTTGAAAAAATTATGACACACACACACACACATATATATAATATTATAAATATTAAAGTTTTAAATCTGTTTGAGAATTGACCATGATTGTTGATCTCAGAAAATTCATAGCCAAAAGTTTCACACCATTTTAGGAGTTAAGATAATTTATAGATCCTGGAAATTTATGTAGCCCAAATTCATGTGTGTCACATATGCTTGATACATATAAAGAATCTAGAATCATCTATCCTCAATCTCACTTTGAAGACTATTATGAGGCTTCATTCCTTTACTCTTAATGTTACCAGCATAATAGAAAAAAGCATGTCTTAGCTATGGATATGTTCCCTGTGATGGTTAAATTAGTTTTTTTTTTTCCTCCTTCTCTTGAAGTACAAGTGAAATATGTCCTCAAGTTACAAATCATTTCAATACCTGGTTAGCCAGTTGCTTTTTGGCATGAAATAACCTAATTACACAGGATGTGATACGTTTATAGCATGAAATATATGCTGCATATAGTCATTTTAAAAAATGTGAAGTAAATCAATTACTATTTTTTATAAGACAAGTGGTGTATCCAAGACAATGTTGGAGACACCAACTCATAAAGATCATAAGGATTCAGAATTGTTAATTTTCTATAACAAAATAATGCTTTAAATAATTAGAGGATACCCTGAAATAAATGTTTCTTTTAATTTCTTAAAGATAAACAAGTTTTCCTCTTGAAATAAAGTACTTAATTCATTAAGCGATAATTTTGTTAAGTAGTTTTGTTAAGTAAAACAGTGGAAAAGAAACAAAACACAGAATAAGGAAGAATGTTTAATATTTATACTTTCTTCCACACCATAATTTATGTAATAAATTTGGATCATGTATGGAATTATTTAGATGTAAACAAAGGACCAATATGTCAATTTGGCTGGTTACAATTTAGACAACTTCAGAGAATTTGTGAACTCTGTCAATTACAAGGAAGTTATGTATTAATGTAGTTAACAATTTGTGTCCTATCACATATATTTAACAATGAGTTCATTTCTGAGAAAATACATATATTATATCTAAAGAGTGCCTCATTTAATTTACAGAATCAAACTAACTAGTTTGAATTCTAAGAAGTATCCAGTTTATTTTGGCTTTGCAATCTTGTTTGGCTATCTTGTGGAAGAATTCTGTCCAGCCAATTATGCAACATTTGGTCATGCAAGGAAAAAGAGCCCTATAAAATGACAAGTCCTGCAAGTGAAATACTGATGAGCTGCTGCTATATTGCTTTCCCCCATTGATGTTATTCTAGTAATTTCGTCCTTGTGTTTAAGATGGTTAACCTGGCACTTATTATGATAACAGCATATGTGAATAAAAGAATAAATTACGGAGTGCATGATTCCTATTGATGTAAGCATTTGTTCTCTATCAGGAATGTGCCTGGTAACAACAGTCAAACAATGCTCTTTACCTTCCAAATTGAACACTGCACACTGCCTGACTTTAGATATAATTACTTCACATAATTGTTTCTGTCAAGAATAAATGAAGCCTTAAAAGAACAATGCAATCATTACAAGTGGAGCATCTTAAGATATATATTATATTGGGCCTTTTATTGCTAGTGTTTTCTAGGTTGATATTAATGACTAAAGATTCTTAAGTTGTGCATCCTTAGCCACCAAAAAAGATATCTGAGCACCTGAGATATTCATAGATAACTATAAATATACTCTTCTTGCTCAATGAAAACCTTGTAAAAGCAATATGAATCTGCAGTTCATTTGTTCAGACCTGGAGAAAACATGTTGAAGATGCAGCAGTAGAATAAAACATGGTTGGGCTGGGGATGTGGCTCAAGCGGTAGCTCACTCGTCTGGCATGCATGGGGTACTGGGTTCGATCCTCAGCACCACATAAAAATAAAATAAAGATGTTGTGTCTGCTGAAAACTAAAAAGTCAATATTAAAAAATTTTTTTTTCTCTCTCTCTCTCAAAAAAAAAAAAAGAATAAAATATGGTCCACATCTATACTTTAACACAGGAATAAATTTTAAAAAACTGTTCCTTTGAGTCATTGGAATTTATCTTAATACTCTATCTTAGAATTTGTGGTTTCAACATATAATTAGAAACGTCAAGTTCCTTGGAACTTATCTATAATCCAGAAAAATGTCTGATGCTGAGTCAGGAGGATTATAAGTTCAAGACCAATTTCAGCAACTTAGCAAGACCCTTATCAACTTAGAAAGACCCTGTCTCAGAATAAAAACTAAAAAGGGCTAGGCATGTAACTCAATGGTAAAGTAACCCTGGGTCCAGTCCCCAGTATCAAAAACAGAGAAAGAAAAAAAATGTAAAACATATTCTTGGATGTAAGTGTTTTGGGTGGAAAAAATGCTTAGATAGCTAACATGAATACATTAATCTGAGGCAACTATAACTGCATAACCTAATAATGCATGGTACTTTCCTGCAATGATTAAATAGAACATCAAATTTGTACTTGGTAGCATTTTGTAATTATTTAATCTAAAACAGGGCAGAGATCAAACAAAAAATGTAGTACTCCAATGCAAAGCATTTATATGGCATGTGCATACATACATATAAAGTCATTTCTTAAAATTCATAAGGGATTGACAATGATCCCTAGAAATTAGAAACTCAGTGTATGCTCACATACACACATCCTGCCATATACATTAAGTAATCTCTCAATTAATTATAATACCTAAAATAAAGTAGGTGCTAATATTATTGTTATACTCTACTATCCTAAGGGAATCATATTAAGAAAAGAATATGAACATGTGTAGTACAAACACAATTTTTTTTAATCTTCAGTATGGATCCATGGAAGCAGAAGCTGTGGATGTGGAGGACTAACTGTGTGTATATGTATTCATATAGCTTATAAATTAAATCTATATCAATTACTTATACTTTTTCAGAAGAATCTCTGACTCTCTTTTCATCCATTCATTCATTAACATGTTCAACAAAACACTTCTGGCAACTTTGATCCCATGAAGTTTACAATTGGTGATATAAAATAGATATTGAAAAATACATATAAATGATATGTGTAATTTTATATATGTGAAAATTAAAAAAAAAATGTAGGATAAGAAAATGTAGGGTGCTCTGCAAGATAAATGGTGGAGGAGCCCTGAACTATTTTGGAGAAGGAATTGACAAGACTTCCTAGGGCAATGCCTAGAAAATCAGATGAAAGGACAATGGTAACTCTGTGCACATTTCAGGTTGAAACTTTATCCCTAATGCAATAGTATAAAGAGGGGGGCAGGGGGGTGTTAGTGGAATGATTAAGTCATGAGCCTGCTCTCACAAATGAATTAATGACATTATAAAAAGAAGTCTCTGAAAAAATTTACTTCTCTTGTTCTTGCTATGTGACACACAGGATTCCTCCACACTTGTTCTCAGACTTTCACCATGTGAAGAGACAGCCTTCCTCAGGAAAGTGTGACCAAAAGGCACTATCCTAGAAACAGAGCCCAGGCCATTACCAACCCAGGACCTACCGGATCTTGACCTTGGAATCTCAGCCTACAAAACTGAGAAAGATAAATTTTTGTTCTTTATAAATTACACAGGCTCAAATACTTTGCTATAGCAGCAAAAACTAAAATTCTTTAGAATAAGTGGTAAGGAACAATTTAGAGAACAGAAAGAATTCACATCTTGACCAGATAACAAGAGGAAACATGATAGAAACATGGAAGGATAAGGGAGAGCGAGTCCAGGTGTCTTGAGTGGGGAAACAGGTAGGGTGTTGGAATAAAGAGGGTTTTACAGGTAAACTGGGATCACATATATGGTACTTAGTAGCTATCAGGAGATATGACCCCATTTTTTTTTTTTAAAAAAAAAGGAAAATGAAAGATCTTACAGTATTTTAAATGCAATAAAATATTTATAATAGAGCATTTAAAGAATCCGGTTGATTCCAACACAGAAAAAAACTGGGAAAGAAGGTGGTGTGCCAAAGTGTAAGAAATCAGCTAACAGGGATTGCAACAAACTCAAACCACTATGAGAGAAGCCTGGACAAGGGAAGTATATATAAGCACAGATAGAGAAAAGCAAACATAATAAATATATATTTAGGTGGTTATAGATTAGACATAGGATGGGTGAAATAGAAAAAGTGTATCAAAGATTGTTTTCAGGATTTCTTGTGTAACAGAGTGTACAATGATTCAACTCAGAATACAGAAGTTATCCAACATTTGGTGGAAGGAACATAATGACCTTTGGAGGCATGAAAAGCAAGCACAATAAAAGCATTGACCAAACAGTAATACTCAGAGAAGATCTCTGAGCTCAAAATACACAACTGAATTCTTCTGACGATAAACAATAATTGAAGGCAAACACATGGATCTGACTTGATGGACGACACAGCAGAAAAGAAAAGCATAAAAAGTGAAGTTTTGAGGACTTCCAAAGAGACCTCATTCACTTCAAGGCATGAGACTTTTACTTCCTTCAGAATCAGGAAGGTGCAAAAGAGAAGCAGCTGCTCTTTGAATGGTCAAGGGCTGGCCTCATCATTAGTGCCTTCTTCAAACCTCACTCCCACGAAAAGAATCCAAGCTGAATTTATCTCACACAATGTGCACACACTTGCACAATTCCTATGAATGCAATCAAACAGAAATTTCTGCATCACCTATAGTTTTATATTTTTCTTCCCAAAATGAATAGTTTTGAATGATGCCTAAAGTGTAAATTCTTTATCTGTAAGAAGTATGAGTCTAAGGTTTCACTAAATGCTCTCTAACTGCAAAAGACATATTTTTTTAACGTCTTTTATTTGATGCTTTAGATTTTTAAAAATTATTTTCACCTTTGCTTTGTTTTGTCAATACTATTTTTTTTCTTTTCTCAATTTTTATTTTCTCCTTAACTATCTTTTTAAAAGTTTCAAACTTGTACTGATTCGTGTTTGGCCTTCTATTCCCTTCATACTCTCCTTTGGTGATTTCATTCATTCTCCAGGCTTCAACTGTAGTCTATCTATGCACAGAAACATATAGAAACAGGTTAAGTGTTAATATGAAAGTCACATGGG
The DNA here is from genome assembly GCF_048772815.1 of Callospermophilus lateralis. Taxonomy (NCBI): domain Eukaryota; kingdom Metazoa; phylum Chordata; class Mammalia; order Rodentia; family Sciuridae; genus Callospermophilus; species Callospermophilus lateralis. Next base: position 49,365,008 of record NC_135316.1, on the reverse strand, counting down.
CCTTTTGTCAAATAGCTGAAATCCAAATCACTAGTACTTTGTGACTGACTGCAGAAAAGATTTAATGGCTCAGACCATCAATTTCTTTAGTAATAAAGAATTTTATTGCTTTTATTTTAAAAAATATCATTTTATTATAAAATTATATATGAATTTCATTATAAAATTATATATGTGGGCTGGGGATGTGGCTCAAGCGGTAGATGTTGTGTCCGCCGAGAACTAAAAAATAAATATTAAAATCTCTCTCTCTCTCTCTCCTCTCTCTCTCTCTCTCTCTCTCTCTCTCTCTCTCTCTCTCTCTTTCTCTCTTTCTCTCTCTCTCTCTTTAAAAAAATAAATAAATAAAAATAAAATTATATATACAATGCTTTCATAGATTTTATTAGAACCCAAGATGGAACATAGTAGGTACTCCATAAAGGATTCCTCTTATTAGTAATGCTAATTCTTCAACCTGGAATTCTAAGAGATTCTAAATCTGCATATCCAGTTGCCTTTTTGACATTTTCATCTGGGTGGATATAAAAATCACAAATCATCATCAGCTTTTCTCACAATAACTTGCCTTCCTAAATCCTTCCTCACCTAATTGCATCCTTATTTTTCAATCCCCTCAAATTTCCCATGCCTGTAATCCCAGCCACTCAGGAGGCTGAGGCAGGAGGAACACATTCAAAGCCAAGCTCAGCAATTTAGAAAGGCCCTAAGTAACTCAGCAAGACCCTATCTCTAAATAAAATATTAAAAAGGGCTGGGAATGTGAGTCAGCAGTTAAGTGCTACTGGGTTCAATCCCCAGTACAAAAAAAAACTTGTCTAAATAATAACTGAATGATATTTTTTAAAATTCTCTGATGGATCTATATATGCCCAAGTATAATGTCTTCTCTTATCAAGTAAATGCCCACGTTTCTACCCTCAAGACCTTAATCAGCTAAGCTATTCCTAACCAGTTTTGGCTGGTTTTGTTCCTCCTAGAATATTCTTCTGCCATCAATCTAAATTGACACTGCTAGAATTATATTCCTGTAACATAAATCTCTTATTCATCACCTTATAGATAAGTGATACCTCTTATTATTCTACACCAAGGGCTTTGAAATGATCATTATTGACCAATTTAACAACTCTACCTCTATGAATATTATCTTTATCCATGATGACATATGGGCAGCTTCCAAATCATGGTACAGATGTTTAAGCCTCTGAAGGTTTCATTTTTTTTTCATTTTTGTTTGCTACGTTTTCTTTTTTTCCACCCAGTATATTCATCCCTTACTCTCATTTTCCTCTAACCCATTTATGACTCAGTTTAAATGTCACCATCCCTGATTCACCCTTATCATAGTTAAGGTCCAACCCATGGTATTTCCTAAAATATATATATACATATATAATTTTGCACTATTAATATTTGCTTACAGATTTTCCCCACTTGCTTATGTTTCCCTTAATGTTTCGTTATTGAGTTACTAATACTGTTTAAGAAACATATTCCAATATCAAAACTATAATTTTTATGAAATAAGAAACAATGTTGTTTTTTCCTAAAAAACTGTAGTAACTTCCTATAATGTTATATTTTCATGATGCCAGAGCGTTTCATCCTTTAATTACTCTATCTTCACCTATTAGTAGTGTTGAATTTGAGGCAGAATAACTAGAAATAGTCCCAGCCCCATCTCTGCCATTGAGTAGATGTGTGAATTCTCACCAAGTTTTATAAGGTTCTCTGTACTTCTGTCTCCTTATCTGTATAATATGAGTGATAATCTCATAAGTGTGTTGTGTATTTTTTTGTAAATGTTTGAAATAAGATATAGAATAGTGAATATTCAATATTTATTGTTACTATTATTTAGTACTATCTTCAAGAGATGCTAGTAGTTAAGAGCTAATTTTCACTCAAATTCAAAAGAAATGTATCTAGTTATTTGATATACTCTCATCCATAAAATAGTACTAATACATTTATCTGGAGTTAGTGCCTATATTTGAGTGGTATCATTCATAACCTTATAATAAATTATATTTTGAAAATATAGGATTAATTGCTACCATTTCAATCTAATTTTTCTCTCTTAAAATCAAATAGAAAAATAACTGGGGCTCATAGTTACAGTTCTTGAATTTTTGAGTCTATAAGTAGGAAATGATTTAATTTTACATCATTCCATCAAAATGATTATAGGTGGTGAATATAATCTCCCTATTTATCTCTAGAAATTAATGGATTGTTGCTCAGGAAATCCTTTTTAATGTAAGTGGAAGAGTTATGGGCTCACTGGATTTGAACAACATCAAAAATTAAGAAAGTCAAGGGTGCTTAAATATTCATAATAGTTGAACATTAAAATACTTGAAGTAAATAAATATATATAAATATATCAGACGTTATTTGTTCAATCCTTAGATTAAATAAAATCTTTCAAAAACATAAATGTTGAAAATGTAGTTGACATAAAATTTTTTACAAACAGATTCTATTTGGAAAAAAAATTTTATTTTCTTGAATCCAAAATTAGATAATTAAACATTATATTTTCTTTTATCCTTGGAAGAAAGCCAAATAGCCATGATATAGAAGAAAATAAAATATCATAAACAGGCCAGACTGATGATCTTTATATATGACATGTTTACAACCATTTAATTACATAAAAATGTTTGTTTCCAAATTTAATTAGAATGAGTGATATGTAGTGTACAGTCTTAAATGTAGCCACCCTTGAATGTCTTTTTATTCTGACCTCTTAGTAAGTGCCTCCCTTCCATGTTTAGAGTTGTCATAGTACAAATATAGTCAAGATACAGTTTTATCTAAGTATAAAATATAAATGACCCTGACTTTTAACAAATGACATCCATATTACGAAATTTGCAGGATTAACAAAACTATCTATTAGATAAAAGATGAGGTGATCTTTTAACAGAGTTGAGCTGTTAAATGTGTGTTAATAAGATAATATTAATGCTGATTTTGGAGCATTTCAAGAGGAAGGCATTAACAATCACCTTTTCATTTTAAAAACAACAGTAGTGCTACTTGGTCTTGGAATATGATTATTTTTTGAATGCCACAAGATGAGTCCTTCATAATTTAACATTTTAATCATTTCAAGGTGATTTGCTTTTACTGTGAGAAACCCTGTGTTGGCACTTTCCTCACATGTTTCCTAAGCATAATCATATATTAGTTGCAATTTTCTCTGCAACATAAGACTTAATTATGCTAAAGAATAAGGCTTCTTTTTTAATAAAAGGTGTAAAATACCACAGATATCCAGTTTGAACTAATACTGAGACTGGAAACTCATTACCACTAAAAATGTCAGTTCTGATGAAGCATTAAAAAAAATCCAAGAATCAAATTCTAAACGTCTTTACTAAGCTGTTTTATGGTAGCATGTACCATTGGAAATGTGATGAGTCTTCATGTAAAAATGCTGATTTGAATTAGATTTAGAATGTATGTCATCCTCAATTAGCCTTTCCTTCATCAAAATGATCTCACAAACACAGAGAATGAATCTTTATTTCCTCCTTTGCACATGGGAGGTCATTTGTCAGATTTAATATACTTCTACCTACGTCTTTCTACATGCCTGGAGTTCAAGATGGATGACCATGGACTTCCTGAAAAACTTTTTAGCTTAAAACTTAAATTTAATTTTAATATAATACCAAGACTATTCATATTGAAGCTAAAAACTAGAGGTTTATGTATTGAAATAACATTGAATAAAGTGTAATTTCAAATGGAAAGCAGAATTAAATTATCTTCTCTTCTCCTTTAAGGAAAAATTCATTACTTACAAATACCCAGGCAATTCAGATTGAGAAACAATATGTAACAAACAAGAATTTGTTGAATCATTCAGGTACTTTTATGATTCAGACTGAAGTTAATAGCAGATGTGATATTATATAAATGCAATCAATTATTTTATGGTTGTTTAAATGCAATTATCCTAAGAAATTTTTAAAATCATTTCCAACAGTTGGACAATTCTGGTGACCCTATAATATAGTTATCTCCTTAGAGATTATGAAACCCATTAAAACTAAAATCTGATGATATAACATTCATTTACAGACAAGTTTTTCAGATAACTCACAATAAATGGTTATGAATGCCTTGTAAAGAAAGTCTTATATTCACTTATAAAGTGGTTATTTGTAAAGCTTACTGTTCAAAAGTCCAGTCCTGGAGGAGTTTGGCTACTTATGATAGCATCCGCATTCTTATAATTATGACTAAGAACTTGACTTTTTGCTGTGCTCTATTTATTGCCTTGGCAAATATTTAACAATTAAAAAGAAGTGCCTCCTTTTGAAAGACTTTGTCAAAGACTTGAAGTATTCAGCATAATAGTATTTTCAAAAGGAGAAAATAGATCAGGTAATAGGAAAATCTTCTTTCCAGTTTTGGCAATAAAAATGATGGCTGCAAAATTTGTTTTATCTAACAGCTGTTATTCACCATCCATAGAAATAGTTAGAAAACAATGCTATGAACTGTTCGTCCATGAAACATTCAGTTCTACAACACCAATAAAAATTTACAACAACTTTTAGTGTGTTACCACACAATAGCTTCAAAGAGTCTTTGGAAGGAAACACAAATGAATGACCAGGAAAAAAAAAAAAAAAAGGACTGTTTTGTCTATAGAGACAATAAAGGGACAAATGGAAGACTGTGCATATGTTCTGATTTTTTTTTTATGGAAGATGCTTTGCAAATATAAAGGTTCAAACAATTTTTAGTCAACAGGCATTTTGGTATGGATTAGGATTAAATGTTATTGGTAATTGCTTTTTCAAATTTCTGATAAAATAGCAAGAACCTAAAGCCTCTGTTATAACAAGAAAACAATCCATTAAAATAATTATAAAATTCCACTGCATTTCATATTTCTACTTGAAGTTAATGAAAATATAAGCATTGTATTACATATTTCAAGTCATAATATTGAAGATGTTATGATTTACAGACAGTGAAATTGTTGTAATTTTGTTATTTAAATAGTAAACAAGTTTAAAGCTCTTAAAGTTTATCACTTATTTATTTTAATGTAATCAATTGAGCTGCATGTATTAACTTCATAGAAAAATATGTGTTTAGGCAAAATATTTAACAGTATATTCATATCACATTTTGGAAAACTTAGGATATAATACCTTATGGTTAATCTTGCAACAAATGATTAAAAGGATGAAGTATGAACATAGAGGTTATTAGTATGCACTTTTCCTTGTATTTGGAAAAAAATACATAAGTACAAGTTAAAGTTACAAAAGAGGACTGGGATGTAGCTCAGAGGTTGAGAGGTTGACTATAATGAGTAAAATCCTGCATTTGATCCCCAGTATTCCTAAAAACAAATAGGAAAACAATATTTTGTTAATTGAATATTACTTTCAGTGGAATAATTTCTTCTAAATTATATCATAGAAAATAAAAAGAATTTTAGAAAATTAAAAGAGAACTATACATTTGAAGATAAAGAATTACACTAGAATTTTAATCATAATATTCTGAGTTTTAAATTTTGAAGTGAATTCATGTACATTCATTTTGATATAAATATTAGATAATTTCATCAAATGTCTAATATCCCACAACTTCTCCATCAAAAAATTAATATTGCCTCTGGATATTGGAGATAGATCTTAGAGAACATCAATGATTTCATAAAAGTTACTTGGCAGAATCAAATATGTGAAGGCAGTAGTCAAAATAATAAGTCAAATTTGTGAATTGCACCTTTTTTTTTACTATTGTTATTATGAAATCAGAGGCTATATAATCTTGTCCAGTACTGTACCCATTTTGTAAAGTCTCTCTTCTCACTGTACTTATACGATATTCAGGGTAGAAAGAAAACTGTACATCAATAAGGTAGATGACAAAAGTAGATAGAGATGCTTATGTGGAAGTGGCGATATGCAGATAACCTCAATGTATTCAAGCAGGAAGTCATGCAAATATCATTGAGTGGCAATTCCAGGAGGAGGGAACTAGAGTGCATAGGATCTTAGCACAAGGAATATGGAATAGGATAGAGAGAAGGAAGGTTGGTATGGTGAGAAAAAAATCTAAAGAAAGAGAATGTGGAGGATGTGGTAATAGATATGCATTGATCACAAAGAAATAGTGGTTATAACAATGGGAGTATCTAAACCTTTGGTGAAATTTTAATATGTGCTAGCTTAGTTTTAGTGTTTAACAAGCAGATTCTGTTGGGCCTTACTTCTAAGGTGAGACATTTAGTTATTACTCAAATGAAAAGGAAAGCTATGGATGTATTTCATATGGAGAAAATTTTAGTTATATTTTCACTTTAAAATATTTTTAGACATTTTGTATTCAATAAAATAGAGGAGGAGGGAAGATGTAAAAAGAGAATCAAAGAAAACCAGGGAAATGTCTATTCTAAGACTGTAGCAAAGATAGGGTTGTATGTGGCATTTATCTCACATTTAGAGGTATTCCCAGCTTGTACATAGGTTGTCTTTCACAGGAAAAATTGATATCAGAGATGATTCTTAGGTGTTCTAACAGAATAATTTTGTGAGATATTTTACTGATATGGAGAAGACAAGCTGTGGAGAAGAACTAATGGGTAGAAAATTAATAGGGTCTCCTTTGGACATGCATTATTAAATACCCAGATATACATATACAATTATCTTATAGCGTTTGAACTAAGCAGAGAAGTATAGATTAGAATAAAATGTTTATAAAAATTCCAAGTATTCATATTATTTAGTACCATTCAGTTTGAATTATTTAAAGAGAAAGTGAAAATAGAGAAGGCAATACATGACAGAGCCTTGGTTGGAGGCAGCATTGAGAAACAGCAAAAACCTCTGAGAAATCGTAAGAGACACTGAAATAAAACAAGGAAAATAGGGTGTTATGAAATTATGGATGAGCAGATTTCTCAAAATTTCCTTTTATGAATACATGGAAGATTCTTGAAACAAATTGAAGACAGAAAATTGATTATTTTGACTTGACAAAATTAAAGAGACTCTTTCATATATTTATGAGGCAATTTTGAGAAGTATTGAAGTATCTTTGGATCCAATTGGGCAAAAAAAATGGGAAGATGGCAAGAACCTTTAAAGTCATCTCTTAGGAGATAAATTTACTGTAAACTTGAGAAAATGAAGAGATACATGGTCAATGTAGTTTTCCTTATTTCAAAAAAATGAGTTAATTTAGGGTGAGATTGCATGAGGATAGGGACAATGTCTATCGAAGGAAAGTTGTGACTCTGTTTTGCCACTACAGTGGAAGAAAAAAAAAATTCAATTTGTGAGAGTTGAATAAAGTGTGTGTGTGTGTGTGTGTGTGTGTGTGTGTGCGTTTTACAGTAATTAATTAGATGTTAGATTCTAAAATTATGATGATAATAATGGTAATGTTGGCCAACACAAAGAAAGAGGAGGAAGAATATCAGAGGTGGAAAAGGCAGAAATTGACACCAAATTGGTGCACACCTACAATCCCAGCAATTTGAGAGGCTGAGGAAGAAGGATTGCAAGTTGAAAGCCACTCTCAGCAACTTAAGGAGGCCCTCAGTCACTTAGCGAGACTGTGTTAAACTAAACAATAAGTAGAAAGGGCTGGGATATGGCTTAGTGGTTAAGATACCCTGAGTTCAATCCCCAGTACTAAAAAAAACTTGCAGCATTGAAAATATTAGACAGATACTTAATGCTTATAATATCAATTTAGTATCATAGATAAATGTTTACTGTAATTGGGTTAAATTACATTTAATATCTTAAAAGATGTCTAAATGGATCCTCTAATGTTTTAGAGTTCCAAAAAGCATAAACACAGGCCATTAACCAAAATTAAAGAGTCAAGAGGAAACATTATCTAAGTCAAATAATCTTAAAATTCTTATTTTTTTCTACTTATTGGTTACTATTGTTATTTCACTATTTATATCTATAGCATCAAATACAATAAATATTTTATAACCTTAAAAAACAGAATTTTGTTATATAGAACAAGATTACTTCTAATAATTTTATGTCTCTTGGGTCTCAGAGTATTCAAACCCAGACTATATTAATACCACAAAAATGAGGAAAAAAGTAGCAAAATCAAGCATTAATACAAGATGATATCATCTCCATATAAAGCAGCAAATGCAAAATGTCTGGTGTTGATATTAATTTTTAAGGCGCCTGACTTAAAAATATAATCACATAAAGTGAAATCAGTATCATCAGAGCTTCATGTGAAGGAAGGACTAAACTATATGATGTAATATGAAGAACTTGTCACTCCTAGAGCTTCTGCCTCAAAAAATCACATATGACACAAAAGAAATTCTGATGTAGGAAAATAATAATATTAATGGACAAGTACTACTTCTTCTAAATTCTCATACTTAGTTGATTTTTGTTGTAACAATATATGTGTGTGTGTGTGTGTGTGTGTGTGTGTATATATATATATATATATATATTATACATTTATATGTACATACACACACATATAGATAGAGATAGTGTAAATAATACACAGGGGCATGAAATATTGAAAATTTCACTTTTAATGATAATTGTTTGCAAATATATGTGTACATAACACTTTTGTCAAATGACTTATTAAAAGTTTTCTACTGTGATCAATGAACAATCACATACTAGGATTTTGGAGAACTGACCATTAGAAGTAAGAAACAAGAAACTATTACAAAAGTTTCTTTCAGTTTAGGCTTAAGGAAACAAATATATATATAATATGTGTGTGTGTGTATGTGTGTGTATACAATTTTCTTCCTGTTTACTAGCTATGTCCTGGACATTGTTAATTCATAACTGTCCTTTTCCTGCTAATATTTTATCTAGAAAGTGAAATTGCCCAGGGGTGGGAGGGGAGTGGCCAGATTCTGTGCTCCAATTACATCAAGAAGCAGCTGTGGCAATCAGATTAGTAGACTTCAAGATATTAGTGTGACTAGGACCTGAAGCAACTTCCTGGACCCTGATTACCATGTTAGCAATGTGAGTTGAATGCATTACTTTTCCAGCCCTATCCCCAAATTTTGTAATTATCAATATACCCTGTGTTAAACTATTTTCTGCCCAAAATATCTATGTTCCTTCTTTGTTATGCAATGAGCTGTGACAGATATTTATTTATTTTTTCATTGTTGGTATGCTTTTTAATCAATCATCTTGTTTTACCCTAAAATATGTGACATAGATGAATTAAATAAGTTTCTAAAATTCATTAATTAAAAAATAGCCTGTTTGTATTCAACATAACTTGATAAATACAAATTATGTAGAGGAAAATCTGTAATTCATTTATTTATTTATTTATTTATTTATTTATTTATTTTTGCACTGGGGATTAAACCCAGGGGTGCTTTACCACTGAGCCAAATACCCATACCCCATTATTATTATTATTATTATTATTGTTATTATTATTATTATTATTTTCAGGCAGGATCTCTCTAAATTACTTAGGGTTTCACTAATTAGTTGAAGATGGCTTTGAACTTGTGATTCTCCTGCCTTAGCCTCCTGAGCCACTAGAATTACAGGCTTGCCCCATGGCATTTGGCTTTTTATTGTTAATATACATGCTAATTATCTTTAGTAGGTTTTAATGCCATCATTTTGCTCATATGGAAGTTCACACTATGAATTGCTAAGTAATTTCTTTCAAAGTCACACAGTAGTAATAGAATCCATGAAATTTAATACAAGGTCTGTGATTCCTAAGGCTGCCCTTTTATTCACATTTTGTAATACTGGTTTCAGAGAAGGCCCCAGTTAGTAAAAAGGGGAAGATAAGAGTTGGGATGCAATGGTAGGATTAACGTATAGTGACAAAGACAGACTATTATACATAAAGCTCAAATTCTGGTTTCAAATACTTACTGCCTTTGCCATTTAGGTACATTAAATATTTTCTTATTTCAGTTTTCATGTATGAAAAAAATATTTCAATGGAATTTTTGAAGGGGTTAAATAAAATAGCATATACATATACATAGCCCCAGAATCAGAGAAGGAACTCTTCATACATGTCGGTTCCTCTCTCTCTTTTTTCCTAACACTGAGGATTATGTTTTACCAAGCTGGTATGTAATTTTTTAATAATATACTACATCTGTATTGATGGCCAATCAATGTAAACACAGTTAAAACTATTTCTTCGTAAAACGTAATTTGGTGTGTTTTTTTTTTTAATTTTTTTCTTATAATCACTTTACAAGTGACTGGACATTTATGTTCTCAAATTGATATGTTGAAGTCTTAATGCCCAAGGTGATAATAGTTGAAGGTGGGGACTTTGGGAGGTAGTAAAGTCATGGGGGCAAAACTCTCATAATTGGAATTAGTGTGCTTTTGGAAAAAATCCTGAAAGATCCTTTGCCCTGTTCAGAATGTGATAGGAAACAAACACTGAAACTGCTTTTTCTTTAATCTTGATGTTTGCCAGCATCCATAACTGTGAGTAAATTCTGTTGTTTATAAGTTACCCTGTCTATGGTATTTTATCATGGCAACTCAAATGAAGACACACTTCAATACTTTTTAGCTTAACAAAACAATGTCTCATATTTGAATGTCATATGATTATAGAATGTGTTTATTGCCAAATAATGAATAGTGGTCAAGAGACTATGATAAAAAGCCATTTTTAATTCATCAAACCAAAAGAAGTTAACAACTTAATGAAAAAATAAAAGGTTAATTGTATTGATTTTAATGCAGATAGATGAATTAATATGGCCAATTCATAGTATCAGATGTGTTATCAATAAGCACCACTCTTTTTAAGCTTTAATAATGAATGATCACAAATGCTGAAATTAATGATATGTAAAACACTTATATTTTCAAAAGAAAATATTAAGGATATAATTCCCCCCTCCAAAATAAAAAAAAATTACCTATGATAGACTGGAAGGGAGGTAGGAAGAGAAATTGCAGTTCAGATCTATTTAAATTATAAACTAGACTTTCTTTCTCATTCTCCACCAGAACACAACTGGGGTACTGAAATCAGTTTTATCTTTCTGTATTCAGACCTTCTTAATAAACTTTATCCAAAGACACTTCAATTTTGGGCTATAATATTCTTCAGTGGACAATATCTAAGAATTCTAGCTTTGGATCAGAGAAACTTGAATTTTATTTTAGATTTTAGCACTAAGTAGTTAAACTATGATTCTCAAATTCTTCTCTGCATATGAGGATAATAATTACCTTCAACTATATCACATTGATTAAATGAAGAAACCTATAAGCATCACTTATAATTATCTAATATAATTATAATGATTAAAAATAGTGAGCAGATTAAAATGCTTTTTTCTTTTCCTGTTTTCTTCTACTTCTTTTCTGGATCAGGATTCACTATACTTTATAAAGAAGAAGTTGCTTTTAGTTTTTCGATGGCATTATTAAAGGACAATAGTAGTTATGGGGACGCTATTGAGGATTTGCTTGACTGAAATCACAATGCCTTCTGCCCAGAGAGTGCAATCGAATATAATTTCCTCTGATGATGTGCTTTGAAACTTGAGTATGGTGAGTTTTTAAAATAATAAATAAAAAAAGAATTATAATACCCAATCTAACCAATTACAATAATACAAAATATAATACAATTTTGTTTTTCCCAATCATAATGCTAAATATGTACTTTACTTTGCAAATTCACTTGTTCCCACATACTTATTTCCTGTCGATAATACCCTACATTCAAATAAGATTTATTTGATATTCACATTTGTTGGTAAAATTATTTTGTTTCTATTGCTCTTAAATGCAATATGATCTTTAAAAATATTTTCATTTTTCACATAACAAAAATTAATGTAAAGGCACTTATGGAAATTCTTACCTTTTAGTCTTGCCAAACTTCTATGTTAGTTAATGATAAAGTTGAAGTCTTAATTTTCTAATGACATGACATCTCTAAAACATTGGTGACCTAGATACAGGCCCCAATACGTGTTAATTGTAATTGATAAGCATGAATAAATCTACAATTGCTTGTTTATTTTATCAGTCTTGGTATCACTGAAATGGAAGAGCTAAGAAAGGCAGGAGACAGAGGGAGTAAAAGAAAGACAAAATAAATGAAAAATTAAAGAGGGAAAATGGATATGAACAGTCAACTCTCTGCTCACCAAGGTAAAAGAAGACAGTTTTTCCAGTTTTTCCAGTTACTTCACTGGAAATTCTGGATCAAGACAGATTATTCAGTTGAATTCTTTCTCTTCCCATCTTTCCAGATCTATTTCTCAGAAGAGAGGCAGCATGTTTCTTTGTATTCAGCCCCTGAGTGAACAGACCTGAGGCTGGACATCCTCTCTATGAGTTGCAGTACTTTTACTTTAGAAAATAACATTGCTGTACATGGGCAATTTCTCAACTGTTGCTTGGTTAATATGCAGCACTGATCCATGCATTGGGAAACAATTACCATTACACAACAGTATCTCTCAGTTATTGTGATATCACCAAATGTCCCCTCCCCACATTTCCAACATCTCCCCTATTAAAATTTGTAGTTTTTTACTTAGGTTGTTTAAGTACATATAAAATAAAAATGATGATAACAGAATATACACAGTACCATCCGTTTTTGCTCAATTAAATACTATTTACTGAAAGTACCATCCGTTTTTGCTCAATTAAATACTATTTACTGAAAGTAGTGGCAATGCTTTTTAATTCATGTGTAAAACATGTCATCCAACTTAGTTTTATTAATGATAATCTAAGAATTCTAAATCCATTGGCCTTTTTTTCTGAGTCCTTTTGTCAATTATTTGACAAGAAAGCTTAAAAATGCATTTCTAGAGCAAGATTATACTCATCAGAATTAACATTTCCATTAACATGCATAGTAACCATTTTATAAAAATAAATTTTAAATAAAATTCAAAACCTATACTTACATGATGACATATTGTATATACATGCTGGTATCAGCTTAAGATGAAGGACTATTTTATAGTCCCTTCTTTAGTAGTTATTGTTTGATCCTAAATAAGTCACACAGCCTTCCTAGACCTCATTTTATGCATCTGTACATTTAGTTCACACAGACTATATTTTATATAATTAAACAGACCTAGAAAACAGAATATTTAATTTGAAATGTTTAATATTTAATTTCAAATATTTAATTTGAAATTTCCCACTTGATTCTTTTCCACATGGGTAAATAAATAGTATAAAATTCTAATATCAATACTAAGGATGTATTTCAGGTTACAAGAATGCAAGAATACACAAATGCTGCAATGATCAAATGTTTTCCATGGTTGAGACTGCATGCATGAGATAAATCCTATTCAGTATTTTAATAAAATATATTTAACTAGGTCATTTTACATACTTTTTTAAAAAATTCACATAATAAAAGAGGCTACTAAACTCTCTAAATAAGAGTAAAACATATAGGTAAAATCTCCCTCTGACATCTCTCTAGCAGACAGATGTCTTGAATTCATACAAACTGTCCACAGAGTCTTCTGCTCTGTGACAGTGATATACAAGTTGTAATTAATAAATAATCCTTAAGAGGAAAATGTAATGAATGCAGATGCATTTGTTTGATCAATCCAAATGAAGGGGCAGTTGATTATTGTGTCAAGAAAAGGCAAGTAAGTAAAATAATTGCAGTTACCAAGTGGAATCTCTATAATGATCTATAAAATTTCTTGTCTACTTAAACAGAGTAAACAAAGTAAATGCTTAATTTCTGTAATATAAACTTTTTTTCCCAAATGAATTCTAGGGAAAGTAAAATTCTGTAAAATTAAAACATGTCGCTGACTTAAGAGTTAATGAAGAGGTAGGGTTCTGTCATGTAATTAATATTCAAATGGCTACATTGTCTCCACAGCACTTGAATATCATGAAGGAAAAGGACATTTTATTGATCTGGGAAATGGCAGCAGGTTATGCTTATTGTATATAATAAAGACTATTGATTTTGTTAAGCAGAAAAATGGCACTTTAAAAAGCCCATTTCATATCAACTGAAACTGAATGGTTCTTTCTTCCAGTCTAGAAGTTTTCAAAATCATTTTTAATAGAGGAAAAGTGTAATTTGTCAGGGTTATCCTTTATATCAACAGAATGAGAGTTCATTACTCTAAAGAAGGTTTTTCTCTAATATCTAAATTGAAATTGCAATCTATTCAACTAAGTTAAAACTATAGGCAAAGTTATTTCTGCCTTAAAAGGACTTCAGACTAAAGATTTTTTTTTTTTTTAGCTTGCTCCTAAGGAGTCTGATGTTAGAAGATTTTTAAGGAAATATTACTTGGCTTAAAAGTTGATGATGATGCTTGAACAGAAAGCCACTAAACCTTATTTTAGTAAGTTCTTATTATCTCAACAAGTAACAAGCCTAAAGTGCTATGTGTTTTGAAGAAACTACAGCAATCTACCATTAAATCACTGTTTACTAATGATTTATAGTATACTGATGGATTTAAAGAAATTTTGTTTCCACTGCCATACAACAATCATGAGTAATTTTTGTGTACTTTTACAAACTATCAAATGTTGTTTTAGTTAGTTTTGCATTGCTGTGACAAGAAGACCTGACAAGAACAGTTTTTGAGGGAGTGGTTTTGGAGGTTGAGGCCATGGTCAGTCAGTTTTATAACTCTTTTCCTGAATTGAAACAGAACATCATGGCAGAGAGTCATGGTGCAGGAAAGCAACCAAGAACCAGAGGAAGAGCTCCTCTCACCAGGAAGAAAATATAAACCCCCAAAGGCATACCCCCAGTGAGCCACTCTTCCCATCCACACCCTACTAGCCTACTGACCAGTAAAACCACATCAGTGGATTAAGACACTGATTATGTTAAAGCTTTCATAGTGTTATCCTTTTACCTCTGAACATTCTTGCATGGTCCAACACAAACTTTGGGGGATATCTTGTATCTAAACCATAACAAATATGCAAGTATTCCACCTGGTTTACGAGAAGATAAATATTTCTTATTTGATTTATTTTCATTTTATAATTCAAAAAAAATCATTATGAAGTAAGTTTTTTGTAAACAAACTACAATTTCAATTTTACTCAATTAAGCAGATGTGTGGGTATCTCTGAGACAGGTCTCAAATTCTACCATGGCATACAACCAGATTACATTTTCCAGACTCATTGGTGGTTAAGTACAACTATGTGACTAAGATCTACTCATTTGAATGTGAGAATTGAGACATGAAGATTCCAGATCTCTCACCAGTAACTTTCCTATATATTTTCTCATGCCAGCTGGCTACTGTGGAGAAGAACAAAGTTAATATTAAAGCCAAATGTTGAAGATGGCATAACCTCTGCCTTCCTGATTGACAACATGAAGGAGAATTTTCCTCTCTCGATAACTTTTTTGCTCACAGATAACTATGAGACATGCAAGAAATAAACTTCCTTCTATTAGAGCTATTACCTATATTGTAACTATTCTTTATGAGGATAGCTAGGATTATTTTGACAAATAGAAAAGTTGGCAATTTAAATAAATATTTCTGCAAAAACAATCCTAAACTAAATGTATGTGGACTTAGGTTGTCTTGAAAGGCCAATGGTAGATAACAGTGAATACTGTTCCCTTGTGTAACAATTGATAAAACTGTTGCTATAATTCTGTACTTGGACTCCATCCAAAGACTTGAGAAACTGAAAAACAAATTTAGTACAGTAGCAGGATACAAATTCAATTTATAAAAATAAGCAGTTAATCGATACATTAATAATTAACACATTGAAAAAGAAATCTATTCAGCTGTTCACAAAAGCCTCAAAAATAATAAAATGCTTAGAAATAAACTTAATTGAGAAGGTGAAAGACATCTACAGTGAAAATTATAAAACACTGAACAAAAAAATTGAAGAAGGTACTAGAAAATGAAAACAATTTCTATGTTAATTGATTGTGGAAATGAATATTGTTTAAATGGTGGTACAACAAAAGCAATATATAAATTCAATGCAATTCCCATCAAAAATTAATGCCAACCCATTACAGAACAAAACCAACAATGAAACACCCTGAAATCTACATGGAACACAAAGACCCTAGATAGCCAAAGCAATTCTGAGCAAAAGAACAATGCTAGATGAATCACAATACCTCATTTAAGATGAACTACAGAGCCACAGTAACAAAAATAGCATAGTATTTTTATAAAAACAGAAACAGATCAATATAATAAAATAGAAGGCTCAGAATTAAACATACATACCTACTGTCCTCTGATTTTGGTAAAAAAATATATATTAGAGAAAAAAAGGAGCTTCCAACAAATGGTGCTTGGAAAACTGGACATCCACATGCAGAAACTAGAATACTGTCTTTACCCTGTACAAAATTCAACTCAAAATTGATCATACACCTTAATGTAAATATCTGAAACTTTGAAATTAATAGAGGAAAACATAGGAGAAACACTTTACAAATTAGCAGAGGCAACAATTTCCTAGATAGGGCTTTAATAGCTCAGGACACAAAAGCAAGAATTGACAAATGGAACTACTTCAAATTAAAAACCATCCATGCCACAAGGAAATAATCAACAGAGTGAAGAGAGAGACAGCTTACACAATGGAGGAATACTTTACCCACTATGCATCTGACAGAGGATTAATACCTAGAACATACAAAGAACTCAAAATAGTTAACAAATTATAAATAGTCCAGTCAATAAATGGGCAGATGATCTGAACAGACACTACCCAAAAGAAAGACAAATGGCAAAGAAATATAGGAAGAAATGCTAAACATACTTAGCCATCAGGAAAATGCAAATCAAAGCTGCATTTGACTACACCCTGAATAGAATGGCTATTATTTAAAAAACAAAAATGTTAGCAAACATGAGGATAAAAGGAACCCTTACCCACTGTTGGTGGGAATGTAAATAAGTACAGCCATTTTGTAAAACAATATTGAGTTTTCTTAAAATACAAAAATTAATTACAAAGTGATCCAGCAATAGTTTTCTAAAGGAAATGAGGCCAGCATACAAAAGAGCTATTTGCATGTCTATGTTTATTGCAGCACTATTCATACTAACCAAGATATGAAGTCAGCATAGGTGCCTCAAAGAACAGATGAAAACATGCTCAATGGAATATTAGACATCCATAATAAAAAAATGAAATAACATCCCTTATGGGAAAATGAGTGGCACTGGAAGACATTATGCTAAGCAAAATAAGCCAGGCACAGAAAGACAACTGGTATGTAATTTCTTTCATATGTAGGAATTTTAAAAATGATAAATAAATAAAATATAATAAAGAATAATGGCCTGAAATTAAAAGCGGGACTCTATTATAGGGAAAAGAGACTAAGGAGAGCTGAAAAAGAGGCGAGGGCAAGAGAGAATAGAACAAAGGGTGGATTTGATGAAGCTTGATATATGCATGTAAGGAAAAGTCACAGTAGAACCCAATATTTATACAATTAATTTGCATTAATAGTTATGATTAAAAAGCTATTGCTAGCAACAACTGCAAAGTAAGAAAAATACCAAGACTACGGTTCTAGAGGAAACAGTTGGAAAGTGTCAAGGAAAAACTAGGAACAGACTCACCATATGATCCAGCTATCCCACTCCTTAGTAAATATCCAAAAGATCTAAAATCAGCACACTAGAAGGATACAGGCACATAAATGATCATAGCAGCACAATTTATAATAGTCAAGCTATGGAACCAACATAGGTGCCATTCAACAGATGAATGGATAAAGAAAATATAGTATATATTCACAATAGAGTATTACTCAGCCATAAAACGAATGAAATTATAGCCTTTGCTGATAAATTGATGGAACTGGAGATTATTATGCTATGTGAAATAAGCCACACTCAGAAACTCAAAGGTAAAATATTTCCTCTGATATGTAGAAGCTAGTCCCAAATAAGGGAGAGAAGCAAGAGATTGAGGCAGGGGAAGGGGGGATTCCATCAAAATAGAAGAAAGACCAGTGTACCAGATGAAGGGTATTGAGGGGGAGAAGGGACAGAATAAGGGAAATAAATGTAAACTAACTTTTCTATTCATATATGTGACTAATACATGAATGTATTCACCACAGTGAATTTCATCATCAGGTATATTCACTGTATCAGGTAAGTATCAGATAAGACACTAATTTAAAAAAAGAATAAATATTAATAGCAGAAAGAGCAGCAGAATAGAGGAAAAGAAACCGAGGGAGGAGAGGAAGGGATTAGAGCAAAGTACACTCCATACCTTTATAATCATATCAAAATAAATCCTAATGTTAGGTATAACTAAAAGGCACCAATAAAAAAAGAAGAAGAAAGAAAGGAAGGAAGGAAGGAAGGAAGGAAGGAAGGAAGGAAGGAAGGAAGGAAGGAAGGAAGGAAGGAAGGAAATGCTTCTTTTACATTAGGGAGAGAGAATGAGGGTACTGAGTATCATTTTTGTCTATTGCATTTAGCAACATATTGTAAAAAGAGATAATTCACAATAAAATTCTCTAGATTTCAAACAAAAATGAAAGGAAATAAAAACCTTTCACAAAATGGAAAGCTCCCATTGTGATGAGAGCTAGAAGTTTCTGGATCCCAAATACTAATATAAGTCTTCAAAAGTTTTGGAGCAATGAATCTCATAGAGACATGTTAGATAATAAATAAACATCTAGTTCTTGAGCAAAGATAGGTGCTCAGCAGAAAAAAAAAATGGTGCCTTCCCATTAACACCTACTTTTATCCATGGTTCAAGGGAATGAGATGAGATAATGAAACACATTTAAGAATGAGGTCAAGTAAAAGACTTATCTAATGCCTTCACTGGTCCTTGAAATGTTTGTAAATAGATCAAATAAATTCTAAGTATTGGAGTAAGTTTTATGTCCTTGACTGTTCTGAAAAAAATCTGTAAGAGAAATCTTAGCTCTCCAGCATGTATCCAGAAAAGAGCAGATTTCATGCAAGAAGCATAATCCTAGAGGAGAACATTGCCTCCCTGATTACTGCAGATGTGGTCATCAAAGGTAGTGAATGACTAGAAGCCTCCAAAGGTAAAAGTAGGAGGCAACTCTGAAATGCTGGTAGGAGAGTTTATTACAGTGGGAGAATCTAGCTATGAAAAAGGATTTTCTTTGGGAAAGAGCAGAGGGTCTATACAATGCCTCCAGTAAGATTCTGCTCTGATGGTGGATTAGAACTAGCTTTGTCTGATATTCTTTCCTAAATCTAAAATGTGCATTTTAGTATGTGAATGCTATTATGCACTGGTTTCTCTATTGTATGCTGGAATAGAATTAGAGGAGGACATCTTGTATTCTAATTTGTAGGTCTACACACCTTGAGAAATTATGGATATTTGGATTCTGAGCTTCAAGTAGTCAGAGGTGCTAATGTTTGAATATGTCCACTCAAAAACATGAGCTGAAAATGTAATTTCCAATGCGACAGTGTTCAGGGGTGGGACACTTAAATGTTAAGTTGGCCATGAAGTTTCTACATTCATACATGGAATAATGGGTTCATTATCACAGGAAAGGGTTGATTATCAGAAGGTTATGTTCAGCTCCCCCCATCACCACCTTTCTTTCTTAATGTAGCAAGAGCGCCCTCACCATAGGCTAGCATTTTCATCTTGGCCTCCAGAACCTAGAGGAATAAATTTCAATTTTTTTATAAAAATATAAAAATGGTGTTCACATGTATTATTTTTAAATATGCATTACCTAGTCTGTGGTATTCATTTAGAGCAGCACAAAACAGACTAAGACCCTGGGCAAATAAATCAATTGATTTCCAAAGGATCTGACTGCTTTTCTTTGTGTAAGGAATTGGTCACAGATGGTTATTTGGTCACCACAGAAATGGCCTGTGACAGAGAATATTTGTTTTCACCAAAATTGTCATTATTCTCTTCAACTGGGTACCAGCTACACAATACTTCCAAGCCACACTTGTAGTTAAGTATTGACATGAGAGTGACTTCTTCCTTCAAGAACAGAAATGAAATTTATGTGCACTGCTTCTGGGCCTGACCCAAAAAACCTCCCCCATACATTCTTCAATAGTTGATTTTCTCTCTGGTAGCCTGGTATTAGATGAATATTGTGATCTAGAAGTCATAATTAGAAATGGCAGAGCATCTCTTTCCATGTGTTTCTGCATAATTTTGTGGAAGAGTCTTTCTTCTGACCTCTACATCTGCCCAGAATGTTACATGTGCAAGAGGATTGTCTAATGTATTTAAGCAATAAAGACTTATGGACCAGAATTTTTAATAATTTAACATTAGTCGAATATCTGTGTACCTTGGATTTCCCTATACTGAAAAATAATACAAAATAAGAAAAATATTTTTAAAGATAATAGGACTCCAGAT
Organism: Callospermophilus lateralis; assembly: GCF_048772815.1. NCBI lineage: Eukaryota > Metazoa > Chordata > Mammalia > Rodentia > Sciuridae > Callospermophilus > Callospermophilus lateralis. The sequence continues at coordinate 49,344,591 of NC_135316.1, read as the reverse complement.
ATAAAGACAATGCTCCAGAAATCATAAGAAAAAAACTGATGAAAGTATTGAAATAGCTGAAGAAGGTCAGACACTTTTTCACTGATAAAGTTCTATAATTCAGAATTTGGGTGAAATGTTGAAAAACAGGAGAAATGTGATGTGTGATAAGTTTCACACTTTAACTTCCTTTAGATTTTGATTTCTAGGTTTACCTATATGTTATATTGAGCAGATTTTTCTGTCCAGTTTTTAAAATTAAAATATATTTTTCAATTACTTTATTATTTTTAATTTAAATGATAATATAATACCTTTGCATTTTGGGAGAAATGTTTCCTTGAAATCATTTTTATTGCTTTCATGGAAAATTACAAATATTATTAATTGCTAAAATACATTTCTTCTTATAGCTCAGTTCAAATAAGCGGGTTGCATTATTTTTTAATTATTATGCTAGCTAAGTGATTTATGTTCTCCTGAACTTCCATGACATTTTGGAATTTTCTATAGCACTCTGCTTTTTACCACATTATAGGAACTTTGTAGATCTTTTTATTAATTAAAAGAAAAGTTTTTGAATATTTTCATTCTTTGCTTATCCTTTTGTCTTATATTTTCAAGTCTTTATTACATATCACAATTAAAGGTTTTTTTAAATCAAATAATACATGTTAATGAGCACATTAATTATATTACAAGGACTGTTTTGGGTCCTACACTGTCCTAAAATATGATTTGAATAAAACAAATTCTAGAAGAATATGGCAGTACAAGTCACAAAATTTAACTTCTTGAAAAAGCAGAATGACAGACCAATTTTTTACTTTTTTATTAAAGTTTGCATGTCTGTGACTCTTCCTGGTTCTAGTATCTAAGGCTTGTTGGCAATTATCTCCCTATAGTCCAGTCTGAATTCTCATCTGACCAAACATAATATGTAAAATGGAAGTTTAATTTACTAATGATCATGATCACTGGAACTGTTTAATATAATACATGCTGTGTTAAAGATAAACAAAATAATTTAGTACATTTATTTTTTCTACTTTCAGCAAATCTGATATTAGCTTGATTTTAGATAGCATAAGAATAGTTCTCAAAGAATTAATAGCTTTTGAAAAGACAGACCAAAAAAAAGTTTTTCCAGAAAACAAAAGTTCTGAAAATGAACAAAATAAATACAAATAACTTGTATTCTTTCCTAGAGGAGTCACTTAGAGTCAGATAAAATAGAATATGCAAAATAAAATTAATTTCTCCAGAGGAATTCAGAGGAGTGAGGCTATTGAAAAAAATCTATATCTAATATCTTATAGGGGCTGAGGTATAGTTCAGTTGGTAGAGTGCTTACCTAGTGAAAACAACAATAAAAACATCTTATAGTATTTTGGAGCATCACAAACAAAATGTATGTCTATAATTAATCTAATATATAATATATATTAATATTTACATATAATACATACAGTTTATGTGAGGTAAATATACATGCCAGAGTAATGCTTTTCAGACTGTCAGTAAAAACTAGAGCATATAGTCATTACAATTCTCAGAGAAATCAAATAAACATTTGATTTTTTTTATATATCAACATTTAACAAGGATAAGTTTAAAAAAAGAATATATATATATTCTTTAAGAAAGAATATGCATATATATATATATATATATATATATATATATATATATATATATATTATAATCCCTTTCTGAAATGAATAAAAGGCATATCAAATGGGTCTCTTTAAAAGAAAACTGGTGAGGGAAGCAGATAAAGAAAGGGAGGCAGGAGAGGAAACCCAGGGTTATGAAGGGGCATTCATCACTTTGGCATCAATGTTAGTAGATGAAAGCAGTTGATCCCTTTCTAGGTTGCAGGAGAAAGAACATATTGTGCAATTATGTCCTGTGCTGAATATATTGTTGGCATTCAACCAATTAATAATAACAAGAATGAAAACAACTCTGTCTGCGATAAGAATAAAGCTTCCAATATTAGTCACAGTCTGCTTAGCTTTAGTTTGGCTTAGATAAATGTAGTAAAGACAAGAAAAACATCCCACTCCACACTTTTTGGCTAATTTAATATCTTTGCTAAGTGCTTAGGTAGTACGGTGACAGACACAAAGAAAAATGCATAGATTGATTGCACTGATAGATAAATAGAGTCCATTTTAGCACAAAGAAAAACCTTTATAATTAGATGTGAATACCTGGTTTCTTGCCATCAATCACATATGTAAGTTTAGGAAAGTATTTTTCTAATGAATTAGAAATGAGTAATATTTCATAATACAACGTATTATACCCATCCTGCCATAAATGGCTCAGTCTATACTGACAATCCTAAGATTCAGAAATGGCTGAACGTTTTACAGAGATCTTTCCACATACATCTGTGCCAAAATGTTTTTAACAACTTGGCATTTTAAAACACTGGAGTCATCCAAATTTTACTAATGTGTTATAAAGTTTTTCTTAAACAACTATGGAAGTCCTATAAAATTTCTTAGCAATATAGATTGGATAAGAAGTATTTAGTCAATTAATTGAGGAGGCACTCATCACGCCCAAATGTTTTGTGGCTCTGTTTTAACTAAATAATACCATAAATTAATAAGTTAAAACGGCCAAGTATGTATTTTAAGTAAACTTTTGTTTAGTGAATTAAAAAAAAAAACACATCAGTTTTCTGACCATAAATTGAACCAAAATAGCATCAATATAATTGCACAATTTATTTTCTAGTTCTACAATAAAAACAAACACAATAAAAAGAGATGAAAGAAGGACAGAGACGACATTAAGAATTGAATTGAGATGTTTGATTTATTCTACCCAGATTTGATCAGCATGAGGAAAATTGATCAGATGCACAAAGCAAACCAAAGAGCCTAATGATGCTTGGAATATAAATGGAACAAGCCAATAGATTAAGCAGGTTCAAACTTTTATTATTATTCTGGAGTAGGGAGGGAATGACATTAACAATATGAAAGAAAAATAATTGTCTTTGTGCATATTTAACAGTTAAGAACAGTATTGTCTGTCTTCTTTAGGTCAGGCTGTGTCCTTTCAAGTTTCCCCAATGAAATAAGGGAAAGTAAACAATCTTATCATAAAGGTATGCGTCTATTGGTCAAATATCCTTACCTTATATCCCAAAGTAAAAGAAGCTAAATGTCTATGATGTTTAAATACATAAAACAAATACAGCAGATGATCACTAAGAAATTTTAATTGATATAAATAAGACAATTCCTTATTTCATTGTCTCTTATGCTTCTGAATATCATCAAGGCAATTATTGGAACCCTACTTCTGATTATTTCTTTAACCTATGTTTTGACATGTAAAATTATTTGCTTTATCATGTAAAATATGATGTTGTGAAATACCTGTGCATTGTGGAAGAGTTAATTGTAGCTGTGTAGTACCTTACTTAATTTTTTTTGGAAATAACAATTCTACTTTCCTCGCATTTTTCAAGAACACAATATATTTTATTAGTTATAATTATGATGCTGTATAATAGATCTCAAACTTTATTTTCTTGGCTAACCTCTAATTTTATACTCTGACCAGAAACTCCCCTATTCAAGTCCTAGTTTTAATATGTTGCCTTCTTAGAATAAATAAGGGCAATTGGGTTATTGTAATTCAATCTTATGAAGATTTATAGTAACACCTAAGATGTTATTTTTTAAAGACTCTTTCATAAATTTCTCTTCACTTTTAGAAAATAACTACTATGACAATAAGATAACTAACCTAGAGCACAAAATTATTAATGGATCTGAATTGCTTTATATATTTCACTTCTTGCCTCAGGTAAACCTGTCTTTAGCAATAAAAATGAATAAAATACATTTGGACAATTAGAAAAATAATGAAAGCATTCAAGAATGACATTTGACAAAGGCAGATAAGGGAATATTGCTTGAAAAAATGAGCATGTATAGATCAGTTGCCCCTGTTGTGATATATCATAGATTATTAAGAAAATTGAGCACCTGTATACTGAGTCACTTACAATTAGTTTGGGGGCAAAAGGAAAGGAGACTATTCCAAATTAATGATGACAATTAAAGATATTGGTTCAGTGGAAGAAGTTTATAAATAATAAATGAGGCAAAACATAAAAAGATTAGAAAATCACTTTACATATAAGATGTACATATAAACCTAGCAAGAAAGTAATTACAGAAAGAGTTCTATTGGAAGAAAAACAAGCTGTTACCGAACAAGAAAAAGAAAAATTCCATAACGTGAAAAAAGCCATAAAGAGGATATGAAAACAGCATTTCATGGAGTCATGAAAGAATTCTATATATAATGGCATAATTTGGCGTGAACATACTTTTATATACAGAGTTACAAAAAATTGTGCTGTGAATGGATAATTATGAATGTAATGCATTCCACTATTGTCATGTATGTAAGAAATTTTAAAAAAAGAAAGTAGATATGATTTTGGAATCACACAGAGATGAGTTTGCAATCCCAACCTTTTTATTTGCTAGTTTTGGTAAATAGGTACATTGTTTAAGTTATTTGATCTTCAATTCCTCCCCTAGAAAGACATCAAGTTCAATTGTAGGTGTTGGTATTATATAATGTTAAAAAGGCTTATCTCAATAATGTATTAACAAGGAAAATCTGATGTCTGGAATCATTTGGAAACTAGATCCAGTTGTACTATTTACACATTCTTGAGATCTTTCCTCTGCTATAATTTTTCCCCTGGGTTCCTCAAAAGCATAGGTACTAAATATACCAGCTTAGAACAAATAACACACATTTAAAAGAAAATGTAGAAGAAAACCCAATAATTATGTTAATTATTAGTTAATTAATTAAAATTATTATAATCATTTAAGTGTTACATAAAATTATGAAATTTAAAGGATAAAATTTTCAAAAACTAAATAGAAGTTATTTTATATAAAATGTAAAAATAACCCCTTCAAAATATTTTTTCAATTTTGTGTTATTTATGTTCAGACCTGAAAAATCATTTTACAACAAAGTTAATTTTTACTTTCAATTATCTTTCTTGATATTGAAAGAAAACACTTCCAATCTAATGGATAACATGATTTTCCTTTGATCTTTTCTATGAACTAAAATTGATTTTGTCAAGTGATTCTTTTTCTCCTGTTGCAATATATACTTCCTGATATGAAATTTTGTTTGTTTTTGTTTTGAGTAATAATCCTTAAGAATAACATTTTAAAAGCATTTATTATGGAAAATTACTAGAGGGGTGGAAAAAAGCAAAAAAAAATATCTATTTTGTTACATTTTATATTATTCAAAGCTTCATTAGATAAATTGAAATCAGTTCAATTTCTACTTGTCAAGTAGAAAAATATAAATGTGGGCAATTGTATAATTGCTTTCAAACAAATTCTTTGGCAAAAATGATTTATCAAGGTTGAAGAAAATGTTAAATGAGTATTTTTTTGTAATATGTAGGATATTATCTTTGAAATGTTGAACTTACATTGTAATAATCAAAGACTTATTCACAAAATATATTCCTAGAAGGCTTTCTCATGTTTACAATTTGTAATTCAATTTAATTATTCCAATTTATATCAGACTTTGATTTGCTTTTTTTTATATTAAAAAACTATAAAATGAGGAGATTGGGGTGAATATATTAAATAAGGGGAATATTTTTAAAATTTTAGTTAAATTTCACAGCTGATCTTCCAAAACCTCACACATTGTCCATTTTGGGTGAAGCTTAGACATTCTTTTAGGAAAAAAAAATATCTGAAGTGAAGAAACTGAAATAAACATTGCTGAATTTTATTTAGGGTCACTTGTTTAAAAAAAATACACAGTATTAATCAAAAACTTTCATATACAGTATATAAAATTTACTTGGGTTACCATCCTCATTTTATTTGTTGCTTCATATATTTTCACTTTGTCTATAATAACCACATTGGGAAAATAATAACCTTCAAGGCACCAGATGAAGTCTCTGGTGATGTCACTTTCACTCTGACATTTATACCGACTTCATTCATGACAGACTGAAGGTGATGAACAGGTCCAAGCAAGAGGTCACCTTGTGTCAAGACTGGTATACAATCTGTCAAATGCTGGAACTGTAAGTCTGCTAATGAGGAATTAACTAGACAGAATGTTGCTATTTGACTGTTTTCATGCACTCCAAACCTGTTAAACAATGCTAATCAGGTGTTTATTAAGTGAAACCATTATGCCAAACTTACTGCAAACCTCACCATATGTCAGAGAGGTTGTAACATATTATTCATCCATTTTCAAGCTAGATTAATAAGAGTCATTCACGGGGCTTTTCTTTTCTTAGCCTTCAGCCATGCCTTCAAATCAAGGTTATACTAACAGTTTGAAATTATTTCAATTTTTCTTAAATGCATAATTTCACATAACTGTTTTATGTTAATGCTTCTTGGTGAATAAGCTCTTTTCAAATGCTTTTATATTAAAAATCAACTTTTTAATAATAAGAACAAATTAAATTTCAGGTAAAAAATTGATCAAACTAATAATATTTTTGATAATTAATTTCATAATTTTTATTATATAGAATTAAAAATTCTAAACTAGAAGTGAACAAGTTCATTTTTAGATGTCTTTACAACATAGGAACAAGCAAGCAGTCACAAATAAATCCTGAATTAGGTACAATTGTACTCAAAGTTACCTAAGACCTTTCTTAATCTAATATTCAATGAGGTAACAGGACTTTTGTATGAAAATACAGTAATCATTAGTTTCCTTGGAACTGGATTAAATAAATAGGAACATTTTCGACCCCAACCTGTTATTATTCCTCTCTTTTTCAAAACCAGTGTCAATATTTATCTATTTATTTTAAACCTTCCTAGACCTTACAGGCATTATTCATCTATTTATAACCTTGTATGTTTATTTTGTGATACAATAGTCATTATATCAAAAGACTGGAGTTCATATATAAAAGCATAAACCTACCAGTGCCCAATCTTATGAAAAAATTACATAAACTACCTGTCAATAATACTGCATGGTTTTTAAAAGAATAAAATTTATATATAAAGTATAAATTTTAAACATTTTAGAATTAAATTTTTTAAAAAATTTTGTATTAGTATTTTATGTAAACATCTTAAATGTATATTGAAGTATTTTATAATCACTTCTGAGTCAACAGTAACCTTTTTCTATTGATAGCATCATCTTTATACCCTCATATGCATCTCACTACCATCATCATTACAAATATTCTATATATTTTGGTATTTATATCAAATGAGGTATTAGGCTACCAGAACAAAACCTTTATTTTTACAAAAAAAAAAAAAAAAACCTGGCATAATATAATCATGTTTTGCAGAAGGCAATAAATAAAATCTTATTGATTGTCTGCATGTATAGGAGATTAGGGTTCAGTTTAACAAGATCAACTTCCTTTTACTAGGTGACTTATATTTCCCAAAGAACATTCATAATTTCTTAGAAATTTGCAAAAATCCTCTCAGTTTCAAAATTTGACTTATACATTCTTTTTTTTTTTTTTTTTTTTGGCATCACCCTAATACTCTGTGTCTTTTAGTAGAGCACTTTCAACATCTCACTAAATACATATCAGTTCTATGAGAACAGGGACTATGATTGCATGATCCTGGAACAAGAGCTGCCATACGCTATGTGTTCTTTTTCTTTCTTTAATGTACTGTCTAAAAGAGTAAATGATCGCTCAGTTTTTATAGCTTTAGGGGAGAAACTTCATTAATCAATATTCACACTTAGTAAACCAATGTAAGAACATACTCAGCAATTCCCTCTCATTTAACCTATTATATGTTAAGCTACACTCTAAATTAGAAATAGCAAACTGATAACAATATTTTGAAGAATCAATTTTATTGCTTCCATAGGAAGTTACCAATATTATTACTTACTAAAAAGCATTTCTTCCTATCAGTGCCAAATAGATGAATTTCATGACCATACTAGCCAAGTGATTTATGTCCTACTGAACTTCCAAGACAATTTGTAATTTTATCATTTCATCCTTTCCACCATATATTATAGTTACTTTTATAGATCTCTTTATTAATTAATCTTATAGAAAGCTCTTTAAGCATACTCTTTGTGTGTTTATCCTTTTGTCCTGCTTCTTCACCTCTTTATGACATAATGAAATTATGAATTTTTGCTTCACAAGATTATGCCTGTTAATGGACACATTTGTTCCTTTGTCAGGCCTGCTGCAGGTCAAGCACTGTACTGGATTAAGACTTAAGCCTAATAATGATAGCCAGAGACACTTCCTTCTCTACCTTTCTCCATCTTTTACAGTTTAAACATTGGAACAACTCAGAATTTATAAAAGTAATAACACAAGATAGAACCATTTAAAATATATCTATTCTCATAATGGGTTTTTTTTCAGGAAGATGTGGAGTTTTAAAGATACACAAAATAAAATTTCCTAGTCCAGTCTCAAACTGTATCAAACTGTTTTTCATTCCATGAAAATTAAAACTGGATGCCCATTTTCTGTTGGAATGCTTCTAGCACAAAAATACTCATTGTTAGCAAAACTGTGTATTTTCAATTAATATTTAAGAAAGTAATTTGTTTTGAATTTAAGTATGTTGAAATCATTTTTATCCACAAGGGCCTCCTCTGTCATCTCATGCAACTTAAGAATGATAATAGCTCCATGTGACTGCACTCCCTACATTTATTATAGTCAGGACCGTCAAGGTGTTTTCTCAAATACTTAACTTTTTCTCAATTACTTCACACATACATTTTTAGGCACTATAAGCATCATTACAGGATAGATCCTATTTTGTCTTGCTGTTGTCCCTTTTCATATACATAAAACTGTTGTTACTGTTGACCTCGTAATAATAATATTTCTGTTACAACTAGCCTGAGATTATTTCATGAGGCTTATAGTGGTTTTTGGAATTCACAGAAATTCTATTTGCCTTCCACCTTTAGATTATTCTATTTCAAAACCAGACTCTATTAAATGAGTGAACACTCCAATATTTAATAACCCTCTATTATGTGTCAATTTCTGTGTATTAAAAAAATCTCATATATATTTTGGTATGAACCTTCTACAGGTATTTACTACTTAAGCACCATATGGGGTAGTTGGTTAGAAGTCATGTTATCTCCAAATAAACAAAAAATCTAAAAAAAATTAAAATATAAATGTATTAATACTGACCCTTAACCTAATTTCCCTCAATAGTCATGTACAATGTGAGGCTCCTAAGAGGAAAGAAAAAAGAACCCCTTAACCATTTGGCTTGGAGAATTGTTTTTTCTTGGACATTTTTTTGTTTGTTTGTTTTATTGTTGTGACTTTTGCTAAATAGATATAGTTGAACTCTTTGGGATAAAAGCTTGTATAAGAGAAAGCAACAGCATCACTCTCATTCATGTTACATGTGGGTTGAAATGCAGAAAGAATAAAACCTAAGTCACATGGCTAGATTTGCATTAGCTATCAATTGCAACTATTGAGTGGGCTTCTTATACAGCACAACTCAGGCCCACTCACCTTTGTGAATGATTCTGAATATGCCCCAAATACTTCAAGAATGAAGAAATAAATGTATCTGGGGAAACTGAATAAATTAGAGGAGTGACATACAGGTTGAAAATGAAATGAACACTTGAGTTAAACATAATTTCTATTTATTAATGTCATCTACTTGCTAGGCTACTTTTATATACACTCTTTAAACCATCTTAAAAATTGAAACTAGGTAAGTTTTGTACTAATACTTGCACTTTTCCAATGAGGAGACTTTGGTTCAGTAAATTTACATAGTCACAAACCCGTGGAACTAGAATGAACAACAAAAGTCTCTGATTCTACAATCTGATCACTTTATCTATGTTCCAATATCTTGTTCTTCTGGGAAATCAGGAAATGAGGCATTTTGGAATTTGTTTGACAAGAGGCAAAGGTGATTACATGGTCCAGAGAAATCTTACTGGAGACATTTCAACATTTACAAGTTGTATGCTTTTAACAAATAATGATTCCTTGTAAATGATATCTACACGATGAAAGCCTGTCATCATCATTAGATATGACCACAGGAATAACAATTATAATATAATTTCCAACTACTTTCTATGGATTCAAATGCATGATTATTTTCCATTTTTTATATGATGTTTTGATTTTGTAATAAATACTAAAATATCCTGAGTGAAATAGATTCTTCCATTGGTGTATTTTAGTGCTAAACTCCATTCTGTCAAGTTCCAGCAGCACTGCAGACGCTTTAGGAATGGCATAATGGGGAAAAAATGTCTAATTTACTGACTCTTCAATCCACATTCTTGTTTTGGATTCTGAAATATTAGACCATGAACATTTATACACACCTCTTTTCTTTTCTCATTTCCTGTGTTCTTTAATGATATTTGTCTTTTTTACACTTAGCTCGTTTTAACTGAATTTTGTATCTCTATCTGAATTTAATCTCATCATGTAAGTACACACAAACATAAACACATGCATACACATATATATGAAAAGACATCACAAAACAATGCTCTTTTAATACCTTCTGGGTTTTCCTATATAACCTCTGATATTGTCATCTGTAGCATGTAGAATAAGACAAAAGCATGACATGTGAGTTGGAAAGTTTCAATTACTACTCAAAAATATCAGTCATTAAAAGATCTGTGAAAAAAATTTCAGTCATTGATGATAAATCCTAAGTTTCTTATTACATATAAGAAATCAAGAAACTTCAGAGAGATATGCTTACTCTTTGTAGCATTGTTATATACTTTTGCCATATAAATGTAAAAATTTTAAGGCACTCAAATTGAGGTGATTTCCATCCAAAGCATAAAAATGGACATAAATTATTTTGACAAATCTTACTTTCAAAAATTTCAAAAAAACATGATAATATGAACATGACTTTGTAAGGGTCCCAGAAAATGAAATTTACCTATGGTTAGGCTATATGATTTTTCAGCCAATAGGACAGAAATACAGTGTCTTCCTTTTAGTGACATTTTTGCATTATAAGGTGGTGGGAAGTATTTGAAATATTTGAAATATCAGAAATTCTTGAGTACAAATTACAATCATCATGTTTTGTAAATTGTGTGAAGTTGTAACTCTCAAATCCTACTGCCTTATGCTATAAAGTGTGTATAGTAACACCTAGCTAATGAGATTTTTCTGAAAATTAATTAAAACAATATACCAAAATTTACTAATTCATGGCAGCTATCAAATTTCTATTGTGTTTTTCTCAGTCATTGCTTGCCAGCTAAAGGAAAAAAAATAATATAAATAAAAGAGTAAACTATATTTTAAAAAGGTATAGGCATGTGGAGATGTTCACACTATGGAGAATTTTATTGCAGACATTCTATTATTTCTTATTCCCCTGTGCTCATAATTCATTTCAAGTTAAATCACTGATGACTGATTAACATGATTGCTTGTGTATTTAGGGGGTCTTCTTTTGTTTTCCCAAATACTTCACAGAGGTAAAAATGTTGCTTACACCATAGGCCTGTTTGTTACTTATTTTGCATTTGTTTCAAAGGAATATAAACAAGGCACTTTCTTTGAAGCTAGTGGAAATTCTGTGACCGTACAGATCCTCTGAGTATATAACAAGGAGAGGAAAAGGTTTTTGATTGTTAAAAGGGAAAAGTTGATAGAAATTTAAAATACCAAACTGAGGATAGTAGAGCTTTATACCCCAAAGCCAAAGTATCAAAAAAACTTCCTTTTATTCATATTAATAAATGCAGGGATAAAATAGATAAAGTAGATAGGCTTCTTTTCAATGTGCAGCTTGTTTTTCATTCCTTAATTGCTACGTCAGTGTGATGTGGAATTTCCAATGTTGTCTTCAAATGCTTAGATGCTGCGGTAGGTAAGTATTTTTCATGTAAATAAAAATGGAGCCAGGTACTTGGACTTAAGTTATATCTTCTTGGAGGAGTTATAACTGGGATGAGTTAAAATTTAACTTGTTATGATCTTAATGTTTCCAAAATCAAGTAGTTTTATAAGATGGTAGGAAATAAAATATTGTTTGGATTTTCATAAAGTCACTCAGGTCTCAAATTGAGTATCAGTTTCCCAATCTGCTATTGGAAATGTTATCAGTGGAATATGTATTTAAACTTGTCAACAATTAAATTGAAGAATATGCATAGCAGTTTATTTTAGCACTCGATATTCACAAATTATTTTTAAATTTAAGTGTACATTTATCATGTACAGCAGATATTTAGATATAAAAAGATGAATTCTAGGCATAAGTTATGTTGCATAGTGAATAATAATTTTAAAACATTTTAAATCACTAAATTTTATATTTTTATCAACATTATTTAGAAACTAGTAAAAGTTACAGTAATGTGGTGAAATAAAGAAAGCTAGTTTAAAATTTTTTGATGAAAGCATATTTGCTTGAATAGTGTTCATCCACAATTTTATAAAAAAAAAACTTCTAGTAATACAGTTATCAATGCAAATAATAAATGTTAAAAATTGGATGAAAGCCAAATCCATCAAATACTCCCTCCAAAAGATAACTTCCCATAGTCCATCCCAGATGACAGTGCCTTGAACATCTTTAACTTTTCCATCAGAACCATTTAGCATTACTATGCTTTTGCGCAGCTTGAACATCACTACCATTGTCAGAACCAGGCAAACAAATTTATGATGATGTTCCTGGGAATATGGAACTAATGCAAAAGGGATTTCTCTGTAGTTCTTCATTAACATTTTATTCACTACAACAGGGGAGTTTTAAGAGTTTCCTTTTAAGCAAATTAGGTCACTGGATAAAAAACACACAGCATGGAAACACAGTGTATTACTACATAGAACAAAAGATCTGGTTAATAAATTATGATAATGGGATTAGTCATCTGGTAATGTTGAAAGGCACATTTAAATATTTTGGAATTCACTTATAGAGAATTTTCTCATGCATTTATATTTTCCTTCTGTATAGTTTCATTATATTTTTTGCCATTTTTTTTCCTCTAAGTATACTAGAGCCTTTTAAATATTTTAGATCATTTGAGAAAAATTACTTAAAAAGACAGAATTATATGTTTTAATCCTTAAAATAGCCAAAAGTTTGGGGAAAGTGGTGCAAGTAAATAAACAGTCTAGAAGACCGTCCTTCATAAGAATTTTTTCTTTTTTACAGTAATACTTTTAAAATCCATTAAAGATGATTTCTCCCCCAAAACAAACATGCTAGTGCTCTGTATATCTCCCTGGATCAAGATGTAGTTTTAGTTTTTAATCATGTTTTACCATGTTCTGAATTGTTTCTAGTCCTGGGTAAGAGAACTAACATTTTTCCCCCAAACTGGCCTTTTATGTTTTCTAAAATGTTCTCCTCTCTCTATAATTGTTGCTGCACTTATTTAACAAGTAGGTTAAGAAGCTTAGGGGAAAATAAAGGATAGGGAGGTTCTAATTTGCATAAAGCAGTGTCTTAGGCTGGCATCTCAGAAGTGGATTCAGGAATATGTATGTGATGTATTGAGGTGGAGCTCCTTGCAGAAAAGTGAGGAAAGAAGAGTCGAGTAGGTGAAGGAGCTGAGAAAGCATGGACTCCAGGCTGATCTCCTAGGAAGTTCTGCAACATAAATTACTTTTCACAGTGAACATTTCTTTTGAGGTCAGGAGACCCAGCATTTTCATCTCCTTGTCCCTCCGTCATTGCAGGCAGATTCTCAAAAGGGGAGAAAAGTGTCTGTGTTCCCATGAGAGACTTTGTGGTCCAACCTGTGGGCAAATTTGTGGAGACAGGACCAGGTGAAAGCTGTTATTAGCAGTCAACACCCATTGTAGCTGAGGCTGGGGGGTTGGTACATTGGCCATCTGGCACATGAAGTGTCTGAGAACGACACCAGCAAATACTGTGAGTCCCAAATACATATTAACATTATATTTTTATAATGTTTTATAATTTATTAAAAAATTACTTTCCTTATGTTATTAGATCCTGATAAGAATACTAGGAAAGACATATATTACTCTATTTGATACTGGAATACACTGTAACTCAGAGAAAAAAAAGCCACTTGACTCAGTTTATATGACATTAAATTTGAACTCAATCATATGTCAACATTATTAATATTTATTAAGTTTGGCACAATGATAATTTTCATTGATTTTTAAGGATTAAATAATTTGTCCAGTTTTGCAGAGCTAGTGAGTAAAACAAACAAGTGCATTATATTATTATTGGAATATTATACTGTTACAATAATAAATAATACTTGTAAATTGTTCTATATATTATGCCTTCTCAAAATTGTGACACATTTTTTAGAAAAATAGTTATATATATATATGTAATATATTCATAATATTCATGCTTATATTTGATTAGCAAAATATTCAGTATTATATAACAATTGCCAGTTATACAAATACAAAGATACATGTGGTATAAAGGTAATATGGTAATGGTCATATTACTCAGTCTTGTCAAGGGAAACTAACCCTCTCATGCTGAAACAATACTAGAAAAATAAGCATTTGCTAAACAAAATGTTGGAGTCAATAAGTCAGCATTCCTACTATCTAGTATTTTACCCAAAACATGGGTCTTCAATATGTATTTCTGAATGAAAGACTAGATAAATAAGTGAATAAATTCATTTTAGAGAAGCAGGCAATGCAATCCAATGACAGAAAACATGGAAGATAGAGAAGGAAGAAATAAGAGTGAGAAAGGAGGTTATGATAAGAATGAAAAATTAAAGCAAGAGTTAGATCCTAATGGGCTGTATAAGAGTTTTAAGGAGTTTTCTTGGATTTTGAGGCAATGGATAGAGAGTGAAGTGTTCAAAGGGAAACAGTATCATTTTGGGGTTTAGCTTCATATAGGTCAATCCTGTGGCTTTCTAGAGGTAACAAGGGGGAAATGAGACCAAGTGAAGGGTATTAGTCAGGAAATTGATACCAAAATCTTGGTACTAATGGCCTGAATGAGGAAAGTAGGCCTTGAGTGAGGAATGAAAGGACATAACTGATAAATATTTAGACTCCCATAACAAATTTTAATTCAAACAAAATTTGTCATCCATGGGACCACCAGGTTGACCAGGAACATGAGTCTTCAATGAGGTAACACCTGTACATCTGAGGGCCTTAATTTATAGGTTGCATTAATATCCCTTAGTAACTTATATGATGATTGAGGTATAGAGTGGAGGAGTCACACATGATGACCTAGGTTTACAACTGCAGATCTGTGGTCCCATCATTTGAATTAAAACATATGGAATGAAATGCTACCTGCCAATAATGATATAACAATGCAGGTCATAGAACCTAAATATCTGTAAGAAATATCTGTAAAAACATAAATAGTTTAAAACAAAAAGATATGCATGTTAACTTAAACTAAATTCTAAGTAAAAGTATGTTTTTTTTTTTAATATGAAGAAATGAACAATTCCACAAGGACAATTGGCATTAACAATTCCTATCTCACTAAATGGCAGACAGAACCTATAGTTAACCCTCAGTATCCTTTCTTTCTGCCTCTTTGGATTCAATCAGCTGCAGATTGAAAATATTCTGAAAAAAAAAAACATTGTGTTTATAATGAACATGTACAGATATTTTTCTTGCCATTATTCCCTACATATAGAGTAAAACAACAATTCACATAGCGTTTGCATTGCATTAGATACTATTTAAGCTATATAGATAGTTGCATGTTGATTATTTGTAAATCCAATGCCATTTTAAATAAGGGAATTGAACACATGTAGAATTAGGTATGTTCTATCATTTGGATTTGCTTTGAGGACGTCCTTTAAGTGTTCATGTATTGAAAGATATTTCCAATTGCAAAATACTAAAAAGAAAATAATCTGACCATGGTGTTTAGAGTTGGAACCTTTTGAAGTTGATTAGGATTAAATAAGGTCATCAGCATAGAGCCCTCAGAATCAGTGATGATATAAGAAGAAGGAGAGAAACCAGAAGAGACCTTTGTGTGTGCTCCCTATCTTTTGCCATGTGCTGCCCTGAACCTCTTTGGGACTCTGCCTGCAAGAAAGCCATCACTAGATATGGCCTTGAACCTTCAGAACTATGAACCATGTAAATTTCTTTTCCAGATAAGGTCATCTATCCTAACACATTTCATTATAGTACAAAACAGACTAATATAGTATCTACAAGGATCTTGGAACTGAACCCCAAGGATTAGATGAATGGCTATAGTCCACTGTGGTTCTTCTCTCAAATAATGAGCATTGATCATAGCTTTGTTCAACTTTACTCAGTTTCACAGTCTATTAATCTAAGCTTCTGGGAAACTGATATAATCATTTAGAATAAAATCATATTTAAAACCGATTTGATTTTTCTCTTCTTTGCTATATGAAAATACAAAGATAAAGAAATATAATAATATTTCTGAGGAAATGTAATAATGCATGCAGGGAGATGACAGATATCAAAGCAGAGAAAATTTGTTTATAAATCTATGAAATACACACATAACTGTATGTGTACATCAGAAAATATACATCAAATACTATTCATATTGGAGTACCCTAGTGCAGAATCACTTCATAATGAAAGCCCAGACTTTGCACAACAAATAAGACTGATGGAAATGTGTTTGGCAACAATCCAAAAGTAATAATTCCATTGAGATTATGTGGGATTTTCCCCAATAATCTTCTACTTCTCTCCCACCTCCCCTGCTGTTTAACCTGACCCCAACCATTTCAAACACTTATATAGAAACCCTCCAAAATTATGCAAGCATACAAAATAGATAGCAGAGCCACAGGCCCCGTCAATTGTGATCTTCCTGTCTCTTAAATAAATTGACCTCCCTTTCAGGTGAATTGACTTTTGTGAAAAAAAATCTCTTGAACTCAGTCTATTCTTGACAACTAGAGCAAATAAAATTTAGAATATTACTAAGATAACAAAAGCTAACACTGCTTTCTTTAATCACAATTTTCTACTCTCATGTAAATGTGCTTTTCATCTTAATTGTCGAGATTGACACAATCAAAGACAAAGAAAGAAGCTCAGGCTCGGCGCCTATCAGCTTGATTAGAAAATGGGCTTTATTGTCCAGCACAAAAAAGATTTTCAAGGGACAAAGTGGAATGAAAGTTTCAACACAGTAAGATAAAGTACCATCCAAATAGTTACACAGTCCTATAAACTGATTGTGCCACCTAAAACATAGGATTACAGAAACAGAGTATTTGGAGGAGGTGATCATCAGAGACCAAGCGCATGGACTTTTCAAATAGTGCCTCCTTCCCTGTCATGCAATAAATTCAATTCTGAGCCTGGTTAGTATATATAAAATTTATATATTTGTTTAAAAATTAAATCACCTCTATTAAGCTTAAATTACTGTATTCTGAAATTATAGTCACATAAATTATATAGAACACATACTTAAGAAAACATTTACTAGGGGCTGGGGATGTGGCTCAAGCAGTAGCACGCTCGCCTGGCATGTGCTGGGTGCTGGGTTTGATCCTCAGCACCACATAAAAATAAAATAAAAGATGTTGTGTCCACTGAAAACTAAAAAATAAATATTAAAAAATTCTCTCTCTCTCTTTAAAAAAAAAGAAAGCATTTACTATTGATAATACATTAAACTATCTCAAAGGTATAATAAAATTAGATACCTTCAAAGTATTTATTTTACACATATAGTGACAGTTGATATCATGGAGGAAAATCAATCTTCAAGTCCATGTCTTCGTATGCGTTTTTAACTTTTTAATATGTATACAAATGTCTTTCAGCTCAAAAGCAGAGCCTGCAAAGCGGTTGTAGGTATTTTGCATTCATTTTGTGGATCTTTAGTGATGGAACTTTCCTCTTTCATTTTATTTTGAGTTTTGATCTCAACAAATTTAACTAACACCATCTCAAGCAAAGAGAGAGTTTATTTTCTTAATCATTAGAAACCTTATGGGTTTAGATTTAGGGACTCATCTGACATCAGGTATCATAGATTCTGTTCCTCTCTCCTCCCTCTGTTTCTACCTCCTCTACTTCTACTTTTATTTCTACTTCTGTCACTAAGTCTTGTTTTTTTTTTTTTTTTCTTCACTCACTAAACCCTGGCTCTGTTTATTTCTATGCTATCTTAACTCTGAGAGTGGTTTATCAATGTGGACATCCATTGCAAATCTATCAGAAAATTAAGAGCTGCTTTTCTCTTTTCTTTAGAAAATACACAGGATTGGCTCTGATTGGGTCATGGACACCTGAGCCAACTGTTCTAGCAAAATGAATGTGACAATTGATGAATTAGAGATGGGTAGGTTTGTACCAACTCCTAAAATCAAGCTCAGAATCCGCTCCATCCAACTTTCATGGCCAGGGACAGGTTTCCCATGGCAAACCTGAACACCATAATGGAGTTTTGACACCAGTCCAGCGGGTAAATAACATGTCTTCCAAAAGATTCAGAAATGTTAGAATGTAGTAGAAAAACATTACACTCACCACACTCTCTCTCTGTCTCTCTCTCTCTCTCTCTCTCTCTCTCACACACACACATACACACACACTCACACACACACACACACACACACACACACACACAGGCATCAAGAAAGGCATGAAGAAAGAAAAGTGTGAAAATGTTGGGGAAAATAAGAAGTGGCAAGTAGACCATGATTGGTGGGAACAAAAACCTCACATAAGGCCAGTAACTTAACTATTATCCAAAAAGACTGAAAAAGTGTAATTAGACCAAATCATAGAGGGCTATGAATTCCAGTCTCAGATTTGTGAGTGTAAAGCCATTCAAAAAGTTTGAAAGAAGTCTGGAGTTGTGGCTCAGTGGCAGAGTGCTTGCCTTGTACTTTGAGGCAATAGGTTCGATCCTCAGCACCACATAAGAATAAACAAACAAAAAGAAAAAGAAAAAAAGTTTGAAAGAAGGGACCAACCCAACCTGAACTTTATGTTCGGAAAAATTAATCTTTGGTAGTAGTTTGGATAAGTTATAATGTGGAGATATGAGAAACAGGAAAATCAATTAAATGATATTAGGCTATGATAGGTAGAAATTGAGGATGTTATTGTGATTGATTGTGAGAAATAGAACAAAGGTAAATATTTATGTTAGAATAATAATAGAGAAAGGAAAAATTGGAAATAAGTAACTCAATAGTGATCAAATTTAAATTCTGGGTAACTATAAATATATTGGAAACATTGGTCAAAAGTAAGAAAAATATGAAGGTAATGGATTTGAGAATATGAAAAGATAATCTTATATTTATATATCTAAATTGGAAATTCACTGTCTATAAAATTCCCAGCACATGATTTTGGCATTCAGGTTACAACTGAACTTCAAATTTTACTGATTCAAATTCTTATGGTTATGAGGTTAATGAAGTCATCTAGTCATGTGGTAGAGTCACCTGTTACTACAGGTGTTACACCTGTTAAAATTTGAACCAATGTAGAAGATGAGAGCTCCAAAGGAGAAAGAGATACACAGAAAAATAACAATTGCTAAGAATGTCAAACATTATGCAATAAATGTAAAATAATATAATTAACAATGGCCACATAACCATGAGGTAATAGTGCTATTTTAAAGACTAGGCAAGAGAGGTGCAGAAATTAAAGTCAATTGCTGAAGTTCATACAGCTAAGATATTTAGAAATCCAGATTGAAATACAGACAGTTTGGCTATGGAGCCCAAACTCTGAAACAATATCAAGAGAAGTAGTTGAGAAATAATTATGGTTTTTTATTTGGAACACACAGGCAGTCATAATCTGAAAGAACTGAGAAGTGACAGGAATACAGAAAAGTGTCTCTTTGAAGTTAGAATTTTCTAGAAGGCATTGGTGATCACATAACAGAGAGTTGCTTCAGTTGACCCTTTGCTGAAGTAATGATGTCAGATGGCATTTTACCTCATACATCATAGAATATAAATGATTTTTCTTTCAAAATAATTTCAGACAAACTTAAGAATGAAGAGATAACATTCTTATCCAGCCCTATTGTTGTTAAAATATTTCTGTTAAAATATTTAGGGTACTAAGCCTCTGAATTTTTATTGAAAAAGGTATAAGATTTATACTTTTCTACCTGTCAAAATATATTTTAAAAAGAAAAAACATACTTTGAAAAGCAATGCCTGCATCCATGTGTATTTACTTATTTTATGGGACTTTCAATTATGTTTACCATAATCACCAATAATACTGGATTTAAATAACAGGGGAAAATAAAAATCCTATTTATGATCATTAGAGTAAGTTATTATGTATGTAAGAGAATATGAAGCCTGAAACTTACAAATAACTTACTTTCTCAAGAAAATCAGATAAATATAATGTACAAAATATACAGACACCAGTAAGTCTAATGTTAATATGTCTAATAAATGACTTAATTTCATCTAAGAAGAATGCTAAAGCCATAAGCCTCCTTCAAGCTTGAATTATAGTTTCTGCAGCTTATTGAAGCAATATGCATTTTAATTTATTATATACAGGTGCAATTGTGTTGTTCAACAAAATCTCAATGTTACTTTTCAAAAGTGTATTTATGTAGAAGCTAAAAATTTGACCTCATAAAATTAGAGTAGAAAACTATTCATAGAGATTCGGAAAGGTATGCATCAATGGGGGCGATAGTTAAAAGCCCTTGGGGTGCAGTAGAATAGGAGGAATAACTTCTAATGTGCTATATCCATAGGGAAACTATGATTGCCAAAGATGAATTGAATATTTAAAAACAAGTAGTGGAGAGGACTTAAATATTCCTAACACAAAGGAATGACAAATGATTAAAAGGATGGATGTGCCCATTGTCCTGATCTGATTATTACATACTTACACATGTATTGAAATATCACTATGTGTCTTATAAATATATACAATTATTATGTATCAATTAAATAAACTTCACTTTTAGATGAAAATGTAAGATTTAAATAGTAAAATAAAGACATATGCTTTCTCCTTCTTTAAAATCTGCTAAAATTAGCAAAAAGTATGACATAATACACAAACAGCCAATATTATGAACATATTTCACCTATGCTATCAACAAGGTCACCAAAGTCCACGAATAAATTAATTATAGAATGTCTTAAGCTTTTATGTAAAAAAAAATTGAATCCTTACCAGAAAAGACTGAAACCCTTACAATATATGAAAATAACATTAAGAATCATAGAGAAAGGAACTCTAGTTCACCTATTAAACAAATGTCAATCTTAAGCAAATATAGTTTTTCACATAAATCACCAACACAAATCTTAAAATTGTATTTGAAAAAAAATTAATGAAAACAATTAAATTTCAAATAAAACACATCTACTATGAGAGTGGGGAAGGAGTATGAGAAGGAAAATGGTAAGGGAAAAGAAGGGGATCATGAACTGAAATCAAATTCCAGTCATGTTTGTCTGGATTAACCCATTACTAGGTAAAACTATATAGCTGTAATAGAAACATATGCATATACCAAGTATCAAGCAAGTTTAAATGAGAAATTTGTAAAATGTGATGAATCTGTAAGAATTGACCTTAGTAAATGATAAGCAAAATGTTCATAAACAAAAAAATGGGAACTTATTATATGATAACTTGTTATTTCAAACCAGACATAAAAGAATGGACAATGAATGAGACAGAATCATTTGGATATTTATTAGGGAAAATGTAATCTCAAAGTCTACTTCATATCCCCTTATTAACAAATTCTTTGTTTTTAAAATTTAATATAAAAACTCTAAATATATAGCAAATACATTATAGAATATCCATAGAAACTTGACTTGAAGAAAATCTTAGTAAGTATGCTTAGCCCCCTTAAAAAAGTAAAATGCATAAAGAAAAGAATTGGTAAATTTGAGGACATAAACATTAAAACACTAATAAGTAGATAATTAATAAGGAACAAATGAACTGATAGAAAGAAAAATAAAGCAGTAGGGATAAGATTTTCTTACCGGCCCTATTGCTATTCTTTCCACCAAGCATGTTCTAGCCAGAATTTCTCTATTTGCCAGATCCCACTTCTAGAATTCTCTTCTCTCAGATATTCACATGGATACCTTTCCTATTTCAATGTCTTCTCTTAAGTTCAAATCCATAGATTGCCTTTCTATGAGCATCCAAAATACTATCCCTGTTTGTTTTTTAATACCTGATCCCCATTTTTTTCTGACAAAATTTATATGTAGCATTTTATAATTATTCATTTTTATTGCTTTCCATACTGGAATATGAGGTCCATTATATCATGAATCTTATGTTGTTCTCCATTGTATCCTAGGATCCAAGGATTTCTGGCACTTAATAGACATTTTTGAATATTTGCTGAATAAATAATAGACAAATGATTAAGTAAACTAAAATATAAGGATACCCAACAAAATGCCATGCTCAATTTGGGACTTAATAATTATTTTCTTATCTTTTATTTTCATTCTTTGCTCTCCAGAAAATTTTGATCTAGTAAATAAGACAATGCACTAACAAAAATCATATTCCAACTTTAATTTTCTATATCTTTATAACTATTATTTAATAAAATATTACAGTATCCCATTTTGTAAAAAAAGAATGCCATATATTTTTTATATTACTTGATCATAAGAAAAATAATAAAATTCACTGTAACTGAGAATAGAGACCAAGAAAATTGATTTTGCAATTTACATAAGTAGTTTTAAATTTTTACAAATTTATTTATTTTTATGCAAAGTTTATGATATATCTCAGTAGGAATATATAGAAAACTTGAATGAAAAATACTATCCTTAACTTTTTTCTCCTTGCCATTATTAGGTACATTGCGAATGGAACATGTTCTAGATAAAAAACTTAAAAGAACTATTCACAAATGAATCTATATTTCTCTTACTAATTAATAAATACCATGCTGTGAGTATCTGGTGATAATGTACTAATAAAAATCAATAAATCTACACTGACAGTCAAAGTAATTGGTGCTTTAGAGTAAAAAATGGTATATTGTGCATTGATCCCTTAACAATCTTTTAACTAAAAAGAAAAGAGAAAGCTAATTATTTTAGTAGATAACTGAAAATGATAAGATTAAAACAGCTAATTATATGTTCCTGAATAATGACTTACTTTGATGAAAGTAAGTTGAGGAAAGAAATACTGTGATTCAGACAAAGAAATATTCAATTTGAATAATTATAACAAAATGCGATCCACTTAACTGTTCTTAACATATTTTAAAGAAGTTTAATAAAAATATCAAATATTGTTAAACAGAAATATATATGCCACTTCTCCTTAGTTGGCAGCAAAAACAGGATTTCAAAATGTTTTTATATATTGAGGCTGAAATTTCAAATGTACTAGAAAAAAGTGTCAAGAAATGTAGTTGCCTACTTTTTTTCTACATTAAAAAGAAAAGTTACCTTACTATGCAAATTTTACTAGTTCAGACAATTTTGACAAATAAAACGGAACCAGCTCACCAACTCTTGCAGCTTAATTTTTATAAATGCTACTAAAAATTAAGTTTTACAGATATAATACCTAGTATGAAATAGTCATGTTTATTTTTTATTATACCACATTTTAATTTTCAATGTCATATGTGAATATTTTGTAATATATACAGAAAGCCCTAAAGCTACTGAATTTGCCCCTATGTTTATTTGTTTCATATCCTTTGTTCTTTTCATTATTATTTGGATATATTTTTTTCTTCCATCAAAGCTCACTACATGAATAGGTCAATATAAGTCCATCTCCATTTTTCTCATCTATAAAACTTTGGTACTACTACTACTAATGATAATCATCATCATCATCATCATCATCATCATCATAATAATGCTACCTAACTTTGAGAGGCATTAAATGTTAGAGTCAGTATAAATAACAAATCTGGAATGTAGAAGGTATTAATAATTAGTACTAGTTGGTACAATTAATAAATTGGTTGGTACAATTAAAAGGATTGTTACTGTTTAACCTTATGCACCAAAATGGTTCCTAAGTACAGTAAATATCTATGCTTCTCACATAATTGTGCAGTGACAGTGGAAGATTTCTGCCTTCTTTACTGCAGGACTATTTGAAGCTTTCCAGATGCACCCAACTCCTTCAAGTCTTAAAGAATATGTTTAGATCAAATGAATGGGAAATGGGCTAAAGGCAACAGACAAACCCTTTTCTCCTCTATGGTAGATTAGAAAATTCACTAACAAATCAAGTAAAAGAAGGATAAAAACACAAAGATTCTTTTGTGCAAATTCTGTAACTAAGGAATGTTGCTTAAAAGAATCAGAATATATATATATATATATATATATATATATATATATATATATATATATATATATATATATATTATTCACTATAGAACATTTCAGAACTCCTAAGCTCCCTTAAATAAGAAAACTAACAAAGTTAGAGAAAATAAAAAATCCATATGCAACAAAATGAAGCTGAACCCCTTTCTCTCGCCATGTACAAAAGTTAACTCAAAATGGATCAAAGAGCTTGATATCAAATCAGAGACTCTGAGCCTGATAGAAGAAAAAGTTGGCTACGATCTACATACTGTGGGGTCGGGCTCCAAATTCTTTAATAGGACGCCCATAGCCCAATAGTTAATAACAAGAATAAACAAACGGGACTTACTTAAACTAAAAAGTTTTTTCTCAGCAAGAGAAACAATGAGAGAGGTAAATAGGGAGCCTACATCCTGGGAACAAATTTTTACCCCTCACACTTCAGATAGAGCCCTAATATCCAGAGTATACAAAGAACTCAAAAAATTAAACAATAAGATAACAAATAACCCAATCAACAAATGGGCCAAGGACCTGAACAGACACTTCTCAGAGGAGGACATACAATCAATCAACAAGTACATGAAAAAATGCTCACCATCTCTAGCAGTCAGAGAAATGCAAATCAAAACCACCCTAAGATACCATCTCACTCCAGTAAGATTGGCAGCCATTATGAAGTCAAACAACAATAAGTGCTGGCAAGGATGTGGGGAAAAGGGTACACTTGTACACTGCTGGTGGGACTGCAAATTGGTGCAGCCAATATGGAAAGCAGTATGGAGATTCCTGGGAAAGCTGGGAATGGAACCACCATTTGACCCAGCTATCGCCCTTCTGGGACTATTCCCTGAGGACCTTAAAAGAGCATACTATAGGGATACTGCCACATCAATGCTCATAGTAGCACAATACACAATAGCTAGATTGTGGAACCAACCTAGATACCCTTCAATAGATGAATAGATTAAAAAAAAATGTGGCATTTAAACACAATGGAGTATTACGCAGCACTAAAAAATGACAAAATCATGGAATTTGCAAGGAAATGGATGACATCAGAGCAGATTATGCTAAGTGAAGCTAACCAATCCTTAAAAAACAAATGCCAAATGTCTTCTTTGATATAAGGAGATCAACTAAGAACAGAGCTGGGAGGAAGAGCATGAGGAAAAGATTAACATTAAACAGATACGAGTGGGGGGAGGGACAGGGAGAGAGAAGGGAAATTATATGTAAATGGAAGGAGACCCTCAATGTTACACAATATTATATATAAGAGGTTGTGAGGGGAAAGGGGGGAAAAACAAGGGAGAGAATTGAACAACAGCAGATGAGGTAGAGAGGGAAGATGGGAGGGGAGGGGAGGGGGGATAGTAGGGGATAGGAAAGGGAGCAGAATACAACAGTCACTAATATGGCATTATGTAAAAATGTGAATGTGTAACCGATGTGATTCTGCAATTTGTATTTGGGGTAAAAATGGGAGATCATAACCCACTTGAATCAAATGTATGAAAGATGATATGTCATGAGCTTTGTAATGTTTTGAACAACCAATAAAATAAAATAAAATAAAATAAAATAAACAAACAAACAAAAAGCTTCAGCAGGAAATGACCAATAAGAAAATGAGATATGAAAAAGGGGGGGGGACAAAAGGATTTAATCTTAACAAAGCAAATCTCAGAGTACAGGATTCCAAGGATATATAGGTTACACTGGAGAAACACTATCTGAAATTAAAAAGCCCAGGTAAAAGACAGATATAACAATTATAAAGAATAAAATGAATCTGGATGACAGAAAGTAAAGCACTCATTCGGGTAATATAATTCTGACACAAAAATAGGAATAAATAGAAAAAAAAGAGCAAATCTATAACATAAGAAATATTCCTGAGCTGAAAAGAATCCCAACTATTCTAAAAAATGGACTCTCCATAACTGGAAAAATCAGTGACAGTGGAAAATTATTCATATCTAGAATCTAGAAAGAAAGTATGAAATTCTGACAATAGGAAAAACAAAATGTTTACAAGGGATGATATTAAACATATCTAAAGTGGAATAAATCCAATACAAACAACTTTGTATCTCTATGAGAACTCAATTCAAAAAGTAAAATACTTTCTAATCCAAGAATTATGAGTAATATATCCAAATGGCTTCAGGTTATTTGAAGTTCATAGATTATGTTGACATAGACCTAAATAACTGCCACCTCTGTCATTTTTTCTTGTTTTTCCTTGCAATCAAGTTTCATTAGCTTTAATTTCTGGTAAATTTCTTAATTTTTACTAGTTTATATGGCATATTTAAATCCTTACTGCTACTATAAAATTACATAATCTAGATGTAAAATTGTTGGCAAATAAATTATAAGATTAATTTATTAGATGTTCATCTAAACTGTGTAGAGAAAACTAACAAAGAATAGAGAAATTGACATTTAAAGAGAGAGAGAGAGAGAGAATCCTTGGACAGGTTAAGTTTACAAACCATTATGACAAATTTGACTTTATTCCTTCCATTGTATTGTTTATTTTAAGGTAATTCAATGATCTATGTCATTGAACAAATATATATATATATATATATATATATATATATATATATATATCTTAAAATTATAATTTCTTATCAAAAGAATCTGCCAAGACTTGATTTTATTTACAAATAAAATAAACTTAGCAAAAAAAGAGGCATTTGGGAATAAGTGGACCTGGAATATTAGAATTATCTCTAGCAAACAATATGAGAGCCTACTTCTTGGGAGCAAATTTGTACTACTTGCACATCAGATACAGCATTAATCTCTAGAGTATATTAAGAACTCCAAAAGCTAAAAACCAAAAATCAAATAGCCCAGTCAATAAATGGGCCAAGAACCTGAACAGATACTTCTCAGGAGAGGATATACAATCAAACAACAAATATATGAAAAAATGTTCATCATCTCTAGCAATTAGAGAAATAAAAATCAAAACTGCTCTAAGATTTCATCTCACTACAGTCAGAATGGCAGCTATTAAGAATACAAACAACAAGAAGTGTTGGAAAGGACGGGGCGGGGGAAGGCACACTCATACATTGTTGGTGGGACTACAAAATGATGCAGCCAATATGGAAAGCAGTATGGAGATTCCTTGGAAAACTAGGAATGAAACAACCATTTGACCCAGCTATCCTCCTCCTTGGTCTATACTCAAATGACGTAAAAACAGCATACTTACAGGGGCACAGACACATCAATGTTTATAGCAGCACAATTTAAAATAGCTAAATTGTGGAAGCAATCTAGATGCTCTTCAGTAGATGAATGGATAAAGAAAATGTGGTATATATACACAATGGAATATTACTCAGCAATAAAAGGGAATAAAATCATGGCATTTGCAGCTAAATGGATGGAGTTGAAAAATATAATACTAAGTGAAGTTATCCAATCCCCCCAAACCAAATGTGAATGTTTTCTCTGGTATAAGAAGGCTGATTTATAGTCGGGTTGGGAGGAGAAGCGTGGGAGGATTAGAGGAAATATATTTAGGGTAAAAGGGGTGGAAGGGGAAGGGAGGGGTCATGAGAGTAAAAAAGATGGTGGAATGAGATGGACATCATTACCCTAAGTATGAAGACATGAATGGTGTGAATATACTTTACAACTAGAGATATGAAAAACTGTGCTCCCTATGTGTAATATGAATTGTAATGCATTCTGCTTTCATATATAACAAATTAGAATAAAAAATTTTAAAAAAGAATGTTATTAGGAAAAGCCTATATTGGACTAGAGGTGAAATGAGATGATTCCTAATCATCATAATTGTGCAAAACAATAGGTGGAATGAAGCTAGTCCCCAATTTTGTCCAGAGAGTGTGCTTTTTTTCATAATGTTCAACAAGCACTTATGGAGTACCTGGTGTTGTGCCTAGAGAGGCCAAGATAAAAAGCAACAGCTCCAGTCTCAAGGAGTTTATGTTCTAGTGGTGATGAAAGAAACTTGACAGAAAATGTATATGTTGTGCAGAAAGTGAGTATTGTAACAGAGTTACTAACAGAGTATCTTGGAAGGTAGTAGTCATGGCATCCAACCTACCTGAGGATGATCAAGATCACAAAGTGCATGAGGATGATAGAGATCACAGATGTTGACTCAACTCTCCGCTTGTCAACCAGGGTCTGTTTACTTCTGTTTGTTAGGGGTCTGAGCTGAGCCACAGGACTACGTTATAGCAAAAAGTTGGAGTTAGCACAGATTTTCACTTCACCTATCATTAATTGCTTTTCTTCCTTTTCCTTCTGTTCCTTTTCTTTCTTTCAATATATATATTTTTTTTACTTTGCTTGAGCTGAAGTTGATTTGAGGGCTGCATTTAATAATTTCACAGTAACTTATAGAATACATTTCCATGAAATACAGTTTGTTCCAATTTTTAAAAATGCATATTTAACTAACTGAAAGAAATGCAATATTCTAAGTATTTTTTGAAATGAGGCAGAAAATAAATAGTACATAAAATTATATAATTAGAGAATGGTGTTCTAAGTACCTAGCCATATTATTTTCCAGCAAAACTTGATATTTTGTAGCTGTACTAAAAAGCGTTTGAGCAGGACCAGTCTGATATTTTATAATTAAAGTTTAAAATGAGATTGCAAATTCTATACAAATGTAAAAAAAGAAAAAAAAACTATTAGAGATGGAAAACAATGATACAATGTGCATTCCTTAGATACAATATAAAATACTTTGAAATTCTACTTCACTCACAATATCTTTAAAATACAATAGTAATAAACATAAAATAGCAGTATCTATTTTTATTACAATGCTATGAAAAATTTGTCCATTATTGCTTATGCTATTTTATAAATGTTTTTTATTTGGATTAGTAGAAGTTTGTAAATATTTTGTAATTTCAATGCTCAAACATTAGAAAGCATGTTATAATAAAATAAATATAAATAGTTTCAATTCTCACCTAAATATTTCATGGTATTATAGCCATGATATATTAATAATCAATAGCACAGCTTGGCAAAAGAAAAAAATGATGTATTTTTCTCCTTCTACCTCTGCTTCCTTCTGAATTCTCCCTCTACCCCTGCTTCCTTCTGAATTCATTCAGATGGACACTGCCAGGGACTGTCAGCATGCACCTGAGTGATTCTGAGGCAGGTGATCTGCAGTGAAGTCCTTGATTTCTCAGGTGTGCTATAGTACAATGTATGAAGAGAGCCTCAATAACCTTGGGAGAGGGCATTTATTTTACAAACATTTTATGGATCAGGCAATGGGTTTAAAGATGTAAGCAAATATACTGGCTTATAGGAATCCAGAGTTCTAAATGCAATGATCACAGTCCACATGAGCAAAATATACAGAATTGCATTATTTGACATGTGGATTCTGTATTTTTGTATAGACTCTTCTCAGATCAAATGTTTGCTCATATCTTTCAAAATGATTTAGTGACATTTGTGCATAGAGTAACACTCAGTAGTGCATTTTGCATGTGTGTGTGTGTGTGTGTGTGTGTGTGTGTATGTCACTCGTGCTTAGATCTGTTTTATTTTCTCCCTATATGATAGATGGTATCTTGATTATTGTCAGCATGGCCAGAAAATCTGCACATAATAAAAATATATATTTGATCATGATCGAACTATTGACAACACTGGATTGTGGGTGTTTTCAAAATTATTGCTGCAGTACAACACAGGTGACTTTCTTCATCTGCTTTTATTTCTCAGCTTCTGTAATAACCATTAGTTTTTCTGCAGGTAGAAAAGTCTCTTAGTTTGCATAATTCTGTACTGCAATATCATACCATATTGAAATATGATGAAAATTTTGTTTAAGATGAATAGATGATAAAATGTTTTACAAAGTTAATTTTTTCCAATGCTACCATAATGCTTTGTTACAAAAACAAATAATGGGAAACATCATCATTAACATTCAAGGAAGCACTATAAGGTTAACATGTTTGCTTTTACTGTGATATACTGTATATGATTTGACATTATAACAGTAAAAAGCAAATGAAAAATAAAATAGTAAAGTTCTTTCTCAATTCTCATTCAGAATACAAAATGGAGCAAAACAGAAACTTGAATAGCAGTTTTGCTCAAATTGCTTACTTTCTTCTCAAATTAAATTTCCAGAGTTGCTTTGGAAATGACTAAAAGACAAGATTGAGGATATAGACTTCCATAATGTTCCTTATGAATATCCCTGTAATGCATTTTTTGCTTAAAATATAGAGAGATGGAAGTATATACCCACAATTTCAGATTCACATTGTAAAATTCTATTTTTATAGCATAATTATTAATTTTCAGAATTCTACGTTTGTCCTCAAGGTGAAATGGACAAAACAGTCAAATAAGAATCTGGTGGTAAATATTGCTGGTATAATAGAGATAATTAAGGTAAACAAACTTTTAAAACTAAATGAATGACTCCACAGTGACTGCTGGGAGCTGGTGAATAAATACCTTAGTCGCATTGTTTGCCCATGGCTTGTGAAATAGCTCTGATGCTTGTTTTGCAAGTCTCCAGAGTTCCCATGGGATTCAATTCCAGTTGGCCTCAGTATTATCTTGTTTGACAGCACACACATCATTTATTTTCATATCATACCTTCACTCTCCCACTTTTCCTTCACCTACCATTTCTTCCTAACCTCATCTCAGGATCTGCTTCTAGAAAACCTAAACTAAGACAAAGAGTGAGAAGAATACATCTTTAAAAGTTGAGGAAGGTTTAAGATATATGCTTCTTGTGATAAAGATGTACAGATGATAAAACAAAGAGGCTCAACTCCAGAAAATTTAAGTAATTCAGTATAACTGGAGATGAAGAGGTAGCTTGTAGTGATAGGTGCAGGTAGAGAATTTAGGTGCAAACTAAATAATGTGGTGCTTCATAACTCATATTAAAGAATTTAGACTTCATAAAGGCAACTGATAATTTTAATAAGGAAAGATATATGTGAGGTTTGTATTTTGTAAATTACTACAAAAAAGTATTAATGTGTTTGGGAGTATTAAAACCAAGAAAGTGCTTTTAAATTCCTTTTTTTTTTTTTGCTATGCTACATTTCCTTATTTTCCACTAATCACAAGTATGAAACATTTCTTTTTTCTTGTTTTCTGATATTCCTTTCTGCTGTCACTATGACATAATCAACCTCAGTGGTTATTGGACCAATGCAATTCTCTATGGTTTAACATATAATATAGGAAGAGGATATGAAATATGTGTCTATATTTTGTAAAAAGTTCTTGTTTCTATTTTTAAAATAATAAACTATATCAGTAAATCCAAAGATTTTGGAAATTTCTACCTTATTTTTGTCATATTTAGAAATATTTTAAGCCTAGAAACACAGTGTAATGAGACAAAACAACATTTTCAAAATAGATTTTATCACTGTTCATTGTTTCTAGGTAGGAAAAACCTTTGAAAGAAATTATGTTTTTAATTCAGTTCTATACAGCAAACATATGGGAAGGTACTAAAGTTGGGGAAAAAAATGAATTTAAACTTGATGACAGCTTTCACAGTTGTGTGACTGGGGATAATATAAATTCAAAAATGGAAGAAGAAACATTTCAATATGAGAAGAGTGAAGTGAAATAATTTGTTCCACAGAGATGATGAGTTGAAATTCCTTTGAGCTACTAAAAAGGGCATATACTGTGCAAGATGCAAAAATTGAAGTGTTCCCTGTCCTTGTTTGTCTAGAGAATGAATACAGAGTTCTTCCTTAAGGACATCTATCCTTCCAAGTTTTGGGTTCTACCCAGACTCAAATATAAAACTGAGGAAAGGACCATGGATATCTGATGTGGTAACTGAGCTTTATGTTTTTCAGAACTGAAAGGTGTTTTTTTTTTGTTTTATTTTTGTTTTCTCCTTTGAGTTGTTATCCAAATTAGTTTTTGATCCTTTGCTGTCAAAATTATTCCTGGCAATTCTGTACTCACTAACCATAGCCAGGAATCTCAGTGTCAGTTAATTCCCAGAGATGTGATTTTTAAATCCACCACCATGCCACCTGGTCTCTAACAAACACATTCTTCCATGAAGTAAAGGGAAAACATTTCAATTCCAGTTTATCACTGGCATATGAGAGCAGGAAGAGACTTTTCCAATAGTTATAGCTCCAATCTCTTGTCATGGGGTACTTACCCTCTCTAACAAACTGACAATGAAAAGGTGTTTGGGTGGGTGGGCTGGTTAAAGAGGTTCATGAGTGGCTTTAAAATGACTCTGAACAATAAGGCAGCATCTGCTAGAAACTCAGAACATAATTCTGGAATTCAGAGCTGAGGTTCCGGAGTCTGTACAGACTAGTGAAGGAGGAAAACATCTAAATGAGGAAAACTGCAGGTAGTAAAAGTTATTCTTACGTTATTTTGAAAGCTCAATGGGGTAGAGATACATATATAGTTTCCTGAGCAGTGGGCAATATTTTACAATTGATGATAAGGATGGGCAAGGGACTCTAGATGGATACTTTTCAGTGACCACCATGCCTAAAAATATTTCTTTCTGCAGTAAATCCTCACAGAAAGACCTGAACCAGAGATGATATACATTTTTCAATGTTCAAATGGTTACAGTAAACTTTCCTAAGGCTGTTTGTTATTTGCATTTTCTGCCTGCCTATAGGTAGTAAACAATGAGTTTATAGAAAAGCATCAATGCATACATGGGTTAATATGTTAATTCAGAAAATATTTATTGAGATCCTATCATGTGCCAAACCCTACTCTAGGGTCTAATTGTGAAGCAATGTAAGTGCTATAAAAGATGTCGGCCGTGGTGCATGCCTATATTCGGGAGGTTGAGGTAGGAGGATTGAGAGTTCAAAGCCAGCTTCAGCAATTTAGCAAGGCCATAAACAACTCTAAATGAAATATAAAGCCAGGGGGGGGGCTGCAGATGTGCTTCAGTGGTTAAAGACCCTTGGTTCAATCCTTGTTACAAAAAAATAAAATAAAAATTATTATAAAAGTAAAAGCAAAGAGTTTGTTCTTATGAAAATTTTGTTCCATTAGATTAAAGATAATTGAGGTCTAGAAATAAAGATTTCTCTTTACCAAAAATAGGCTGACCAAACTCACTTCTGAGCTCTGAAATACTAAGCAGCCTAGAGTTCCTGATATGGATTCACAGCCAGTTATTAGTGGACTGATTTGAAGAGTAGTGGATAGTGATCAGTAGAGACTTATTCTTAGTTTGGATTTCTTTATCTGTCATGGCCTTGTGAGAAATACTCATTGATTCTGTAAAATATAGAATCCAAATTTACTTCAGTGTAAACTAAAAGCCTAATCAATCACCTTGGACTTTACCAGTGTTAGCAGCACTTGGTTATCTCATGCAGAATCCGATGGCCTTGAAAAAAAATTAGCTGTTATTACAAGGAGAAACAATTACATTGTAAGGCTAAATTGCTTTCTTGTGACATATGATATACATTTAGAGACAGAGTATAGTACATGTTATCTGTCTCAACTCCAGAAAACGGGGTTGAAAGTACAGGTTATGATATCTTTCAGGGTCACATCTAGTGTAAAGCTTTGAGAATCTCATTTTAGAGCCCAAGGGAGGAAGAATTTGGTGGGTCCACTAGTGGTTCCACTAAACTGGGACTTTCCTGACATAGGTCAAAGTTGAATTTGCACTTTTTATGAAATTATTTTTTAAAAATAAACAAAACAAAACGGGACTTTCATGATAGTTAGGAAAGCATCTATTAAAAAGGAATAATGTTAATTCTGCACTGAGAATTTCAAGAGGATCATGATTGTCAATTAAGATGTTCTTTGAATATTTCTCTTTTTAATCATGAAAAAAAAAAGTTTAGCTATCTTTAATTGATCAAACCTAATTTGTACATTACCTCTCATTAAGTCATATATCATCTCTCACTAATGTGAACATTGGCTATGACTGTATTACCATAAATAACTTATCTACTACAATGTCCCCATTTCCGATTAACTCTTGCATTTTTATTTGGCCATCCATTTATTCATTCACTTCACAAATGCTTTTCAACCTATTATCAATGTAAGGAAAGGACTGATTTCAACAAGATAGAAAGTTAAATTCCTGCCCTTAATAAGCTTACAAAATTTAGTAGTGTGATGGAAGAGTTAGAATAAGTTAACAATAAAATGTGGGAAGCCATATATTAAAGGATTGGGCCAAAAGTATGCCTGATGGGTATGTAGGAATAAAAGACAACATCTAAAGAAGTAAACTTTATTAGTACTGAAAATTCTGTTGAATATCACATGCAAGAATCATTGCTGAGGCCAGGAGCAGTGGCGCATGCCTGTAATCCCAGTGGCTCGGGAGGTTTAGGCAGGAAGATTGCAAGTTCCAAGTCAGCCTCTGCAAAAAGTGAGGTGCTAAGCAACTCAGTGAGACCTTGTATCTAAATAAATTCAAAATAGGGCTGGGGTTGTGGCTGGGTGGTCAAGTGTCCCTAAGTTCAATCCCCAATACCAAAAGAAAAAAAAAAAAAAAGAATCATTGCTGAGAATCTCTGCTTAGGTGAAACATATCTAAAGACAAGTTGAGAAAGAATAGCATAATCTGTAGGTGGTGAGAACATACACTAGATAGAGGGACGGTATAAAAAGATAATATAAAATTCATTCATACACACATCTATATATGTAATACAGTGCTCAAAAATGAATAAGTAAACTAGAGGAAAAAAACACCATGTATCCTATCTGGTGACCTAATGCTGGGTTCACAAAATCTGACTATTCCAATAACTTAAGAAAGCTAGAAAACACACAGAAGTACCTTTTCAAAATCCAAGATGGCTCTCTGACCTTAAAGGCCAGTGGAAAGAGAGCTAGTCACTGGAATTCTGTATTCTTATATAGGGGACACACAAGGGGAGTTTCCATGGAACATTCTATTCCACAAAGGGCAAAGGGATAGGATTACAAAGGAACAGGTGAGTGTACCCAGCGGGTTATACCTACTACTGGAGCCATGCCTTGT
This sequence comes from Callospermophilus lateralis, assembly GCF_048772815.1. Classification (NCBI taxonomy): domain Eukaryota; kingdom Metazoa; phylum Chordata; class Mammalia; order Rodentia; family Sciuridae; genus Callospermophilus; species Callospermophilus lateralis. The sequence continues at coordinate 49,309,193 of NC_135316.1, read as the reverse complement.
TATTCCAGATGGGATAATGCCCAAGTTACTGTGACCTGGCACTAGGTACAGACTGAATGCAATAATTGTTCAAAACTCCTTGCATCAGGACTTAAAGGTGTCTGCATCCAGGGTGGATCTGGACACTAAGCCCCTTAAAATAGTCCTTCTGCCTTTAGGGTTATGCTGGTGAATTAATGTTGCATCTTCAGAAGAATTCTGTATGATACACAGATGATACATATAAAAATTACAAAGATAGAGGAGACAGTGATATATGAACAATAACTCTGAATCAACATTGCTTATTTATAAAATTAACTTTCCTACAAGAAACTCAGACATCTGAAAAAAAAAAAAAAGAGAGACAGCAGGTAGTTAGATTGAAGGAGAGAAAGAAAGACAGTGGGGATGTTTTATTAAATGAGCGACTTTCCAAAGAAAGCTACTGACAGTGGATTGCATAAATATGCACCAGTGGGATCTGAGTGTCTAAAAAATGGAGAAAAGGGAGGAAATAAGACAAAAGAAATCATCACTTTTTTATTATTCAATTTGTAACTAGTCTCTGAAATATTTTCCTTTCAGGAGTTTATTTTCCCAGAACAATTATGACAAAAATTCTTCTATAGCGATATATACAGGCAATGAGAATATTTTCACTAATTTGGGAAAATTACTTTGTCATACAAAACACTCTGATACTCTGTAATTTTGCAATTTTTTTTGATAAGAATATTTTAATTTTTTAAATGTGCATGTAAGAATTTCTAATATCCCACTTATCAAATCAAGAAATTCACCAGTTGGCAAATTTGGATTTCAACTTGAAACTGTTTCAGGGTCTAAATTCATCATTTTCCCCCAATGGACCAGTGATTCATCAAGGCATGCTTATCACTTTTATTAACTCACTTCACATTCTCTTTAAGAGAAAGAACGCTTTTAGCTGTAAGAAGTAATTGGTTTTCTCTTTAAAACCACACAGTAATCCTTGAATAAATTTAATTATAAACTTTATCAATTACCACATTATCTGTTGTAAACTGGTCAACAGAAATTAGTCACACAATTAATGTTCCAATTTCCTCCTGACATGTTGTTGTGCTCCCCATATAGGACATGTTTCTTCTTATGATAGGGGCTTAGTCACAATCTGGCATTGTTTTTGGAATGCATGTGATTATTTTGAGAAATGCTAGCTTCCCTAAATATCAGACTCCAAAAAATATGTCTCAGGAAGAATTGAAATTTATTTATTTATTTATTAATTTCATGTCACAGTAAGAAAGCCAGTTTATGACAAGCAAGTAGGTTTTCCACATGTATGAGTCATGGGCCTTTGACCCTCTGAACATTATTAGAAGCATAGTAAAGTAATCAAAGAATGTTCCCCTGGTGGGAAAGGTGTTTTGCAAAAAACTAGCCTAGTAGCATTTTATTATTGCTCACAGTATCTTCTTTGAGTCTCACAGTTTTTTATTTTTCCTTTCCTGAATACAGTTTTTTATTGTATTTTTCTGTCCATGATTGCAACTATATGTTGAGTATTTGAGAGTAAGGAGCAGTGGGAGTTGGGAATATTAGGGTGGGAGTAAAAAGGCAGCACTTTTTTCCCAAATCAAGAGGACCCATGTTCACATCTGATGGAGAAAACTCAAGTGCTTGACATTAAACATATCCCTGAACTCAGTGTCCTTTGGGGAAAGGATGAGTATTTTATGTTTGTAAAAAGCAAATTTTCACAGATATTTATGACAAATGATATGGGGATTGCTAACTCTCTACCCAAGATCAGGCTTTCTCTCATCTTCCTGTGCCCACACGTAAATATTTGCTGCTCCTCCTATACCATGTGGTCATAATATAGCCAGCCTATAAACAGAAGAAATGTGTGCTCATTATGATCAAAACTTTGAAATAGAAGGAAGTATTTTAGTTTCCTGAAAAACATTTTGGAAGAACTCTCTCTTTCCATCAGCTTTACCAATTTGAACCAATGCGAGTGAAAATAAATTTCCATTGTACTACATGACACATATAATGTCATGTGGGGGATTCATGATTGTGGGATTCATGAATGCTAATTCATGAATTTTTACTGGGTATGTCATGACCATACAGCACAGTTTATGAAACGAGAATAGTCGTGACCTCATAACCCTCAGGAACTCCATACTTGGGAAGCTTTTTGTGCCAAAGAATAAGTAAGAACAAACCAACTCAAGTCAGAGAGTCTAAGAGGGGAGGATACTTTGGATTTTATATTTTACTGATTTTGTGCCTCTCAGGGATATGTGAGTAGAGTCTATTCGCCATTACAGACAGCTACATGTCATTACTACCAGAAACTCTTGACCCAATAAATTACCAAGAACAATAAATATGTAAATATGTGGTAAAGGAGAGACTAAAGAGGTAAACACTGTTAGGGATACAAAAGTCTCCTATGTTCAGGACTTGATTCTCTGAAAAATGAAGTAGTTATTAAAGGTTTTCATATATAAGTTTTAATGGTAAGATTTAATTTTGAAAAAGCATGGGTACTAATATGAAGGGAGAAAATGCCAGGCTATGAGAACTGTCTAAACAATTAGTATTATTAGTTAGTTAAATCCAACATAAGGGGTGTGGTAAGGGATGTGATGGAGATGCATGTATAAACTGAGACGGTATCTAAATGGTAAAATTATCAGAGCTTGCTAAGAGATTACATATTGCAATGGAAGAGATATTTGATAGAAGGAAATTTCAAATGGATATTTGTAATATCACTCACTATTTTTGAGAGTAAAAGAAGATGAGTGTTGGAATGAGGATCATGATTTCTGTTTTAGACTTGTTCAGCTTAAGTTGTCAGCAGAATTCAAGTCAACCTATTCATTAGCAATAGGATGTACATTTTGAGAATTTGTGTAATCTGAGGGACGGGGCTATAACTTTAGAAGCCATGAACATTTTCATAGTAACTGAAGCCATGAAAATTTTCCTTGAAGAATCTAGAAAACATGGAATAGAAACAGGATTTTGCAGATCTCCAGCATATACTGCCAAGTAAGGGACAATGATTTTGAAAAAAAAAAAATAGTAATGCAATGGCCAATGAAGAATGAGGCAAACTTAGAGAGTGTGGTATGGGAGCAACCAAGAGATGAGTGTTTGTATAAAAGATATGTTGAAACCTAAGTAATGGATTTGGAATTATGGAAGTAATCTGTGACCTTAAGGAAATGTGGTTCAAAAGAGTGATACAGCAAAGCCAGATTGGGTTGAGAGGCCAGGTATGGAAAAATGATAATATGGTGATAGTGAGTACAATTTTTCAGAATAGTGGGGAATTGAAAATAGAATATTATCTGGAAGGATATAAGAGAAAAATAAACATTTTTTAAACAATAAAGGTAATACAGGAGGAGCTAAGAGTGGTTAGAGGCAATTGGCAGATTAAAACTAACTTTATTTCATTTTGATGACTCTGCATGGCCCTAGGGGCATATTTCTTTCCCCTAGGGTTTCTCACTGAGAGATGGCTCAGGTGAACAAAGGCAGTCTACAAGATAAGACTTAGGACTGATAGCATTACTCCTGGCAGACAAGTTAAGGGTCTGAGCATTCACACTCTTTAGTATTGTTTCTGGGAATGGAGATTCTTTGATGATTCATTTGTACTACTCAAGTATTTTTTAACCCCTTAGGCTCAGTGTTAAAGATGTGAAGCAGTGTGTTGGGGGTAGGGGAGAGTTTGGTTCCTTCTTAGAGTAACCCTCCCTCCATAACACATACCCTGTGCAGCCTGTTGACTGAGGAGGTCTCCTCTGCCAATACCTTGGCCAAGGCACACGTGGAACATCCATACCCAGACTATGCAATAGAAATGAATGCATATGTTCTACTTCTCTGCTGATAAGATTTTTTTCTACCAGTAATAAATTCTGCTGTTTTTGAGACACTGGAGTTGTGTCTCTGTGACCATCTTTCATGACACTATGACAAAATTTAATTATAGCAGATAAACCTGTCCTCCATCAACTTAGCCTCAATTGCTCTACATTCTATTACACTCCACAGACAGATCCCCTAAAATATCTCAAGAACACATCTCCATCTTATTATGACCACATACAAAAAACTAAACCTCAGAAATTCTTCATTGTGTATTTTTTTCATAGAAGGAATTTAAATATTTAGTAAAGAATATTTGCATTAAACTGAGTATTAAGAATATTTCTAATATTTTTAAAGAATTCAGGAAAACAAAATAAAGAATTCTTACATTTCAGTAAGACAAAAAAAAAAAAAACAAGTATTTTCAATCTCCTGCTTGCTGCATAGAAATTATCCATAGAAAAACTTCCAGTTAAACTAGCTCTGCTTAACTATGTCCGCAACACAATTCATATATCTTCACCAAGTTTGTATGTAACATAAAGTTCGATCTACTTTAAATATTCCTTTGCTCTAGGTTAGTAAAATCACATCTCTGTCTACAATGCTATAAACAATATTTTAGACTGGATAATTTATAAGCAACAGAAATTTACTGTTCATTGTTCTGGAAGGGTGGGAATCCAAGAACAGAGTGCTAGTATGATGAGCAAGACGGCTCTGTTTCTCATAGAGAATGCCTTCTTGGCTGTCCCCTCACATAGCAGAAGGAAATAAACCTTCAGGCTTCTTTTAAAAGCACTTTAACTTCATTCATGAAGCCAGAGCCCTCTTATTTTACCACCACCCAAAGACCTCACATGTTAATGCTATCACTTTGGGGGTCTAGGTTTCAACATACAAATTTGAGGTGGGGGCACAAACTTTGACAATAGCATCTCTAGTCTGTCCAGTTTCAGAATTCAACCCTTCTGATTACAAACATATGTAAAAAATCACAATATTCATTAAAGCATAGAGAAAATATCTGATTTTCGTTTTGTTTTGTTTTCCCTCTTCATTAGAAACTAGAGAAAAAGCGATTAATTACACCTTGGGTATAATTGTAGAATATTTATTTTGTGTCACTGCAATATTCGTAGCTATTGTTTCCACAATAGTAGCCATTCAGAGGAGATAACATGAATTTCTTTAAAATGTTCCAAATGCTCAAATATCAGCAATGAAATACATCCTTTTGATCAAATGCCAACTACAATTTGAGGATTTGTTATGAAAGCTGTTAATTGGTATATGATCAGACAGAAATTGCTTTTAAAATAATCTCTGACATTTCTGTCATAAATCATCATGTCACATTCAGCTCTATCATGGTAGTTTATAAGAGAACATAAACATGACATAATTTGTCAATAAAATCCAAAATAGTACAGTACCCTAAGATGCAGAGTAAGAGTGGAAGAAAAAAATCCAACAACTTCAGATTTGTGACTGGTTGTCAGTTGACATAAGAATTTAACCTGACTTCTGTGACATCAACTAAAACATTTTTTATATTGAAGTACATGCAGATATTTTTACTACATATTTAAATTTCTTCAATGAAAGAAATTCAATGTTCTCTCCCACCCACCAACTAAGAAAATCTAATCACATATTTTTTATGTAATTTTTATTTATATATGATAGCAGAAGGCATTACAATTCTTATTACATATATAGAGCAGATCTATTTTATTAATAAAATATCATTATAAAATGTAGAGAATGAAGTGTCTACAAAAGCAAAGTGTTTTATGTCAGATACCTGATGAAAATACATGTATGTTTTGCAAGGAAGTTTTTGTTTTAACTAATGTTATAGATCATGAAAATGTTGGGAGGTCAAGTTACTGCCTAAAATTATGAAATAATTTCTATTCTTCCATACTAGAATGCAAAATGCTGTATGTTTTATCTACTCATACAGCTTTGACAGATATATTATTCTTTTTCTTTCTGTCGTAAATGAGAAACTAACCCCACATGGTATAAAAAATACTAAATCATGATTGCACCAGATGTTTGATGCAATATGTAAAACCTGCCACATGAAGTAAGAGAAAAGTTATTTTTAAAAGAATATTTGAGTGTGTAACTCCTATTCATCTACTTTTTTCAGACTATACACAGACTTTATATAAATTATAAAAGCTGCTTCCAGAGATGAAAGCTGTTTGTAATTTGTAGAGACCATTTTCTTGTCAACTTGGTAGTCTTTCTCATAGCTGTTTCATTATTAGGCTAACCAATTAAGTGTGCTCAGAGTAAGCCACATATGCTAAGTACACAATTTGTATAAAATCCTATTCTGTTCATTACCTTTATACTAGTAATTTTTTTCTCCCTGACTTGGAGTAGTGGGTTCATTTTTTTAATAAGAATTTGGTGTTAAAAATGGCATGTTGAAATGCCTGACATGAGAATTCTCAAACTGTCTTAACTAGATTTTGGCATTTAATAAGCTGTAAACTGCTGAAGCTATTTGCAGATGAAGTCTCATTTTTGTCCATCAGCAGGGGGCTGGAAGCATAATTAATTGAGTGAAAGTTAAAAGACGGACAGCACGGTTACATTTATGCAAATATTGCAGCAGAACATCTAATGGAAGAGAAAAATAGCTTGCAACCGATTGGTTTGGTTTTGGACCCAAATCCACAGGGTCCATTTAAACACTGCAGATTGTGCATCTGACAATTAAGACTTATAGTGTTTTTTAATCCTAGCTGTGACGATAGGAATAGTAGGCAAAAAGTTGAAATCCAGAGAGACGATTCTATTTCAGCTCTCATCTTTTCTACTTCTCATGAATGTTAAAATATACTTGCAAAAAATCAAAAATCAAATGATGCATGTGTGTGCAACCATATGCCAGGCTCTGCTGTTTGTTTCTTTTATTCATATCCCAGGCATATGTACCCTTGCACACCAAAGGTTCCATTTAATTAAAGTTAGTTAAAAGCTTAGACCACAGAGATCAGGACAGCTGCTTGAGATATTAACCTGGGTGCTGTTTGGGGACAGCAGGAAGCCTTTGCTAGGATTCTGTCTCCTATTACATATTTTGGTGGGGTTTTTCCCAGTAGCTGTTTGCCTCTGAAGACCTCTGACTTCTTTAAATGTTTGGGAAACATTAGCCTCCCCAATGATCACAGGAAATTTCACATTGAATTGTGCATATTCCTCATTTGTATGTTTTTCCTCATGACTGTAAGGATCTGCATGACTACCTTAGTGATTGATTTTAGACTAGTCCCTTTGTGTATGTGTTTGATTTGTTGGCTATTCAGCAAGACACTGCTTCCCATAGAGAAATTTCTGGAGCACTCTTTTTTTTTTTTTTTCTTTTATACTTCTGTTCTTACTGCAGGTCTATTTGAGGTTTTAATCCTAACTTGCTTTTTAATAAAAATGCTATAGTAGAAATTATATTTGTTGGCAAAACAAAAATGGATTTTGTGTGTGTGCCATCTAATTAATTCTGCAGATGTCTTCTTTGAAGTATTAGAAAATACAACTATTAGGACTTTTAAAAATATCTTTAACTTCTGTCACACATATCACTAATCCTACCTGAAATTTTATGAAACAAGCTTAAATGTGAATAGAATACAATATGTTTTATGGTGTCAAGGAATTGTTACAGATTTTAAAGTACAATCCCTCCCCTCCAAAAAAAAAAAAAGAAAAAATGTCCATGTCATGTTCTTAGTGAAGTACTGAAAATAAACTGAATACAAAGGTTTGTAAACATCACAACATGAGAGAGCAGTAAGCTAACTTAAAGCAAATAAATTCTCATGGAGTCTTTCAGATTTAAATGAATTTCCTACATTATGCATGTTATAAAATTCTCCTTATTGTATAACATATTATCAGGTAATTCAGTTTCCATATTTCAAGTCAAGACATTAAGCCATGGCAAAGACATTTTATATACTGTCACACTTTATTTTCATATACATGTGTAACTTCTAATTACTGCTCAGAAATTTAATTTTGAATGTTATTACATATTTTTTACTGTCATCAGCCACTTTATATTTCTAAAAATAAGTGATCCTTTATATATATGTAGTTATTGTACAGTGTCTTCAGCTCAAAAATTAAAAATATTTTAGAACTTATATTCCAAAGATAATTACTAAATAAGTTATGGTCAAAAATTTCTCTCAGAAATTAATATTATCTGTCCTAAAATGTTAATATGAATAATTTGGCAATAGTAAGCATATAAAAGATAATACATTATTATATGATATATATTATATTTCATATATATGGTTATATATAATCCAATCCTAAAAATTTTCCATTTACTTTTTTTCATTAAGTTATTAGACAATAAAAATGGATCTGAAATAAAATTGTTCTAATATAATTATTTATCCAAACCAAAAAATTCTATTATCCCAGCTACTAGCACTCAATTATAAATGTTTTAAAAGTGAATTTCTCAGGGCTGTGGTATAGCTCAGTAATGCAGCACATGCCTAGCATGCCTGAGGCCTTAGGTTCAACCCCCAGAATCACAGAAGGAAGAAAGGAAGGAATTAAGATTGATTCTCCTTATATTAAGCACTAGGGTTTTCATGTTTACTTAAACTTTTTACTTCTGTGACAATTTTATGTTTATTTTATAAAAGATTTAGAAGTGTCAGATATGTTACATATAATGTTGCTGATTCATAATGATTAAATTATCTAAACATTTGGAATATGCTTTTTTCTTTTTCTTTTTCTCTCCTTTTTTCTTTTTCTTTTTTTTTTTTTTTTTTTTGTTGGTGGGGGGCTGTACTGGGGACTGAACTCAGAGGCACTTGGCCACTGAGCCAAATGCCCAGTGAGATAAGGACTCACTGAGTTGCTTAGTGCCTTGCCATTGATCAGGTTGGCTTTGAACTTGTGATCCTTCCACTCAGCCTCCCTAGCCCCTGGGATTACAGGCGTGCGCCAGTGCATCTGGCCATAATATTCCTTTTCTTATAATGTAGCGTTTAATGCTCTGTAAGGTGAATGTTTCATCCTAAAAAGGAAAACCGTAGGTTCCTATGCTGACATCAAAATATTCCTTGGTTGAGAAATGGAAAAAAACTGCATTTGTGGCCAAGGGATAAATACTCTGGTTGACCTGAAAATACTAAAAAGGAACTTCTACTTCTTTCTTGATATTACTTACATTATCCCTTTTTAAATTTCTATATATTTTGAATTAAATTACTTTAAAAAGCACACCTGTCTTATATAGAAAAGTGAAATTAAAATAGCATGTGGAAATTTTCAACTAAGGACATTTTCAGCATAGACATTTATTTTAAAATCATGAAAATAATGTTTTGAGGACAAAATAATTGAGTGTTCTGCTAGCTATTCCTAATTGCATAAGCTATTTACTGCTAAACTTATGATTCATGCCTTTTCCTATTTTCAAATGTAACAAAATTCAAGGAGATGGTGAATAACAAGGTATACCTAAAGATTAGGATCCCTGAGTAGTAATTACCCAGCATATGTGTTACTCTCGATTAATAAATAGAAACATTTCTAGCCTAAGGAAAAAGAAAATAAAATAAAAAGAAAAGAATCCACTAACATCTGTCTTTTAGTGTATATCCCTCTGGGATAAGTACCAGTTAAATCTACTAAAAAAGAATGGCAATAAAATTTGTGCTGGTTGTGAGTCAGTCAAGCTTGTAACCCTCTTGTCTTCAAAATCTCTCAAAAAATGGAACATAATAAACACAAAACCACTTCTAACAAAAATGTTTGCCAAATTTACTCTATCAGGGTAGATTATGAAATGTTATAGACAGTATGTTGTGATGGGATTAAATACTGCACTTATGGGAACAATTAGATTCCTGCTAGTATTAGTTCTGTTGAAGCAAGAGTGTTTCCAGAAGTAAATCTGAATAAAAGAACCAAACACTAAGGGGGATTTCTCCTTGCTTCTCTTCTTTATTATTCAACCCTCCCTGAAAATATGCATATGTGGGATATATATCTGCAAATTTGCTTTTCTTGGAAGACAGAGTGTGTAGATGTGGTAATTCATTTTATGTCAGTAATCATTTCTCAAATACATAAATAATTATATATGCTTCCAAAAGAATGAATTCTTTTTATAGGAATTTGAAAATCAATGGTTACATTAATTTTGCAGTGTTTCCATTTGATAGAAACGTGTAATAGAATGATCACTTTTATATTCAGGGGATATCTCAGTCTCAAATGAAACTTATAATGATAATATTCCTAAACATTTAACACACTCATTTAATAATAAGGAAACTGGGGCATAAAGAAGCTAAATTTAATAAGTAGAAGAGGTGGGACAAGAACTCAAATCTGTTGGACCTCACAGTTCAAGTTACTAAATATAGTAAGAGCTATCTGTGGCATTTTTATAATGGAAAATTACATAGTTATTTAAATGATGTTGATGGTTACCTATATTTTATATATTTGTGAGCATATTTGACTACTTCTTCTAGACTAAAGTATGTTAAGTAATGGGAATACAGTCATAGGAGTTTTTTCAAATTCTGACCCTGCTGCATATTTGTTGAACAGTATTGATTAATACTTGATTTTCATGCAGAACATAATATTTCAGGAAAACTAAAGTGCCTAAGGAAATGAGTAACAAATTATAGTAAAGGAAAATTTGGCTAAAATTGTTTTGTACTGCTTATTAAACTTATTGGAGATTTAAAACCCTTTTAAAAAAGTTCAGTGTGCCTTTTGCAACAATAGATAGGTGAATGAAAGTAGATAACATATCCTACTTATTTGAATAAAATCTTATACCACTGATATAAATATCATCACAGAATAATTTATCAATTAGATTGAAGCCCATCATTAATTTTTCTTGTATCCTTATTAGAAAGCATAAGTACATCATTATTAGAAAGTATTGGGTTTATTTATAATTATTGAAAGTTTATCATTATTTTATAAATTTATTAAGAAACATAGAATCATGAAACTAATACAGTATTTCATAGAATAATGGTCTCATAGAATTAAATATATACTCAATTGAAAATACATAAACTTAAGGTATAAATCACAGCACCAACAAGAAAGTAGGAAGAAGGATGTAGATAGATGTACAGAAACACATCTGTGGCAGGTATTGGTGAAACCTGTTGAAAGGTCGGGTAAAGGAAATTAGTCCAATAGCAGATTACAAAATAGTAACAGGTGATTCTCAAGGCTCTCACATGTAAGAGAAAAAGCATATTCAAATTAGCCAAGAAACTGGATTCTGAGACTATTAAAAGAAAACTTTGTCTAATACAAGGTAAAACTCCACAAATAAACTCTGTAATAACTTAATATCTGATAAAATAATTGTTCCTATGTGTTCTAGAAGAAATTCTTAAGACACAAGAAAGTGCGCTTTATGTCTTAAAAGTTGTTTTTTTTTTCCTGATCTAAATTAATCCTTTGTTCCATTCCCTCTCCCTTTCCTTCTCTCTTCTTCTCTCTTCCACACCTTTCGTTCTCTCCTTTTCTTCCCCTTCCTCCTTCTCTCTTTCAGCAGAGATTTGATTTGATTGTCCCAATATATGAAAATGTTTTACTGCTTGAGATGTTTGAATACATTAGTGAGGGAAAAGCAAAGAGAAATATGAGATATATGTCTCCGTGGAGTTTATGCTTCTGCAAGAGAGAACAGAAGGTGTTACTCAATTTCACAACAATGTCCACAGTGATGTATTTCCAACCACAAGAAAACATTCTGAGGTAGATCCAAGAAAAAGTAGATCAATGTTCTTGTGAAAACATACTAATTATTAGTTACTTTTGCAAATGATATCAAAGAACTAACAATAAAGCTGGGAAAAGGCAGATTGTAGAAGACAAAAGGAATTAATTTTATGTGAATTTTAGAACTTTAAACTAGCAGTAAACAAGGCATAATGTAGTCAAGTTAGATGAGCACACACATAGCCCATACTATGAGGTCTGACACTCACACCCAACTCTCCTTATTTCTAGGCCATGGTTTTATCGTAGGATCCTGAATACAGCAAAAGCAAGCATCATCTTCAGCTAAATTTGGAAGAAATCAAAAGTCAACCTGAGATGGTATCCAGTAATGAAAGGCAAAATCTAAAATAGAAATAAACTGTTTATATTTCTTAATTTCTCGAGGTATTCTGGAGATAAAGGTAAGTTAAATGTGTGTGTATGCACATCTATGTATTCATAATAGATGATTGGTAGATCAATGACATATCAACAGAAAATATAAATGGCATAAACATGCATGGATATATACATACATAATGTCATCTCACACAGAAGATTAAACATGCTTTTTGGAAAATGCCTTTTAGTTTTAACAACTTGCTAAATTGAATTGCTTTCAGGAACTTCATTGTGAAGAATTTCTAGTGGAGACTGCCCAAAACCACCTTTTCATCTATACTATATTATGATTCAGATCTGCCTCCTCTAGGCATTAAGCTAAATGTGGTAGATAATACAAACTAGTGTTTAATATTTACTCTAACTGGATAAGATTAGCTTGCTAGACATACCTTTTCTATATAGACCAAATTACTCTAAATTGTTAAATAATTCAGTACAATCTAACAGCTTTAATGCAGTAAAAGCAAATGCTTCATTCTAGTTTCTCTGATTAGAGTGGTTTGACTTTGAACAAAATAGAAAATTACACTCAGTCCATTTATACACAACCAATCTACTGTTGCTTTTGAAAAAACAGTGAAAAATTAAGCATTAGAAGAAAAATACATCTGGTGCAAAGCTCTAATGCCTAAGTGAGTATCGATTAAATTATTGTACCAGAAAAATATTCTGAACATTCAAATCCAGTTGTATTGAAGACATACCAGGGATTTGATAAAATGACTTTACATTGACTCTGCTTTAAAATCCCTCACCTCTTTCTACAATCCCTATTAAATAATCCAGAGGACAACTAGAAAATCATTATACCATAATACTAATTTCACTTTTCTGAATAGTTTATTGTTTTTTAAATGCCATGTAGGTTAACATACTATTACCATGGTTCAGACTACAAGAATGAAAATGGAAAGATTCTCTCCATTATAGGGACTGCTGATGTGTGCTAATATGGTTCCAAAGTAGAAAAAAATAAAAGTCTAAAGAAGACGAGGGATATGATGTATTATAATAAATGTATATAGACACCTAAGATTTTCAGATACCATTTTTAAGATCTGAGAGAACTTCAGCTTAATAGAATGACCACTTTTAAGTAGCTGATATTGGCTGAATGTTACAAAGTGCCCAAACTTGTTATACATATTATATGGGTTACAGTATATAATCTTAATCATCCAAAGGTGACATATTATTTTTATCAATTTTATTTTGTAACCAAGGAAATTGAAAGTGAATTATGTGTAGCAGATTGCCAAGGTTACAAGTTACAAAAAGTAGACCCGACTCCTCTATTATAATGATCCTTATTAAAATATACCTTATAGAATTTTATATCTGCTTTGTTTCAGGACAAGGCATTAAATAATGAGCATAGAAATTGTTCTAAAAGATATGCATTGAAAACATGGGTATAAATATTTCTAGAACAATGCCTCCCCATAGAATTTTGTATAAAATATAAAAAATTTTAGCAATGTGCGATAGGGTGATTACTTGCTACTTATGGATATCAAGAACTTAAAATATTTCAAATAATAATGAGCAGCATAGTTTTTAAACTTTACTAAATCACAATTAATTTAAATGTAAATGTAGTTATTAACAATGTTAGCACAAAGATAGAACAATAAATAATTGATTTTAATAAGTAAAATTGTCATTGGAGTATGAAAATAATTTGTTAATGGACATTTTAAAAATAGAAAATTGAGTAAAAGAATGGCATATGATACATGTGAGAAATTATTTCATTGGAATCTCAAGAACATAGAATAGTATTGAATAAAGAAGTATCAAGTTTTCATTAATTAAGTAAATGTTATTTTGGCATTTTTCTTCTGATAAATATGCTCAAATTTTGTAAAACCTGAAGACTTCCACATATATGGAATATATTTTAAGGGAGTTTTTCAAATGGTCTCCAAATTAGAAGTTTAAGCCTGTATTTCACAATGAAGACTTAAAAAATCACAACAATATTCCTAAATCAGACTCCTTTAAACAAATCTTATTACTTACATAATATATTTTGTGCATATGTTTATACAGATCATTTATGATGAAGGATTTGGGCTTGAAAAATAACTTTAAAAGTGATAAAGGAAAATTTACAGTTCTATAAGTATTATCTGTCCTGTTTTTACATGCTACATTAGGGTGTCCAAAAATGTTTTTTAATAAAAGAGAGGAATTATTATTACTAGCAAAGCGAATCATGTCATATATATCACATATTTTTATCCCATCCATATGCAGTGTAAAAATGTTTCATGGATATGCACTATCTAATACCCTGAAAGATAATGGAAGTAAAGAGTTACCCTCTGCCATCTTTTCTCCATCACAATAATACAAGTTATTTGGCCCTATTCAGAAGCTTACTTGGTATCTTACATTTTGGGGTTTTTAATTTGGTAGTTTCACTGAGTTTCTAGGATTCAAATTAGACATTTATATATCTAAAATGAAACAATAAAATTTCTCTGCAGAGTTTTATCATAATTATTAGTCCAGAATTGAATATTAAAATTTTGAATAACATATAAAAATAAAGAAGATATAAGACCCTCTGGCAAAATTTAGCATCCCTATGTGAATGAAATTTACAGTGATTTGAAGAAATCGTATTTTTTTCAAAGCATTTTTCTTTATTGGGAAAACGTAACCCAGATCAAGACAGCTGGGCAGAAAATATCATTTATTTTAAAAGCATCAATAATTGTAATAATGAATAACAATATGTAAATAAAGATATCATCTGGTCTTGCCCTTCCCTTAAACAAAAGAAGGTGTCCAAAAATCATAAGGGAAAGCAAGATTTTTTAAAAATGGAACATATCTAAGAACAAAGCAAAACCATCAAAAGGAAAGCATCTGAAAAAATATAAAAACCTACTACTTCAAATTAAGCATCCCTTCATGAGAAATTTAGAAACCCAAGAAAAACTATAAACATCTAGAAGCTTGACTCTCAATATAATTATAAGGGCACACAAAAATCTATGTAAACATTTTATGAACAATTTAAAACACACAAGGGAAACTATTACGTACACTGTGTTGAAACTTATGTCTTCCAAATTCAAGCTGAGCAAACTGCCAACAAGACACAGGTGCATAAAAGATGAGCAGGTGAAAGAAATAAAATGTTATTGTAGAGCAAATATTATATTTGTCCATTATGCACACACCTTAGGACACATTAGCACATCTGTTATATATTTACTAGAGATGCAAGTTTATGTGAGCAAGTTTTACTGTTATAATTCTGAATTTACCTTTCCTTCTCCAAATCTAAGGATGTTGCCCCAAAATTATAATGTCTGAGTTATAGCTTAATAAATACATGTCAGTTAACATCATTGACTATTTTACTAGGAATCTGATTCAACAGTAACATCATTCTAAGATTCCTAATTAAACATATAGAATAGTTCACAGTGTTAGTTATGTGGTTTTGAAAAAAAAATATTGTGTGTTTGCTTTGAGTCTCATCAATAGTCACCCTGATTGATAGGTCTTCTAGTTGACAGATCTAAAGAAGTAGTACTTTTGTGATCAATCTGAACTCAACAGTAATGGGGTGGATTGCAAACCTTAAAAGCAATTTGCAGTGAGTTACAAATTTTTTTAAAAAAGGAAAATATGTCATATTACTCACTCAATTTCTTAAAGCATTTTAGTTGGTACCCTGAAATAACCAGCAACCTTATTTTTGGAAAAACATGTACAATAACAAAATTAATGAAAAAAATGTATTTTTATGTAATAAAATTAAAAAGAGTCAACTTAGAATTAGAGGTAAAGACATTTATATTTTATCTATGATCTCTGGACTACTTGACCTTAGAAAGCTATGTCATTTCTCTATTTTTAGTTTTGAACTATTTTGATTTCTAAGAACTATGTATACATATACACACAAACATATATATGAATATATTCATAATATTTATGTATGGTTTTAATTGAAATTATCTTCTTACTACATACATGTTTATTTTAGAAAATTTGATTAAGAATAGCATATGCAAAGATAAATTTTACCATTATCACAGCATTTAAAATAATGATTTCATATATTTATATACTTCTGCACGGTATTCAGGCATATATCATTCAAATATACGATCATACACGATTTCAACTTGCCTGTTTCCATTTCAAAATCATTGGAAAATTTCTACCCTTTCAATCCTTCTTCCAAATTATAATTATTTTATAATGTAGCCTATTTCATCATGAATTTACCAAAACCACATTGCTTTAACCATTTCTCCACTAATCATCATGAGGTGGATGGGTAGTTGTTGTGTGCCTATCAATTTCTTAATATGATAGCTAACACTTCAACCACAATGTTCTAGATATTTTTATATACATCTACATTCTAAAATCCTGTAATATTAATGTATTTTCTTTAGTACATAAGTCCTTCTGAATAACTTCCTTGGACATATTATCAAAATTGTATTATAATAACAAGCTAACAACTTTCTGATTCAAACATTAGGTACATGTGATCCATTCCTGGGTACCAACTCCAATGTGGGACAGTAAGCCCTCACTCTGGATACTGAGTTCAGGACTAAAAATGCACTATGCTATTATCTCAGAAGTGACAGAGAAATTTCCGAAGCCATGGCAGCCATATTTTTTTTTTTTTTTTTTGTGAGCAGTTGGCAGAGAGAGAAAGAGAAAGAAAGAAAAAGATTTTCAGTGAATCAAAGTGTCTGTCTGGTTTTAAATGTCATTGAAACCCAGATATATTCCTGTTCTTGGTTGGGAAATATGACATACTTATTTAAAATATTACAATAATGATAAAAAGAAATGATAAGAGGAGAAGAGAAAGATGAATGTATAGAAGAAGGGAATGAAAAAATAACTGAAGGACAATACAGAGAAAGTATTAACTAAAAATTTGAAACTTAATGTTTTCCAATTATATCCGTAAGTTTATTCCCCCAATTGAAGATTTAGCTAAAATTGTATAATGAATATTCTTTTAGCTAAAATCTTCATTTGGGGTATAAATGTATAGATGTGCAATTAATATATAAAAGACTATGCAAAGTATTAAATATTTGACTCAAAATGTCAAATTGCCAGGTTGAAAGTTTGTGTATTTTTAAAACTCTACGGGGTATTAAGGAGATTATTAATTTTCCTGCATATTTCCCAACAATAAGTATAACCCATTCATTTTTTTTTCATTCCTAATTTTTGTGCTATACATCTATCTCTGTATCATGTGTTGCAAAAGTATTTCTTAATTGATTCTTAATTTTTAAGGTGCAAAATATTTAGGTTAATATAATCAGATCCATCAATAATTCTCATTGATATATCTATATTCCTTTGTTTATTGCAACATTATTCACAACACCCATAATCAAACTAAGCAGCCATCAACAGATGAATGTATAACACAGGCGATTTATTTAATAGTAATTACTAGTAATACTAGTCAGCCATGAAAACAGAATGAAGTCCTGGCATTTGCAACAACATGATGAACCTGGAAGATGTTGTTAAATGAAATAAGCCAGGTATAGAAGACAAATACTGCATCATCTCACTCATGTGGAATCTAAGAAGTTGATCACAAAGAAGTAGAGAAACAGGAGTGCTTAGGGCCTGGGATTGGGGAAATGTTCATTTGAAGTTACAAATTTTAACTTAGAAGGACTAAGTTCAAGGAATTTAAGGAGCAACATTTTAACTAAAGTTAAAAATAATATTATATTCTTGAAAAGTGCACGAGAGTGGATTTTAGGTGTTCTCACCACAATAAATAATAACTACATGAGGTAATGCTTATATTAATTAGCCAGACTTAGTCTTTCCATGATGTAATTATATGTTGGGCACAATGAATATATACAATTTTATCTGTCATTTTTTATTTTCATCATTATTCATCAAATGAATGTGGTTTGAAAAAAATCATATTTATATACTGAGTGCAAAAAAATTGTTCACATCAAATATTTGACCTTTATTTCAAACGGCTCTTCATCTGAAGAAAAAATATTCAGTCCTATTTTCTTCAAACACTTCTTTAAAAAATATAGCACTAATCATTATAAAACATAATTTGTTGTATTCCATGTTTTAGGCATCTAGATTCATTACGTTCCAAATCTCAATCAGATTACCTTTTATTTTTGGCAGTGCTGAGGATTGTTCCCAGGGCCTCACACATGCTAGGCAAATACTCTACTATTAAATTATTTCTCTGAACCCCAGAATTAATAGTTTTTAATAGCATATACGTTTCTCCTAATACTAAAAATATTGAAACTTTACCTAATCTGTTGAAATTATTGTATATGTTTTTATGTCTATTTTAAATTTTTATTCTGTTCTGTTGATGATTTTATATATATGTATGTATGTTAGGGCCATATGTCAAGGAATTAATTTCTCCAATATCATTTTTCAAGTAATTCTGAAATATATATATATATATATATATATATATATATGTAATATATACATATATATATATAATGCTTCATTATATATATAATACTTAATTCAATTGTTTAAGGTCATTGTTTACTTTATTTTGTAAATAAATTCTAAGTTACCTGACCTACACCAAAATTTGAATGAAATTCCTTGGAAAATAAGACTGAGTTCAAAGGAAACATTTTTTATTCAAATTTTTAGCACTTAGAAAGCAAATTAAACAGGATATATTTTGCTAATATTTATGGAGCTTCATTCTATGAAGATGAAGTCACAGTAAATATTATATATTTGTACTAAATTGGTATATATATATATATATTATATTATATTATATATACATATTATATATATATATATTATATATATATATAATAAATCCTTTATATGAATCTATAAATATCAATAAAGGTAAGTAAAATTATATTTTCTAATTTTGGTCAAGATATAAATATTAAATTTTTAAGAGAAAAAGATGAATTTAGAGACAGACTTTATAAAATAATATAATGCAGTAAATAAAGCTTTGTAAATATTGTTAATAGCAAGAAGTAGACCTAACTAAAATGAATTCAAAATAATTTGTTATAGTAACAATGGATTATCTTCTGTACAATAATTTTGAAAGATATTCTCTAAGAGATAACTGGGAAACCCTCCAATCTATAGGAAATTTCTTGTTGGTGGAAGGTGGTTCTGAAACTATTATTAGTTCAAATTACCTATAGCCAAGAAAAAAAAAAATGGAATTCTGTTTATGGGAAAAGAAGTATTCAAAAGTTTAAAATATTTAGTATTTATTTATGAATTTTGAAAGATTTCATTTTAGAAACATTATGTAATAAAATAGGAATTTTAATTTAAAATAAATAACAGTAGTAGACACAGTTTTAAAGTACTATACTAAATAATGCAAAATAATAGTAATTTAATTTCCACATATAGATTGACACAAGAAGTAATTCTGACATTGTGTTAAGATAGATAGCTTTTAGAAGGATATTTTTGCAACCTGTTCCAAACAATAAGCTATGCATTTATATATTTTTCATTAAAATTCACTTAATAGAATGCTGCAATTTCTGAAATTCCAGAATAAGTCACTGGAACCAGTGCCATATTTCCTGGTTTTATTCTTCCAAATATTAAATATTTGAAAAGAAATGAGTTTATTTCATACTTTTAGCATTCCAATAACATTAAAGATTTTATTAATAAAAATCACTTCTGCATTTCAGAAAATTGAATTGAATAAATTTAATGGACAGAGTAAAACAGATCTGGTAGAAACTGTATCTATCTTGGGTAAAGAATCAAAGGTTATTCCCATGGCCAATTATTAGAATTTGTATTCATGTTCAGAGTTAACTTAAGACATGGGGAGGCATATTGCCCCAGATAAATTAATTAGATATTTTTCTATGCAACTTGGCATTTAAAATTCATTTAAGTCAAATGCAGAGCTTTGGATCCTCAATTCTTTAAATTATTTGATTAAGACCTCAATAAGAAATATATGACCAACTAACATAGTACACAAAAATTCTTAGAAAAAAAATAAAAATAATATTTGCTCTGGATATTATACTTCTTGTTTTCTATCATAGCCCATTTCTTTACATACATTTTATGATTCATTACGTGGAATTCAGAAACCACCAATGAAATGTAACTAACAACCCCACTTTGGTAGAGGCTCCATATATTGTTATTGCTAAAATCTTAGTATTTTTTTAATTTTTTAATTGATTTTTTAAAAATAAATGACAGCATAATGCATTACAATTCTTATTACACATATACAGAACAATTTTTCATTTCTCTGGTTGTATATAAAGTATGTAGACACCAATTTGTGTCTTCATACATGTACTTTGGATAATGATGTCCATCACTAAAATCTTGTTTAATCCCTGCCTTTTACACTGCTTAAATCTTGCTTAACTCTTTCTTCGATCTGTAAAGTATGCTACTATATATCCAGAAAGTTATTGATAGTCAGACTCTGCTTTTTCTTCTCATAAATCAGTTTACCTTAAGTAATGTCAATCTTTCTAAATATTCTTATTAATTTTCTTTCTTTGGATTCTATCAAACGTATTTGAGTCTGGAGATTCAGATACAGTAAGCAAAGATAGTAATAATTGTTCATTCTTAAGGCTAACATTTGCTGTATCACAATACACATTATGAGGGACATAGGAATGTTTGTATTCCTGGCTTTCTACTCAAGTGTAGCATTTCAGACTGAAAAAGATGCTGTTAGAAGTTTATTTCATTTAATTAGTAGTAAGGTTTAATAAGATGTTAAACTGCTTCTATACTCTGAGATATGGAAGTTTAAAGTTTCAAAAATGCAGTCATGTGTTACTTAGCTTAATGACAAGAATACATTCTAAGAAAAGCATCATTTGGTAGTTTCTTCACTGTGGGAATGTGATAGACCATACAAACCTGGATGGTATTGTGCACCAGTAACCTAGGATGTGTGAGGTAACCCATTGCCCAGATCTACAGATCTGCTCAGCATGCTACTGTCCTGTTATTTCAGGCAACTGTAACACAACGTAAACTATTCATGCACCTAAATATATCAAAGTATAGAGAAAGTAAATTTAAAAATACAGCATAAAAGATAAAATAAATGGTTTATAACTATATGATCATTTATTATGAATGGAACTTGCAGAACTTGAAGTTGCATTGGATG
Organism: Callospermophilus lateralis; assembly: GCF_048772815.1. Lineage (NCBI taxonomy): Eukaryota > Metazoa > Chordata > Mammalia > Rodentia > Sciuridae > Callospermophilus > Callospermophilus lateralis. The sequence continues at coordinate 49,287,934 of NC_135316.1, read as the reverse complement.
AGTAGAGGGAGTGGTGAGAGAACGTAAAGGCCTAGGTTGCAACTATACACTACTATAGATTTATAAAAACTTCTCACATAGGCTTTGCTAAATTTATAGAAAATTTTTCTTCTTTAATAACAAATTAACTTTAGTTCACTATATATTTTTACTGTCAATTTTTTATTTTTAAAATGATTTCTTTTTAATAATGCTTAGTTTAGAACAACACATCTTGTGACCATACATTTTATTTCTTTTTATCCTTACACTGTAAGCTTATTTCTATATAAAAACTTGTGTTTTTTTTTTTTTAATATCTTTTGTTAAAAGGCAAAGCACAAACACACGCCTTAGCCTATGCTGCATGGTTTCAGGATTGATCAGCAATAAACTGTTTTCAACCTCCACATGTTGGAGTCCTCAGAAGCAATAACACACACGGAGCCGCCATCCCTTATGTTAGCCATGCCTTTTCCTGGAACCCCCCCTGAAAGACCTGACTGACTGATGCTCTACTTGAGGATGTATCACTCTTTTCAGAAATGTGTATATGAAGCTTTGCTTGATTTCTTTTACTTTCTTTTTTTCCATCATAAATTTTCTTGTAAGCAGATAGTATACTAAGAACAGTCCTTCTTATGAGCAATAACCTTTTGATGTTGGAGTCCATGTTTTCAAAATTTTAAGAGAACTTTTTTAAGTCCACAAAACCTTCTGCTAAACCTTTCACTATGAATTTTCCTCGAGGTGCCTCCTTTATTTATCCTTCTGTACTTGCCTTTTCTCTTGTGTCTTCTTCTGCTATGTATTCCTGTTCTGGTTCCCCCAACCCCCCATTAATTGATTCCCCAGAAACTGCCTCTGGAGATGCTCAGAGTCATCCTTATCTACACCTAGGTTAATGTTGTTTGCTTTCTCAATCACAGTCTTGATGATTTTCATAACCTCCTCATCCTTGAAAAGTCCCTTCATGTCATGGCTAAACCTCTTGAGTGTCTTCTTGCAAATGCCATTCGCACACTCCTTGGTGACATCATCCAGGGCCAAGAAAGTTTCCTGATGCAGTCATAGATGTGTATCAGAATCACATCAGTGTTTCCTCGGTTGTAATAATACCATGGCCAAAGTTTCTCCTTAGATAGTAGACCTTAGAAGCTGCTATACTACCTTGATCCATTGGTTGATCCATCATAGATCTTGTGTTTAGAGGGAGAAACTCCAACCTGATATTGGGATAATCCTCACCAACAAAAGGAGGATGTGTGGGAACATTACCAAAAATCAGCAAAATTGTGAAAGGTATATTATTCTCTAAACAACACTTCTCTGTTTTCACTGGCTTAGAAATTCAGGAAAGCTTCTTGAGATGTAGCTAGATATTGATATGCACGAAGACATTGGTTTCAATTTATAGCCTTCAATATTGATGCAACAATGACTCAATACTAACCAGTTACAATAAATTGCAATATTGACCTTAACAACATTAAAACCTGGCTTTGAATTGGCCCTTTTTACAGATGAAAGTCCTTTTAGGCATGTGTATCACCTGTTTTTAGATTGAAGATTTGCTCTGGCAATATTTGTCTACAATTACTTTATCTAGAGTTTCCAAAAGTTCGCCAGCTACCTTCACATTAGCACTCATAATTTACCACTGGCTTTCACATGATGTAGTGAATAATGATTCTTAAATCATGTAAATCACTCAAAAGTAGCAATAAATTTATTATAATCAGATACATCCTTTTCTTTCAACACTTTAAACATTTGCTTTGGTCATGATCATCATATCCCTAAGAGGAATATGCTTTGGTATCTGGTTTTCAATCCAGGTCAGTAGAAGTTTCTCCATATCTGATACTTGTCCTTCCCCAATTTTTGTTAGTCTTATTGTTGTCAGTAGAGCAGACAAGCAGGTCCTTCAATGGCTTCTGTCACTTCGCTCTTGTTCTTCAAGTTTGCAGCTCTGATGGAATAGGACAAGATTGACTGGAGAGAAATGAACATCACTGATGTTCTAACTTTAGAGTCCTTAGTCACTTTTATATTTTGTTTCCAGGCCAATCACACAACATGGCCTCTTGCTGGCTACATTAGCAGTGAATATTGAACATGTTAGGGTCATGATGAGCAAAACAATGTGAGATTAAATAAAACACAGGGAAAATGATGCAATTGAGAGGGGTAAACATGAGATATATAAAGCTACCACTGGCATAAGACAGCATATGGCTTCATAGTACATCTTTCTGAGTATTTTCTAAGTAGAAAAAGCATACCCTAAAACAGCAAATAAGGTGTAGTGTGATAAATACGTAAACCACAACATAATTGCTTATTGCCATTATCAAGAATTATATAAAGTTTCACTAGTATATTTTTATATGGTTTGTTCACACCAGCATCACCAACACTTGAGTGATGATGCACGGTGCTACAGTGTGTGGCAGCTATGATGTCACTAGGTCATAGGAATTTTTCAGCTCCATGATGACATTGTAAGACCACTATCACATCTGTGGTCCACCCTTGTCTAACCATCACTACATGATCATAGTGCATGACTGTAGTTCACAGGGAAACAAAATCTTTTTGTACCCATGTATATCTGTTAACATAAATATTATTTACCCCATTTATTCATTTTTTATCTTCCAAATTTGTATCAAATACCTATTATAAAAAGTGGAAATATCATAAATCTGTAATATTGGGTAAATTATGTGATTATCTTGCAAGAATTATTTCAATCTTTTAAATAAAAGTATATATAGACTGATACCATAGATGTAAATAGAAAATAAGTGTATTATGAACTTTAATCCCTGGGGTTTGAGAGAAGATCCTAAGGAGAAAGGAATGTTTTTTTATTCCATGTTTTTATCATTTCTTAAAATTTTAAAGATAAAATAAAGTTATTTTAAACAAGGGTTTCAGGCTTTCTAGTTGATTATTCTCTTAAAAGTTTCCATTTGTTTCTTTAAAACTTGACCTTCAATTTAAGATAGATCTATGAAAGTTATTGTCAAGCTCTGAGATAATTCAAGTCAATTTTTCTTTTGTCATCTTTGAGAATACTTATCAAAAATCATCAGAAATTAGAATTCATCTAAATTAAGTCAGATCAAACAACACTTAAAAATCTTTATTTGATCTTTTCAATATACCATCTTGTATCAATATGCAATGATCATTCTCAGAAATAGCTTCTCTTTTCACAGGTCAGAACCATAATTTGTTTCAGCAAAATAGTTGATTAAAAAGAGAATAAAATTTTGCAAGAGACTCCAATGACATTGTATCCTACTAGCAATGGATATTAATGAATTAAATAACAATATTATATTTATATGGGGGTTTATCTTAAATAGAATTTATCATTTTGTGACACATCATTTTCTAGGTCATGAAAGGAAAAACAGAATAGAAAGTAGACTTCCACATATTGATCTAAAAAGTTGGAAGAGAAGTGAAATCATGTTTAACCTTTCACAGCCATTCTGTGTCAAAATTTACGGGCCCATTACTTAATGTTGTCTCTATTAATTGAAGAAACCTAAGCAGTAGTAACAAACGGACTCCACCTGTATATTGATTCATATACAACTGATGATTCCATTTGCTTTTGTAATAGTAGAGGCGTGTATACTACCACCAGTTGTTAGTGATCCCTTGCAGAACCCATGTTATTTCATTCTGGTAGCTCTTCTATTTCTGTTTTCTACTGGAATTCAGAAGGAAAGAAAGAAGATAGGCGTGTGGCACAGCCACTTCGTAAATGCCCTGACTTAGAAATGGTATACTCCACTCATTCACTCTTTCCTTTATCTAGAGATAACCCAACCATGGAGGCATAGGCAGAAGGGACAAATGGCCTAGCCTGGGACAAAGAAAACACATCTTTAATGGAACAGTTTTGAATGTCTTTCACATTAACCACACACTTATTTTTCTCAAATAAAAACTCATTCACTTCAAAGTTATTTTAAAATTAGTACCTAGATTTATTTTAAGTCTGTAAAGGCAACATCTGGTAAGGCTTAATAACAAAGAATTAAACATGTTTGTGACCCCTTTCTACAGTGATTCCAGTGTCACTCTTTAGGAATAAATGAGTATTTTTTACTCTTATTTGTTCAATGAAAAACAAATATATTACTACAATTCAAATTAATGTGCATCTTTTATTGACTGCAATAAATAAAATACTTTTAAATTATTTTTGCTTTTAAGACTAGAATGTTAAATTCTTACAGTTTAATATTACCACAATAAAGAGAAAAATCAAGCATATATTTATCATCCCCAAAACTGAATATCCAGACAGAGAAGCTCAAAAGTGATCAGAATTTGAACTTAATTTTTAATAGTGAAATATCTTCCCATTCCTTTTTGATGAATTTCATATATAACATGTTTTTAAGTTGGTGAGTAGAAGTGTCCTCAATTACAGATTATTTCAAGGATATTCCATCTGTGGGTAAACATTTTTTAATAATGAAGGTGGCTGATAAAAGATAACTGCAAAGGATATTTTAAACAAAATGTTTAATTAAAAAAACCACAATAGTATGAACATTTAAAGCTTGAGGCTTCATGCTATATTCCATTTGCTTCAGAGTATAGTTTTCATGATTTATTGACAGCGGCTATGGATGGTTCTTTATTTTCAACTCATCCCAACCCTGGTCAAACAATACAACCCTCCTGCTTTTTTTCAATATTTTCCTAATATCTCAGCTCATTTAATTCTATTGATCCACTGAAGAGTATAATGGCACTGAAACTGGAATTAATAGCACCTCCCTTTGCCAGTGCTAAGAGCTTTCCTATTGAGTCTGTGGACCATCACACGAAATCATAAAAGTAGACAAAAAAGTAGAGTGACCTTTATCAGCTACTATTGTACTGAAAAATTCAGCAAACCTCAGAACATCATTTTCAATTTTATGGCGCTGTTTTCTTAAATAATAAGAGAAGGGGGAAAAAAGGAACAACTGACCCCTGTTCAGCATTTACTTAAGCAGAATTGGCATTAATAGAGTATTCTGTCAAAAATTCAAGCTCAAGAAAATGTATGGCTTTGTCCACAGCAGCAGCTATCTTAGCAGATTGCACTGTCACTGCTTCACACAAAGCGCATTGCAACACCATTAGTGGACATAAATAATGCACAAGCTCTTATGCAGTACTCAGCTAAGTGCATGGAAACCTTGGGCTCCTGTTGTCAGAAATTCAATGGATTAGTACCTAGATTTATTTTAAGTCTGTAAAGCACTTTGTTCTTGACAGCGTTCAAAGTAGAAAGAGTGCTATCCTGAATGTGCATCTTAATACTGTCATTCCTGTCTTGTAAGAGGAGATGATATATGGGCTGCAATATTTCGTTTTAATATTTAAAGTTTTCACTGTGCAGATGCAAAGAAATATATTAATAGTTATATACTGTTACCTTATTGATCTGGAAAAGAACAAAGATAACCTGTAAAGTTTCACAGCAAAGCTAGTAAAATGGAGCATTACAATTATACTTTGGTAAAACAGATAAATTGTAATCCTTAAACATCATCTTTAGAAAATAAAGGAATTTGGAGAGTTGGTTTCTTCTTTCTAAGTTCACACTATATATTTAAAATCATATTTAAGGGACATTTTTAGCATATTTTAATTTAATTAACAGTATTTATAGTTATGTAATTCATTCGACTATGCAACAATAGTTCCTATTTTGAACGCTAAGTGATTTTACACTGTTAACATTTTGCTGAGCAAGAACTACTCTAATATGTTACTCAAAATTGCTTCCCTATAACTTCAGAGATTGTGGGTAGTTTCTGCCTGTAGATATGTTTAGAATGTAAGCCTGATAATCTTCCATGCATTGCAAGGATAAAAGACACTCTAGTGTAGATTAAAAGCAGTTTTCTATTGATATCAGGATGTAATAGAAGAACGAAGATATCTTATGTGAAGGTCAATCTTTCTCAATTCTCCAAAGACATAAAATCTTATTTTAAAATAATACAGTTTCTTTTCATTCAGCCTACATGGTTCATGAATTTCAACACAATTTTTCAAATGCCACTCAATGAATAAACTATTCATTATCAGGTCCTAAGTTTTTAAAAGTGAAATATATACCAATATCTATAATTAAATATTTGAGCATATTTATTAAGCTAAATGTATGATGCCATGTCAAATAATAAATATTTGACCATATCTGATCATATCCGACTATTTAATTAGAATCTGATTTTTAACCCTGGTTTCCTAGGATTAGAAAACTCATTTTATTTTATGTACAAAGTTCTCCCTTTTTATTAAAAAAAAAATTTGTTTATGTTTCCTTATTTCAGTAGACAATCTGTCAAACACATTGTTGAAAGGGTTGTGATTTGCCGCTTATAAAGAATATGGTGAAAAAGGCAGTTAATATTATATTTCAATATGTGTTGAATTGACCCTTAAATGAAAAGATCATATTCTTAAGAAGGAACATGACTGAAAGCATTTTATACTGAGTAAGTAATATCTTCAACCTAGAAAATCCTTTTACTCCAAAACAGTTTACATTCCTTAAAGTTCAGACCAACAAATAATTTGCATATTGTGATCAATAGGTGGCGCTTTTCCCCTTTCTGACAGTACAGAATCTTTTCCCCTTTCTGACAGTACAGTACAGAATTTTCCCCTTTCTGACAGTACAGTCTTCAGTACAGAATCATTTTCTGACATTCTTCACTTCAAAATCCTGGTAGAGTCAAACTTTCACTAAGTGTTGTGAATTTTCAACAGTACTTATAAAATACCAAATATTTCAACTTATTTTAAATGTAATTTAATCTTTGCAAGCCTATAAAGTTTCACATTATTTTAACTTTAAATGATCTTTTGATTTACCATAACATTTTGCTATGAATTATCATACTTATAGAAAGCTCTCAGTAATTTTTCCTGGATAACTAGGAAAAATATTTAATCTTTGGATCATTCTCCACTTGCCCAAGTAGAAAATTTCTAGAAAGTAGCATTAAGTAGTATTGAATACAAAAGAGTATAATCAAAAATCATTATCATAATAAATGTACTTTATGATTTATAGGAAATTTGTCAATTACGAAACATGCACTTATAATAAGCCACATTTGAAGTAAGTAGTAAAAACAGTACGCACCAATGGAAAATTTTAGCAAAAAAGACACTTTTAAAAAGCATTATATCTAAATTGCTTGTATGAAGATGTATTTTATTTATTTACACTGACTTATTTCAACTTAACCAAACCCAATTATTGCCAATGTAAAATTTTTGTCAATGGTAGTTGATAATTTTTGTAATTTTGAATATGAAAGTATTTATAAAAACATTTCCTTCAGAATTCATTTGTCTATATTTTCACTAAAAATACATGTTTGTAATGTTTTGCCTTTGGAAAGGCTTATAGCCATGGACTAATATATATTAACAAGCTTCTATTATCTAGATAATATACTATAAAGATAGTCTGTATTTTTGATTACTTAGATGATTTCTACCAAGTTAACAAGTGCTTATGATACCTATGAGAAATATGATCACTTTCTGATAAAAATGACAATGCTTATATTTTTTTTAAAATACTGTATTTCAAAATAAACACTGTAGTAAAATATGGGCATTAGATATTTTAACACATAATATAATTATATGATTCCAAGGTCATTCAGATCTTTTATTTATACTTTCATGTGACTCTGATCTTATTTCCTGGGTTTGTCTTCACTATCTTTTCTTCTTTAGTTCAATGTATTTGTTTTGCTACATTTAAATCAGAATTTCTCACATTAAAAAATATTTTGACAGGTGTATTACCAGTCACAAAACTATGAAACCATAACATAGATCCTTTATTATAAACAGTCTGACTTTTCTTCATTAAACCAAATAAATATTTATATAAATTTTATACAAAAATCTAAAATATTTTCCCTCAGACCATACAGTTTAATGCTGTTTCTCCAATTATAGCAGGAAAAAAAATTACAACAAAATCAGGTTTACCAAATTATCTTAAGTTTTCCCCTCAAAAGCAATGTTGATGTAAAAGTGACCAGTCACAGTTTTATGTTTTGATATCTTCTCAGTGATACTCCCTTCCTGGTCATGATGATCCCAAGATATCTATGAATATTGGTGGGTGTGGATCCAACCCTTACCACTCATGATAATGATGTTTTGTTAGTCAGGAATTCCCTTGCACCTCCAATGCTTCTCACCTCTGTTTTCACCCAGGTTTGTATGAGGTAATATCAAATTCAAAAGGAAATTCATTTTTGCATTCTTCTAAAACATTAAAGACTTTTCTAAAAGAAGTTACATTCTGAATTTAATGTTATTTCATGGTGAGATGCAGACAATTACATTGATATGAGGTTCTACCTTTTAGATATTTTAGTAGAGTTTCTTGCACTTTGGAGTTCTTCTGGGAGAGAAATGATATGCACTATGTCATAATACAAGCTTTATATGTAGCCTATGCTTTGAAGAACAGTGCTCTTTGCGAAAGTCAGGGTTGTCTGTATATAAAGCCTGACATTATTAGATAACATTGTAAGATAGATCTAGTACAAGTTCCATACACTCCAAATGCAAAAGGATCACTGTAACTCTGATAGATGTCAAGTATCAATAGTACTATGCTTAAACAGTCCTGAAGAGACAGAAACGGATATGATAGGCATACCCCTCCATTATCAAGACAGCAATGATAAAGTACAACACTTAAGAGATTTTACTAACAGTTTAAGAGTTCTGGCAGAGTATCATCTGTGTATAATGAGCCTTCTAAACGTTCATCTCACAGAACTTGCATTTGCAGAGATAGAATACTTTACAAACTCTATTTCATTAATCTTTACAATATCTTTGTGAAGAATTATGAACACCAATCAACAAATTACAAAGTGACAGCATTGAAATGTTGAATGAATTGCCAATCCTCTCAAGGAGAGCCTTTAAGAGTCTACCCTTCTTATAATAAAATTGTTTTCTTTTTTCTTTCTTAATTTCTCTCTTTCTTTCTTTCTTTTTTTTTTGGTATCACCCTGTTAAGACCTAGTTAATATATAAAATCCTATAAATATAAAAATGTTATATTTTGGGAGGCAGATGGGAAAGTAGAACTACATTGTAGCAAAGGCCTGAAATCTTGACATTGTGAATTTAATAGCAGGTTGAACCAATATTCCAATGCCAAATTGTGTGAATATATAGAAAGAAGCATATCTTCTGGCAAAGACTCTGTACATAATTGTGACTCAAAGCCTACTCTAGTGTCCACATTAATGCCAGATATGAATTTCAGTCTTGCAGTAAATTACTCTAATCATATTATTAAATAACCCATTCAAGTGATTTTAACAGCACATGGTTTGCATTGTATTATTAACAGCTCTTCAAAAGGCAGACAACACCATCACCATCAATAAATTGCTATTGACCACTTACTGTGTATAGCTTGAGTTTTTGAAAGATCATATTGTTTCTAATTTGTTAAGCTAATCTTTTATAGATTTTTTTTCATGTTGACAAATCAAACTCACATCATATCCACATGGCAAAAATTACCCCAGGGTTTCCAAAAATTTTTAAATTATTTTAACAAATGAATTTTAAAATTCACTCAATGATTTTTTTGAGTATATAAAAGGAAATTATAGAAGCTTTCAAGATTTAAGCATCAACAGCAATATCTACCAAATTCCAGAAAAAAATATTAATTCTCCAGTTTGTCTACATCTATGTCCATATAATTATAAGCCATAATTTATTCTACTTTAAACTCTGTGTTGATTCTGCCAATTTTGGCCATCTACAATTACCCCATGCCAAGCAGAATCATTGTGTAGTGTTATGTGTTTTTTCCATGTACAATTCTATAGGGAAGTTTTCACTTTGCAGTCCCTGAGAATGACTCCACCTAGAAATATTTAATACACCAACTGAACCACCCACCATACAGAACAGTCCTGCATCCAAGTCACCATCAACTGTCATCTAGAAAACTCCAATACCTTCCTGTTCCATCTGCTCCATTCTTACCTCCTCCAGTCATTGTCTACACTGTTGCCAAGGTGATCCTTCAAAGATGTATAAACACATCATGATATTTTCCTAGTTAAAACCTTCTATGAGATTCCCATTGAATTTTAAATTTAATTAAAACTCCTTTCCTTTGCAGTTGCTTTCCGTCTTAAATTCACTTCCTATAGTTAATCATTTCACCCATAAGAACTCAATTATAATGCTCCCTCATCAAAGAAGTGTTCTTTAGCCATTTATTTTAAATTATTAGTTCTATTAATTTATCTCTTTTTATTATATATCTGAATAACTGTCTAGTTTTCTATGTGGTATTTCCTATAAGTACCGTTATGGTTTGGATAATGAGGCAACCACACTCAATGCTCCAATGTTAAAGGAGAAATATTCGGATGTGGCCAGGCATGGTGGCACACACTTGTTTTCCCAGTGACCCAGGAGGATGATACAGGATGATGGTGAGTTCAAAGCCGGCCTTAGCAAAAGCAAGGAAGGTGCTAAGCAACGCAATGAGTCCCTGTCTCTAAATAAAATACAAAATAGGGCTGAGGATGTGCTGATGAGTTCAAAACCCAGTACCAAAAAAAAAAAAAAAAAAAAGAAAGAAAGAAAGAAAGAAATATTCAGATGTGAGACAATTAGATTAGAGAGTTGGAGACTAATTGGTCCATCCTAGTTTAAACAGATTAACTGGGGGGTGACTGCAGGTAAGTGGGTTGTGACTAGAGGAGATGGGTCACTGGGAATGTACCTGGAAGGATGCATCATACCTGCAGTCCCTCCTCCCTCTTTGTATCCAGACTGCCATGAAAGAAGTAGCAATCCTCTAATACACACTTCTCCATGGTGTTCTTTCTCACCATGGGCCTACAGCAATGGAGTCAATTCATTGTGGACTACACCTCTGAAAAGAAGAGTCAACATAAACCTTTCTTCCTCTAAGTTGTTCTCATCAGGCATTTTGATCATAGTGATAAAAAGCTGACTTACATAAATACCAATTAATTTTATGTTTGTTTATTTACCTTTTGCCAATGAATGAATACATGAGGGCAATAAACTTTACCAAAATGTATCCTAACTTTCTTTATTGTTATTGATGAAAGTTTCAACTGAAAAGGAAATTAAATTATTGTCACTATGAGGATTGGATGAATAAAAAAGAAAAAGAAACTATAAGGTGGAAATGCATGGTAACATATGTTATTTCTAAAATGCTTTTGAGCACTCACTAATTTCTCTGGGTTTCAGTTTTCTTATACGCAAAATTAGAAAATAAACATCACTTATTTTTCAGGTTCAAAACTCCATGATTCTATGATATTGGGTGATTATTTTTATTCCCTGTGCTTCTGTTTCCTCCTAGACCTGATATAAGTAACCATTCTGCAGCTCATGTGCCATTTGCAAAAAGAAAATCTAATGAAATGCCAAATGATATCTAAATAAGAAATTGCCACAGAAATATAACAGGTTTTTGGTGTTATTTTATGGATATATAAAAATTGAAACCAAAGTGGAAGTCATTTTATTAATGTTAGTGAAACTCATTTCATTGAGCCATTAAGGTACACAGAATGGTTTTATATTTACTATATCTAATATAGTTTCCCACAATCTATATATGACACAATAAATATTATTATCCCCATTTGCAGATCAAAAAACTGAGGTTTAGAGATTCTAATTTCTTCTTTGAAGTCACCAAAATAGTAATGTTGTGGGTGATGACTTGAATTCATGATTCTTCTGAGACTGCATATAGCAATCTTTCTTTTATATTAACATTTAAGGTCTAAATGCAAAACTGTTGATTCTTTTAAATGGCTGCAATACGATACACTAGAAGCATGATATTACATGCTCAGCCTTTATGGACTGAGTAAGTCCCATATTATAAAAAATTCAATACTACTATGTTCTTGCAAAATGTAGGTAACATTGTAATAAACTTTGAATGTAAGACTAAATTTGGACCACAACCAAATAATGAGTTCTTAAGGTCACTTATTTTTCAAAAACTATCTTTTCCTGAAGTAGTCTTCATATCAATAAAAGTAAACTGTATTATTATGCTTAATATAAAAAAGTGCACATAGCATTCTCTGCCAATTACTTAATCTCATTTAAAAAAATAGTTCTGTGTACTTGACACCTGTCAAAAACTTAGTTGACAGACTTCTTTTTTCAATCTATTACACCTTCTAAGAATCTAATCAATGTGTCCAATTTACTATTCATAATTTGCATAGCATACTTATGGCTTTATTCCATATTTATCTTCTATTTTCTCATCACCAACTTTCAGTGTTCACTAGAAATGTAAATGGAAATCATATTACTTCAACCATACACTTGTATATGTAATAATGAATTTATTAATTCACACACAATCAGGCAAAAAAGAAGAAAGCTTGCTTAATTTTGAAATAATAACCAAATTAAGAAAAATTTTGAATTTGTTTTATTATAAATATGTAACAATTTTGCTATTTTGCCATATAACATACCTTAAAATACGGAGAAGTTTTAAAATAGTAAGAGCTAGCATTTATGGTTTCTTAAGCCAGGACATAAAATGAGGGCCCTACGCAAAGTGAGCATGTCTGACTCCTTGTTCAAAGACACAAGAGAAATGTACCAACGAAGTTGAAAAACATGTCCCCTTTCTTCTCTGGTGTTGCCTTATTCTACTCTTTCATCCATTTCTACATTTGTCATTTTGTTTCTTTTATTTGATATTTAATGATTTTCTAAGAATAGTTAAAAAATCTAAATTATTAACATAGATTTAACCTTTCATCTTTATATTGTCTGAGGACAATTTTAAATGAAAATAACAGATTATTTAATATCCACATTGAAGTGCCAGAATGACCAAATTCATATTTCTTGGTCCATCAGGAAAAAGTGCCTCCAGCTAAACAAAAGGGACCACACAAGCCAGAATCAGAAGGGCTGGAAGGAGAAAAAGAACTACTTCCCAGATAAACAACCTGGCATGAGTGTATTCGCTGGGTTGTTCCAGATCACTTCAAGCTGGTGGTGGGACCCCTTCTACACAACACCTGGTTCTTATTATTGCTGAGGCCTAATAGTTGCCTGGCTCCCCTCCCACCAGGCTGCCCTCTCCTCTTCTCAGTCTGTTGCTTCAACCAAAGGCAGACAGGCAACCTCCAAGGACCTTTGAAATTTTGTGCATGGAAAGACTCAATTAAATTGGTCTGGTGTGGGGAAGAGGTCTGACCCGCTAAAACATGGACTCCAGGCAGATCACAAGATTCAACTTTGTGCTGCTGGCCTGGGAGGGGTGGACACAGCCATACCCCAGTCCAAAACACAGCAGGGCTTACATCCCTGATCCAGACCCTCTCCAGACCCACACCCAGATCCTGTGAACACGAAGGGGAGGAAATCATAGTAGTAGTTACAGGATGGGGCAAGGAGAGGGTGGACACAGTAAGAACCATGGTTTCAGTTTGGAGGGAAAACAGAGGTTAAAGACTCATCACCGCACCATGGAAAGGGGTGGCCTACACATGAGCCCAGGATTTGCCTTCTTCTACCTTTCCCCAATATCCTAAATCATTTGGAAAGCACAAATTAAAAAATAAAACTATGCATTTCATGGACTGATGAGGGAGCATGAAACCTCAAGTACAAAACCCTTTTGAGCCACTGTCTTGGTTACAAGCCCCAAAACTTAGTCTTGTTATTTAGTGTGTGCAGCCGATTCTAGGTAGAAAGATACTATTATCCTTACAGAACCAAACAGAACATGACAGAGACTTAAGTAGTTGACCAAGGTCCTATAGTTAGCAGTCAGTGTTCTCAGAAGACTAGTTTCTTCTCAAGTATGAATAGTAATTATGTGCTTAAATTATTATTCTAGAGTTACCCTAAGCACATTGAAATAATTTTTCAATCTGTAGTAACATATGAGACAATATACATATACTTATGTGGACATGAATGTGCATTGTTTTCTCCTTGAGCATAAACAAACATATAAATCTGGATGCATATCATCTATGAATGCACAAATACGTATACATATGTTTATACATACAGGTGTTTGCACCACACGTGCACACATCACACAAGAAATTGAATCTATTGGTTAGTTTTAAAGTTAATCATAAATATTTTCCTTGTGTATTTTTATTCCATTTTGCAGTACTGGGGATGGAACTTGGGGCCTTACACATGCTAGGCAAGTGCTTTTTCACTGGGATACATACCCAGTCCCATTGTATATGTATTCTTACAGATAAATTGATTGGAAACACTTTTTAAAAGTTTAAAAAGAAGATATTTGCATTCAAAGAAGCCATTTCATTTTTCTGTTTTATCAATACTTATACTCTTCCCTTGCAGCTGAATACTATAATGATTAAATTTAAAGTTTTAACTATTTTAAGATTTAAACTTTTTTTTTAACTTTCTCCTTGATGGCTACTATTATAATTAAGAACTGGGAAAATTTAGACATGCACACATAGTGATATCATATCTGATCTTACCAAAATTATAGAATGTACTTATTCATTTAGTAAATTTAAATTCTCAACATTTCTGTAGGGTAAGCAAATCAAATAACTATTTAGTTAAAATTCATATTTCAAAAATATAAATTAAATGTAATAGTTTTATGTTAGTGTAACAATGTAGGCTTCAAACAAAAAGATCCAGTGATTCAGATTAAAGAATTGCAATTTATATTTTTATACCTAAATGTCACACTTGCTTTTTGTGAAATTGTAGAAAATTCATACTTTAATCCAGAATGAAATACATAGCATTGTTAGTTTGCCAAATGCTTTTCATAATAACTAGAGATAAAACAAAACACATTTTTGTAAAAAAATAAAAATCAATGCAGACAACAGGTAGCCTTTGCTTTTCTGAAACATCTCCGTCATCGACCAAAAAAGTCCTGCAGTGGACTTTTTATTTCCGTTTCCAGTTGTGATAATATTTTTTTTTCTTTTAAATGAATTATTTTGGAAGGATTCCTGATGGAATTCACTCTTGTACTACATAACACATCTGAGAATCTGTGTTATTCTTACATTACAATACATACTGTCATGTCTAATTGCTTAATTATAGTCTGACAGCAGAGAATGTGGAGAGGGACAGGACCTGTTCAGTACAACCCTGCAAGTGTCAGGAATCTGGTTTAGAAGTCAACATATCCTTCAGTTGTGCCAGAGTGAAGAAGTATGTTCTGATGATAAAGACTAAAAACAATTTAATTCAATTTGCATGTGGATATGTGTTGCTGATTTTGGACAATTTGCCAATAGGAAAAATGAGTAACAGTAAAATAAATACCATTTTTTCAAGGAGAAAATGCATGAGTTTTAGCCTAAACACAATAAGTTGGAGAGTTTTCTGTTTCTAAATACAGAAAAGCCCATCATATTTAAAAACTTGAGTTTATCTAAAAATTATATATATAATAGGGTTTGTACTAAAAATAAACCAAATATCTAATTTGAAAGGAGTAATTCAAGAGTTACTTGGAAAATACTACTTTTTTAAAGTACTTTGAAGGTTCATTTATATTATTTTTATGTCAAAGGATGCATATATTGGAAATATCTTTTTTTTTTCTCCCCTTTAACCTTTCCAAAATCTCTATCAATTGTGAGGTTCATCTTTGCCAATCGCCCCCTGTTTTGACTGCCAAGTCAAATTTTCTACCTGGTCATCAAATCTTGAGTCTCTTTTCAGGATGCCCTAGTTTTCTTAATCATTGGTGTAAAGAATATCTTCAGTGAGGAAACATATGTTCACTCTTTGGCAAATACTTTGTTTAAAATAATTTGCATGAGTTTTCATGAGATGAAGTGGCTAGGAGCATAATTCTTATCTCTGAATTGAAAGGATCTCAGTGGTGCTTTTGTGTATATGTGGCCACCATCTTTATTTTTCTAAGGCTATTCATTTCTACAAAAAAAAAAGTAAAAGTTACTTTAGGGATACAAAGAGATGAACCAGCACTTTGCTAATCTTCCTTATTCTCTGTACATCATTGTGATGTGGGTTGTTATGATGCCATTGCACATATGCAGACACAGCTTTGAACGGATTAAGCTAATTGCCGAAGGACTCATAGCTAGTAAATGAAAACGCAAGAGGTAAAATAAAGATGCATCTGATTTCAAAATGCATGATTTCAAAACTTGCTTTGAACCTGTTAGTGTTTCATCATTAATCTTTATTTTCTAACATCCTGCTTCTCTTCATAACAGATTTATTGCACCATTCAGGTAGATACCATTTTAAGTAGACAGTCCTTCTTGGATGACTTTTATTCCTTACATTTTTCTTTTTACCTGAATTTCTCCCCTCCACCATTCTAAATGATAAATGTTGTTTTAACACCATACAGATGAGTACTCATAGATAGCGGTATTACGTTTGTCCTGTTCTCTTCACTGCCATATACTATTTCATGTAAAGACCCAAGCATAAGAACACTTTTATTAGAGTATGCACACATACATGAATACCTGTATAGGAATATATTAAATGTAAAATACATTTTGTTCTTTATTTTGTATTTCTATTAGTGCATATAGCAAAATAATAGGTTGTACTGTGTTATATTTGTACATGGATATAACATGCTTTGATGGTATCCACTCTCCCATTGTCCTATTCTCTTCCTCTTTTCTAACAGTCTCTCTTTTGTGTCTTTTTTTTTCATTTTTTCTCTCCCTAGATTCCATAAATGAGAGAAAACATGTGACACTTTCTTTCTGAGTCTGGTTTATTTTGCTTAACATGTGATCTGCAGTTCCATCCATTTTCCTGCAACTGATATGATTTCATTCTTTATGAATGAATAATATTCCACCATGTAGATATGCCACATTTAAAAAAATTAATTCACAGGCACCTAGAATGATTCTATATCTTGGTTATTGTGAATTGTGTTGCAATAAACATGCATAGGCAAAAATAATACATATATATATAATTTACACATATTTGTGATTTTAATTTACATTTATTCACGCAGTTTAGATTTGTATCATATAATTGCAATCTACACACACACATACACACACATTATCAAGCCTTAAAATGAAACAATTTGTAAATGTTTGTTTTTCATTTTGAATTAGTGCCAAATACCAGCCTGATTTGAGAATATCTGGTTTTTAATCAGTATGTTCTCTTTTTCAGAATTAGTATTGAAAACTATTGAATATTTTTATTAATTACTAAAGTTGGAAATGATTAATTAAAATTTTAATAGTTTCGAAGAGTAAATGGAGTTTGCTAAAACTCAATTATTTGACAAAAATTTGCAAGGTTCAGAAAAATCTTAGTGAAAAAAATTTGAAATCCAAAGCACATCATTTTCTTGATTTAAATGCTAATGTATATTATTAAATCAACAGCATATGTTCAACTTTATGAAAACATAAATAAAGACATGCTTACTTTTAGAAACACATTTAATGATATCATATATATATATATATATATATATATATATATATATGAGATACACCAGTGATACTTTGACTATAAATAAATTCATAAATACTATTTGTTTTCTCTGTAAATGGGATTATTTGGAAACTTTCATAAACTAGTTTTAAGACTGTAGTTAGTTTGATTTTCTTTTCCTTCTTTGCTATAAGTAATTCACAAGTATAAATAAATGGATTTTCCCCAAACTGAATGGATACATATTTCTGAGACATTAACATGTTTCTTGGAAAATATGGTTGGTCTTGTCTCTGTAGTTCAAACAAGAAGAAAGTTATGCCTACTGATTTTGACATTTCAATAATAGATTAGAATCTGTTTGACACTAACTTTTCTAATTCACTGAGGTGAACAAGTGAAAGAAAACACATCTTCCCAACAAAATATTCATGGCATTGATAGATAGGGTCCTGCTTTCTAACATTAAGTTTGGAGCACTGGAAAGTTTATTGGCTCTAAATTTTCACTGCTTATTTTTAAATGTAAATTTCAGATTTGAATTTTTAAAAACTAATATTTTGTCCTCATATGAAGTCACTGTTTACATTGATGAATGTGTTCTTCATAATTTATTCTAAAGCATTTAAAAAGCCATTAATAACTAGATCCCCAAATATTACTTCTTATAAACTAAAGAAGTACTGCATTACTTAGTATTTTAAACTAATGAAAAGACAAGAAATTTAAAGTCAGTTTGTATATACATACTCATTTCAAATTAGAAATGTAAAATTGACCTGAGTATTTAAGTTCAATAATTTAAAAGTTAATATACAGAAAAGTAGTAATAAACAATGCTCAGAAGGAAGTATTTAATCTGTTTATGAATAGACAGATAAAGGCAGAGATAATGATGTACTGGAAATATTACTCCAGTGAGAAGCTTTAGTGTATTGATAACCTGGTAATAAATATATGTTGTATTTTACATTTTAAATATTTCATACTATTTTGTAGTAAGTGTTCTAATTTTAAATCATGCTTCCTCTAATGACCTGTTGATGAGCATAAAAATGGGTACTCAGGATTTCAATACCATGATACAATATTATAATGTAATGTTTATATATATATATATATATATATATATATATATATTTCTTTTTGAAAATGCATTACTCACTATGATTATTTAGCAGCAACCACACAAGATAATTGTAATAGTGTACCTATTATATTAATAATGTTTTCTTCAAAGATTTTTATGGACTATGCAAAACAAAAACAACAAAGGAAAAGGTTAGAAAAATGACCAAGAAACTAATTTGTGTAAATACAAAATTACCCTAACTTGTCATTTGAGCATACTTCTATGTAAAATGGGTGAATTAATATAATTCCTTTCCCTCATCATCTCTTTGCAAAAAAAGGTAATTGGTACCCATTTCCAGAGAAGAGTGTTTCAGGACAAGAGGCAGAGTCTCCTTTCCAAGTAAATCAGTTTATATTCCCATAAGACATTGTCACCTGAATCCAGGATGATCGGAAAGACAAGAAGACCTGTTAATAATTGACATCAAGGTCTAAATTTCTAGTAAGTAGGTAGCCAATTCTGAAAGTAACAGAAATTTAGTTCAGAAATACTAAGATAGAGTTAGTTTGTTTCCTTTAACTATTTTTTTTTCTCTTATAGACACTTACGTGCTTATTTTTTTCCACTAGAATATCTGGTTCCCTGGAAGCATAAAAGAAACACTGGAATGAAATCTAAACATCAATTTGCAAAGCCACCTTGAAAGACATCAGAAAACTGTCTTACTTGTACAGAAACCTGACAAAAAGAACCTTATCAGTTCTTGAAACCTGACAAAAGTGAACATTAGAAAATAAAAAGATCATTTGACTTTGTTTTTTTAATAAACCAACATCACTATTGGTAAAAACCAAAAGAATTAGTGAATAACTATATCTCAGTAATAGCTAACATAAATTGTTATATTGATCATAACATATTCTCTAGAATTTTCCATATTTTCAATTAAATTTATATATTTCTTGATATATTTTTTTCACAAATAAAAAGTAAATTATTATCATTTAAATACAGTTACAAGATCAACATGACTTAAAGTTGTCAATATATTGGATGAGAACTAATATTTTGTTTAATACTCATTTGCCTCCCCATAATTCTTACCCTTGAAATAGCTGACACTGTGTCTCCTGCCCAGTTAGATCTGAGTCCACCTTCAAACTTCATCTCAAGCACCTCTTTTTCTAGGAAGTCACACTGACCTCCCAGTCAGAGCAAGATGCCCCCTTTCTTATGTTTTAATAGTTGTATCCTATTATAATGGACTACTACTTTATTTGCATGCTCAAACCCTACTGAATTGTAAAGCTACTTAGTTCAAAATCTAAGGTTGGGAAGAATAGTAATGCAAGATATTAAAAAATTGAAAGATGATATGAGCTCTTATATTTGAAATGATGAAAATAAGTGGAAAAAATAATGAAGAGTAATATAATTTTTTAAAAAAGGATTATGTATACACAGATTGAGAAAAACCTAGCTAGATTTTTTTTTTCTTTTTGGGGATACCAGAGATTGAACCTAGGTGTACTTAACCACTGAGGTATATCCCCAGTCCTTTTTTATTTTTTATTTTGAATCAGGTTTTGCTAAGTTGCTTAGGGCCTCACTGAGACAGGCCTCAAACTTGCAATCCTTCTGCCTCAGCCCCTTGACCTGCTGGGATAATAGACATGTTCCACCACAACCAGCTAACTAGGTATCCTTTATGCAGATAAACCAGTTGTTTCAACAGTTTGTGTCTGCTTTAACCCTAGAATCATGTTATGTCTACATCATGGAATTACATTGGTTTATTCTAATTTGCATATTTGGTTTTGTCCTAATTTTTTTTTTTTTTTTAGAAAACGCATACTGATGATTCAATTATCAGAGGTCAACAACAGTGAGATTATTTCTGGAAATCACTTTAAGTGAAAAGTAAGAAGAAGGAATTGGTAATGTTTAAGCTAGAAGAGGGAAAAATTGATCGTAATTTCAAACAAATGAAAAGACAGCACATATATGGTTAATTAAATATAGTTTCTGCAGTTTCAAACCACAAACAATAATTTATGGAAGTTCGAGAAATATAGCAAACTTAAGAGCCACTGAAAAGTGGAAAAATCGTCATTTATGTATAGGTGCCCTAAAATTATTCATACTCTTTGACAAGTGAAGTAGATATGCAGAGAGCAAAGCATATCACAAAACAATTCATCTCTATCAGAAAGATATACAAAGTACAATGAGAAAAAAGAACAATCAATAAAAATAATTTTTTGAAAAGTACTTGCAAAAATTAAGTAGAATTTGGTGGGCATATAGCAAGTATAATAAAGAAGGATTATTGTAGGAAATTAAATGGACGTGCCTCTGACATTTTTTACATGTTCTGAGAATCTATGAATTAACTATTTAATGCAAAAGCAAAATAAAATATGACGTCCTTGTTATTGGGCCCATTCAAAACTAACACATCCAAATACTGAATTAAATGTTTATAATAAAAGAATATGATTAGACAGGTTTTTCATCTCTGCCAAAACCACATTGTCTCTTGCTCTTACTGGCCTTCAAAGCAACTTGGATTATGTTAACCCTATTATAAAATTTATTACACTGTAATATACTGGCTTCTTTGGTTGTTGTATTTCCATACTAGACCTCTTAACTTTTTAAGGACATGGATGATATCTTGTCCGTGGCAGTTTGTCAGGTGCTTTGTAAAGTACATAGCAGGATATGGCCAATATCTTAATTGTCCCCACTACTGTTTTTTCTTTTTAACTATTTAGTATTGCAACTTACATATATTCTAACTGGGCACATGGCTTCTCAGACTGATAAAATATCTCCTAATGTCTTTCACAGTTAAGTGAACCCATGGCATTGAGCTTTGAGTTGTGAGTCAATATCTTAGCTGAAATTACTGGATATAACACAGCATAATTAGGTATACATTTGTCCCTTTCTTTCTCCTTCCTGCAAGCAGGATGCAGATGTAGCCAAACACTTCCCTAATTTTATGTAAGGACGAGGGTAAGAATATCTGTCAACAGAGACCCACAAACCACATGTATGTATATTTAAGAGATCTGTGTCAAGGAAACAAACAGCTACTTTGCATGTTCTCTATCCTCCTAATGTGACAATTTTATCTTTCTAACAACCTACAAGGTCAAATTTAAATTTACAGTTTTCAGATTCTTTTGCGTTCTACAGAAATTTGGAGAATTTGGGAATATCAGGAAAACTAAAAACTAGGACACTGTTTGTCATGGAATACCATTCTATTTTTTATTCATCCTGTATTCTACATAATGAGATCACTGGCAAACATGAAAAGATACCCAAGATTATATATCCAAGAAAAATCTATATCCCAAATAAATGGCAATTCTTTGGACTCCTTTATGCATACCTTGGAAACTAATGGAAGGAGGACTGCTGTAGCCCTGGAGTTAAGTAATTTAGGACAGGGAATTCAGAGTCCCCAAGTACACTGAGAGTAGTCTGAAAGAAAAGTTATTTCATATGGGCATATAATGTTGGTTCTTGGATTTGTCTTAATATACTGAGAAACAGTGATGAGGTTCTATTATGAAGGTTCTATTATGAACCTTCTGAAGCAGGAGCCCAAGGAAGCAGTCCCTCTGTACCAGATCTAAGAGTGCCAATAAATATAGTGGTAATGAGCCAGCTTCTAAAATCAGAGTAGTGATCTATGGCTGTACTGTTCAATATGGCAGACACTAGTTCAAAGAGAATACCTAGTCCAGATTTATAAGAAATTTAAATGTAAAATGCACACTAAGTTTTGAAGGTACAACATAATAATGTTAAACCATTTTCTTAATTTATTTGTATTTATTATATAGTGACACAATACTATTTTGGATATATATGTGCAAATGAAATACATTGTTGAAATAATTTTATCAATTTATGTTTTAAAATATGGCAACAAGAGTTTGTTTTAATTTTATTTTTTACTTGCATTTATTGCTTGCATTATATATCTAAGTGACTGTACTGCTCTAAAGAACACTATAGCAACAGTAGGTATAGAATTTGAATGTCTAGATAATATTGTGGAACAAAA
Organism: Callospermophilus lateralis; assembly: GCF_048772815.1. NCBI lineage: Eukaryota > Metazoa > Chordata > Mammalia > Rodentia > Sciuridae > Callospermophilus > Callospermophilus lateralis. The sequence continues at coordinate 49,265,237 of NC_135316.1, read as the reverse complement.
TCTCCTACTTCTTCATAATCATCCCCTTCTTTTACTATAATACTCAACAGAGAAACAAACTATGGTTGTATTGACATTGTGTTCTTGGAGTTCTTTGCTTACAAGTTTAAGCTATGTACTCACTTATACACAGGTGATACTTCTTAAAATAAAAACCATAAACAAGATAAAAAATTCAGCTCTTGATAAATAGAATAAACAGATGAATAAAAGATATTAAAATACATTTAATTGTCTGAATCATTCAAAAAGGGATTTTATTTTATTACTATATTCAATATATGTGGGAGTTCCCATTTGGAATAGATACTCAACAAATTTCTTGTCAAGTGAAAGAACATGATAGACTGTCAGTGGAGCCACATTCAAGGCATTACTGTAACACAGTGATTCGCAGTTTTAAGGAAGACCTCTTAGGAGAGAAAAATACTTCCTATGGAAATGTCTATGGGAAATGTTAAATCAATGACAGAAAATGTTTGACAGTAAGGAACAACATGAATAGGTGTGGGATACATACTTTTAAATTTTTATTTTTTATTCCATTCCTATATACTCTAGAATATAACTAACATAAAAAAGAAAACATAAAATAAGCCTTGGACATACTTGCTTTAGGTATAGAATGGATTTTTGCAAAGTACTAAAAGTAAAATGTATCTTTAAGTGATTTATTTGAATGCTGATTTTGAAGCAACATCCATCAATACTAACAAATAATCACCAGCAATACTATACTGAAAATATTACTGTACTATTCCTAAATCACCATGGTATATTTTTACTACAACTAATCTGTTTGGTCATCTTTATTTTAAACCAAAGATATTGTGTAAGTGTATAATATTTAAAAATTGTTTTTAGTGGTTCCTCATTTGGTTTGATAGCATTCATAGTAATTTCCCCATACACAGTATTGAAAAAGGCAAAATTTGGAAAAAAAAAAAAAAGAGTAGCTCTGAAAAATCTATCATTTCACCAAACTGTTTTATTTTCTAATACCTGAGGATTGGAAAAGTCTATGTAAATAGGTGTATTTTGATTGCTTTTTATAGTTGATGAGTTTAACTAATAAAAATATTTGATTATGTGTTTAATTCTTCCCCAAAATCCTGTTCTGCAAGATTCTTCTTTAATACTAACAATTTTTAAAGACTTTCAAACTTTAAGTAAAATTCTTCCTCTTGCTTAAATACATGGACTACATAATTTGACTTTTGGAAAGGTTGCTAACAGAATAATTTTGTTAATCTTAGATATGCATAAATGTTTATTCCTTGGGCAGTTGCAAAAATGAAAGGTAAGCACTATTTAAATTTAGAAAAAAATAACATGATGGATTGTTTTTAATGGTCTAGATTTTATTTCTTTCAGGTAAACTATAAATAATAGCTGCAAATTTTAAAAGTTTCAAAATGTTAAGTAAATTGTTTTCATGTTTAAAAATATTGCAAGGATGCCACTAAACATCCAACAAATGTATTTGATGTGATTAATCTTAACTGTTTGCTTCACTAAACATGATGATTAATCTTTTAAAAATTCAGTAAAATGTGACCCCCCCCAGTAACTACTTGTTATCACCTTAGAAAGATTCATATAAATGTATCCCTTGAGAACAGTAAATCACATTATTAAAGATAATGAAATAATAAAGTATGAGAGTGTATTTGAAAAATGAAGAAAATCAACATTGGCATCCTGTAAAATACTAATAGTTAAAAGAATAACTGGGAGGTATAAACGTAGAATAAGACATAACTATGGTTTTACTATGTACAAAAAAAATTGTAAGCATCTTTTCTTAAAATTAAAAACATTTTCTAGATTGGTTCATTTTTATAAAAGAATGATTTTGCATCTCAAATAATTGCTATATAATTGTTATATGTTTATCTTTATTAGTATTATTTAGGTAAGTGGCAAAAATGCTCTTTGGATTAAATTTACTTTTGATAGATATTTTTGTTTCTCTCATTCCTAAAGAAAGTTCTCACTAATTTTCTTGCCTCCTATTTTCTGCTTACCTCTGCATATGACAATGCTAGACAATGTATACAAGTAAGGTATTGAATATAAATGGTGCTGAAGAGTAATCATTCTAAATTTCTAAAATAGTATTGTAATTTTTACCAATTCTAGATTCACTTTTAATTTCATGAACTTGTGAGAAAATATTTCTGATATTATCTAAACCTCATTAAAAACTGTTTCTAAAATCAAATGTCTAAACAGAAGCCTCAAATTATTCATATGCCATAAAGAAAAAAAGATAAAAATTAAGTCTAAGGTGACTTCAATGTGAGCCAAATGGCATAATGAACCTATAAAATGCTTAGTGAAATGCAGTCAGGCTTGTAGATGTGTTTACCAAAAAGTAATGTTCTGCTTTCATATTTTATTATGATATTTCACTGATTTAAACCTCCTATTTACTGAAATACAGTAAACACCTTTAATTTACATAAACCCTGCACAAAGAAAACTAAAACAAGAATAGATTTAAAAAGCAATAGTTCATTGTGACAGTCTTAGCAATTAGAAAAGAGAAAAATGTTATTGAACCTAATGAATATTATCAATATATATTTTCTTAAGAGTCAATAATTCTGCAGTGGAATTCATAAATTCTACGTACGTTCATTTTATTGCTTGAAATCAATGAACTGGGTCTTCTGAGTAAAATTTCAATAACATATTTAAGAATCAGATAAGAATCTTTTTTAAAATTTACTTTTTACATCTATTACGTTGAAAAGAAAAAGGAGGATCTAGTTTACTTGTAAGGAGTTTGTTCTAAGTGAGTTTTTACTTTTCAGACTGTTGGACTAATGATTAAAGTCACATACCGTACATCTTCGTCTAGAAGCTATGGTGTCTATTAAATGTAATTACCTTTCCCTATGGCTTTAAATTGATGGCAGATTCAAAATGAAGGTGGCTTCTATTAAATTTAATTACTTCCCCCTGAAGCTTACTTGGCAAAACTGTGACTAGTAATGAAAGTGGATTCCATTAAAAAAAAAATAGTTGCACAGTAAAGGTGTGGCTCTTAAATTAGCAATGTTATTAATGAAAAATATGGAAAACAATATTTAAAGTGCACTTTTTATCATTTGTGTATATTTTGTGATCATATGACTGCTAAGTTAAGTTCTCAGGTTTTTTACTAATCAATTTAAACTTTTAGTCAATAGCCTATGCTGGTTTATTATAACAATAATGTAGGGATGATGCCAATTTTCACAAAGATTCATCTAGTGTTTTTATTTACACAAAATAATGATACTTCTATGATTTAATTCACTTGTTCTTTTAAATCAACATGATATGATTAAGAAGAAAAAGAAAAGCATTAGAAAAAATATTTCTTACTAGCTGTTATTAGTACTTTCTTCCTGAATATATCAATCTGAAAATATTACTTAAATATATCTAATTTGAAAAATATACTTGAGATAAATATTTTAAAAATTAGAGAAAATGTGTTATTTATTATTGTTTTGCCACTTTAGGTGGGCATTTCTCTGGGTCTGATTCTATACATTAACTTTTCATACATTAATTTGTCAGTCAATGTCTATTTTGTTGTGTACTTATTGTGTGGAAACCATGTATTATATGCATAATGACAATGTTTTTATAGGACACTTTTGCAAAGTAGGAGTTATACTTAGATAAAGACAAAAGACAAATATTTTGCAAATCAAGGAAAGAACTTGTAAGGACTCTAGATCAGTTCTCCTGACTCAGGGGAAGACTCACCTCCTTTGCTTCATCATTTGTTAGAAATGTACTACAGCCAGACTAAACACTAGCCTGCTCATTGTCCCACAACACAGGGCTCCCATTTGCAGAGTGTCTCATTTCCTGGAAATGTCTATCAATTCCCTAAGTGCTCTCCTGAAAGAAAACATCCTGCAACACTTAACAGTAGGAAGATTAAAAATTCTATTCTTCTTCTTGAAGATGAGGGTTGCCCTCAGAATAATAGAATGGTGACAAATCTATAATTTAATTGTTCACACTCTCATACATGTTATATTATGTCATGATACTTTAAAAATGTTATACTATTTATATTCTACTTAGTTATGAACTCTGATATTCCTATCTATGTTCTGAATACCTGTTTATTTCTCCCACTTATTTTTTCACTGGTTTTTCTACTATGCATCACATAAAAGTAATTTTTTTAAAAATATATTTTTGGTTATAGTTGGGCACAATACCGTTATTTTATTTGTTTATTTTTATGTGGTGCTGAGGATTGAACCCAGCTCCTCACACATGCTAGGTGAGCACTCTACCGCTGAGCCACAATCCCAGCCCACATAAAAATCATTTTAATCTCTTAAAATGTGATAGTAATAAGCATTGAAAACTAGAGCATAAACATAGTTAAATAATGTAGTCTAATAGAGAATCTATAAAAAGTGGTGTCTAAAGGAAACAAAAAAGAAGACATAAATTTGCTAAATGAAAAACTTAAAGAACATATCAAACAAAAGGAACAATTTACACATAGACTCAGAGGCAAAAAGTAGCATCATTTATCTGGAGAAACTGGCTAGCTAAGAGAATAGAATGTGGTGTGAAAAAATATATGCAAACAGTTCAAATTTGCAGTTGAAATTTGGTTATTAGAAGATTTTAATGATTAAAAAAATTTCTGCCTAATATTCTCAGATTTGCTCCAATAAGCTTTCTTCAAATAAACAATTTTTTAAAAATTAAATGATTTATGTTGAAGGCAATGCGTTCATGTTTTAATGTTGAGTATTATTTTCAATGAGCTTGTTTTTATAGTTTCTATTAAAATTTATGTATGCAAAATTCTACATTACTATATATCCATGAGGATAGGGAGTGTGCCTTATTCACTATTGCACCTTTATACAAATATGCCTTGAATGTAGTATCATAATAGTTGCTTTATGATTATTAGTAAATTTCTGAATAATGTTTATGAAATATATTAAATATTAAAAGGATAAATTTCACATAGAACATCAAAATATGCTACTGTATACGTTTTCTTTTTTCTATAACAAATCACAAAAAATTTAGAGGCTTTAGACACCAACAATTTAAATTTATTATTTTCCGCTGATAACACTGTTTCAAAATCAGTGCAGGCAGAGCTCCTGCCTTCATTTCCAAGGCTCTATGGGGAGATTTTGTTTCCTTACCCTTTCCAGTGTTTGGCAATCACTTATAGTCTTTGGATTATAACCCCCTTCCTTCCTCTTCAAATTGTTCTATATGTGTAATAAGAATTATGATGCATTCCGCTGTCATGTATTTAAAAAATAAAACCAAAAAAAAAAAAAAAATCCAACAACATTCTATCTCTGAGACTATTCTTCTGTGGTCATAGCTTCCACTGATTCCTTTCAAGATCTTCCTGCTTCAGCCTCCAGAGCACCTCTGATTCCTTTATTTTTTATTAATTATTATTATTATTTTTTTGGTCACTCTATTCCAGTTTAAGGACATGTCTAATGACAATTTTCTCACCTGAGTAATTCAGGGTCATTGTCCTATCTTAAATTCAACTGATAGCAAAATTAATTAGACCTAATTATTCCTCTTTTCCATGAAACCAAACAGGTTTTGGTTGCAGTTTTCATGTACAGAGGAACCAGATGTGGGCATATTTACATGGAAATTGGAGATTATTATTTTGCCTGCCACAATCAAAACTGCCAAAAGCACTGGTCTGACCTGTAATTTGATCTCTAAATTTGTGATGGCCTCTGCCTGAGAAAATAAAATACAATCCTATGCATGCTCCCAGATAGCAGAGGGCTGAAAATATGGGATGTGTATTTCCAATGACTAGAATTTCTGTTTTGATTTGAAATTTCATACTCACAGAAGAAAACCTATTGGTAAGTGATTTTGGAGGCACAATGAAAGCATAAGATTAAATTTCAAATTTTCAAACATTGTTTTATAATCCATATTTACTGATGAGTGAAGATAGTCATTTTGGTTAAGTAGCAAAATAGCCCGGTTTCACACATACCATGGAGAACTAAGGGAAAAAAAAGTAAATAACAGAGAAAGAACCTCAAAAGAGATTCTTCTTAAAAGCTTTAGTTGAAAAGTTAAAAATCAGCTTCAGAAATTGTTTTGTTGTAATTTATGTTAAATGCAGTTATCTGTGGTTTTCACAAGAAAACCAATAACTCTGCAATTTCCACGTAAATACACCCACATCTGGTTCCTCTGTACCTGAACGCTGCAACCAAAACCTGCTGGGTTTCATCAAAAAGAGGAATAATTAGATCTAATTAATTTTGCTATCAGTTGAATTTAAGATAGGACAATGACCCTGGATTACTTGGGTGGGAAAATTGTCATTAGACATGTCAGTAAATTGGAATAGAGTGACCAAAAATGTTAAATGCAGTTATCTGTGGGTTTCATAAGAATTTTACCAACTCGTTACCCTGTATAAGTGGAAAAATCTTTGTATGTAAAAGAAGTAAGGTAAGTGGGTCGATTTAATTAGGTAAATTGAATCTAATTTAACAATCTGATAATTTTCCATGTTTGAATTATCAGGGGAAACTGGAAATGATCCTTAAAAAAGGATTAGGTGATAACAAAAAATGTGTTGATTGAGTTTAAAAGCACATATTTTGTTTCTCTGTGCTGATATAGTCTTCTGTACAAATGTTTAGCTGATTCAAATCCTAGATTTGGGTTTCTATGTCTAGCTTGAAAGATTGTGTATCTCATGTTACTCTTCACACTGAAAGAAATTCTGAAAAAAAATATGCATTCAAAAATAGTTAAATGTAAGTAAATTTGATTGATAACATGATTACATACTTTAAAAATGTGAGGTCTATGCTGGAACCATAGAGGTAGAATGGAAACCTTATCCAGTTTTTATCATAATGATTCACCAGAGGATGTCTGTTAAATGCTCAGAGACTTTGTGCTTCTTTTTGAAGATTATTTTAAGGACTACGGGGAACAGGGGGTAAATCCCTAGGCCTGCATAAGATGGAATCTCTGATGGAAGATATCTGTATAAAACTAGGACATCAAAAGGCTATATTCTCTTAAAAAAAACCTTGACAAAGATAAAATCTAATTTGCTGAAGACAATAGCTAGAAATATTGCACATGATGGTTTCTTTGTAGATATTAAACTTTAATTCAAGAATTGCCAAACAATAATGTGTGCTGGTATCTGAACAAAGTCAACTGAATCACAGTATTCACACCACAGTTTCTGATGCTTTGGTTCCACAACAAAATTAAAACATTACAGGCACTGTGCAAGACATAGATATATAAAGAAAATTTTAAATTTTCTACTTCTGTTATTCTTATTTTTAAAAGTATAGGTTCATTATGCTGTTTAAGTCTTAATGTATTGACATGGCAAGGTTTCTCAGTCTTTTTTTCATATCCGTTGTATTAATAATGACTTTTGTGAGAAGAGAGCCGAAGACTACATGAGTTTCGTATACTGAGGAATAGTACCTGTACAGTTCCATAATTAAATAGACCTATGCCCTAATTATTTAATTTTCACTAAAGTACTCCCCTCAAAATGGACAAGTGGGTTAAACAAGATTTCTATAAAATAATAGTTGATAGTATCTTAATAATTTAAGAGTAAGCAGAAATTGATTATAGTAGTTCTGAAATTTTACGGCTCAAAGATTTTTTAATCTGCCTCACATGAGGTAGAACTTTGTGACATTGCCTTTTCTAAAAATATTTGTTTGAGAAAGAATCAAGAATATCATTTGAAATGCAGATTTTCCTCAATACAAGTCAATAGTTAAAAGTATATTTTCTTTGGGAGATATTAGTCATTGAAAAAATTAAGTCACTTATTAGGAAGCTATCTTACTAATCTTTATCTGTGCAAATGCTCTACTAGATATGTAATTTATTAATATAGAAGTTCATATATGTGCTTCATACCTCAATAAATATACTGTATTGGAGATGCATAACCTGAAAGCATGGAGGCCAATTTAGAGTATTTTGCCTCAACTCTAAAAAAGCATTAAGACTTCCATGTACACATGTTCAGGCTGCAAATGTACATTTAAATTATTTATTTCAGAAATTTTAATAAATAAAATGAGAAAATACTGGCTATTTTTTAAAGATAAGAAACGTTTGAAAATTCTAGAAATAATTAATTACAAAGTAATCAAAACCATAAGAACAGGTAACTGTATATCCCTAAAACTTAGTTCATTTGCAGATTTTCTTCTGGATAGTACAGGCCCATCTGTAGAGTTACAGAGTTTGTGACAGAGGAAAAGAGTGGTCTGATCAAATTAAGATGACTTAGACATGGAAACCCAGTTCCCCCTAGAAATAAAGATGCTATAAAGATGAAGAATGGTTACACCTCTAGGTTAGTGATGTGAACTGGGATTGAAGTCAACCCCACAAGTATTTCTTTCGATCAGGAAACTGCTGGATGTCAAATGCTTTATGTATACCCTTCTTACAAGTCCCTTACTAATACCTTTTTGCCACAACCACAGACAACAACAAGGGATATGTGATAATGTAATATTTCTAAAGAAATACAAATATATGACATGGAATGAATATTAGTCTAGATATCTTCAACTCTATTCCTCAAGAGTTTCTTCAACTCCAGTAGTGCTCAAAGTATTCTCCCAAGAATCAAGAGTCCCAGAAAATCCTTCAGGCACTGTTGTAATAGCAGGTGGTAGGAAATTAATTATAATTAACTGGATTTTACTCTTTGGTCATTTCTACAGGCATATTTCTCTTTCATGTTACATTGAAAGTTTGCCATTACAAATATGGAAATCAGAGGTTCTGTTCCCAATAATGTATTGAACCTAATTCTTTGTAAGTCCTACCTCTCCTGTAGGTGCCACAAATGATCTTGTAGAAATTAAATGGATAAAAAAAGATGATAGATACACATTTGTCAATATTTAAAAACAAACTGAGAAATTGCAAACATTGATAAGAAAATGAATAATGCATTCATTTCTAATGAGATTTCACAAGCAGTATAATCTGGGGAGGATATCATTTTAAATTGCTTCCTTTTATCATAAAATAAAACAAACCTTATCAAAATCATATTATTAAGTGAACATATCCTGAAATGCTTTATATATTACTTATATAACATATCAATTTTCAGTCATAAAGAAATTACAAATATTTTCTATCTCTAATGATAAAAGTTTGGAGTTAAATCAATTGAACGATTTTTAAAACTAAGTAAAGGTTTGAAAATATTCTGTTAAGTTTTAAATACTGAATTCAGAATAGCATAAAAACTCATTTCTGTGTAAACATTTTCAGGTTGAAAAAGAATATTAAAATTGTATATATCAGAAATATTCAATAGATAAAGTAAAAATTACTAGCAGTTTTCAATGAAATGGATGTAAATGTTTGAAGCATGTTCTTATAAAGTCATTAAACCAACAAAACATGTGAGTTTATCATCCTGAAATTCAGCTCATTTCAATTTTAATAAAATGTTTTTATATAAATATTTACATTCTCTTTTAGATTAATATCAAAGAAACTATGTGCTTTACTGTATTATCTTTTAAAATAAGAGACACAGAAAATCATAAATGAGGTTATATTACTAATTAGCATACTGTCTCCACTACCTATAGTACACTACAAAAAAAAAAAGTGGCTTCCATTTTATCACATAGATGAAACAGTTATCTTTCAGGGTTTGAAATTTCTGTGATCTTTATGCTTAATAAGCTCAGTAAAAGGCATTCAAATTACATCACTTTTGTCTTGGAAGTTAAATTGGGAAATATTGCATTCTCTGAGATGATAAACTCTGCTGAAGATAAATTATCATGAGAAATAGTTTTAATTGATTTACCATAATAAAAGTTATGTGACTTTGAAGTGCAAATGACACATTAAAATGAATCTACAGTATGTTGATAATAAAGTGGCTTCTTTGTTAATGGAATTACTGACACTGCAGATGCTTTCAGGAGTGATGTCTTCTACTGTTAATCAAGAGACATCGATGTAAAATGAATATGCTGTTTATTTAAATCCCAGCCCAACTTTCTCACTTTTTGCTTCAGAGTAGGTCAATAATAAGGTCAGAATATTGAAGAGTCTGGTTATCCTAGTATATATTCCAGCTGTTCCACTTCTGTTTTTTCCTAAACATCTTGACTACATGCCCAGGTTCTTCCTGTGTATGTAAATCAGAAAGACTGTGAGAGCAAAGGCCTGTGACAAAGGCCACATGAAGTTCAAGTTCAGAGGCTTATATACACGTAGACTAGTTGCATATATTTTCATAGTATATATTCCTAAAGTCTGAACATAAAGATTAAATGGAAAGCAGTAAATATTTTCATATTTATGTTTTGTTTTGATGCTAAGAAAAAATAAAATATTACACATTTACTTGATGATTCAGTACAATAATTTTGATTAAAGTAACAATATGCCATGTGACTCTTCTTAAAGTATTTACTAAAAAAATCCATTTGAATAGTGAAATAATTTGAACATACTTACTATTGCTTGGTTTACTTGGCAATTGTATTAATCACATTACTTATCAGGATATGATTCTACTTGATCAATAGCAGTGCATACAAGTAAGGTTAATATTATTGATCGGTGTAACTGAAAAGTAAATTCAAATCTCAGGCCATTTTCCTCTTTCAAAGAGGTTTTGCTGCTTGTTTCAATGCTAGGTTCAGATTGTTACTACAACACCACAAAATATGCAGAAATAAACTCCAGTTTATTTGCTCAAGAACATTCTAATGAATAATCATGAAGTGATATAAAAAGGCTTAAGATCAATAGGAATTATAAATATGAGTTATGAAATCCAATCCTGTTATATCTAATATAATATATACCTCTGACTGACATTAATGTGATCTTATGTCTCAATAATCAACACAAAATTTCTTACTTACTGAATTCTTTATACTAAATTTAATACAAAGTATCCTATCATCCTATGTTACATACATCAATGGTGAATTGTAAGACTCTGTTATAAAGCCCTTATTGCAAAGAGGAGAAAGAATACAAGTGTTATAAGTAATATTGCTACTTGAGATAATAATTTGATATATTGTTTAGATAGATTTAAAGATAAATAAGACTAAATGAAAATAACAATGATTATATAATAATCATAAAATAGCCATAAAGGAAAAACATTTCTGAAATGTGTTGTTTTAAAAATATTATACAAAGATGAAACCAAAATTATTTATTAGAGCTATTTTCATATTAAGTAATATAACTTTTAGAACCATGGTATTTGACTAAAACTGCAAAACTTAAACAGCAAGAAAAAGAAATTACTTGACATTTCAATTTAGAAGAAATTATGCCTGAGGATATTAATACTTGAATTTTATTGTTTAAATCTATTCCTCTGATAATTCTTTTATCTTGATAGAATTTATTCTTTGCAGACTTATTATTTAAGCCCAGAAAATATTGGTCTATGGTATTTTACCCACAAATTTTACATAGAAATATGATTTTACATAGAAGTAAACATCAGAAGTCTTCTTGCATGCATTCATTTACCAATTTGCACCACTCATGCATTCTTTCTCCTTTCAACTTGGAAAGCTTCTATCTGATATTTTAGTGGCTGTTTAAACAAAAATAGATGTTTATCTCTTTAAAATTTTGCCAGGAAGCTGTCACTTTCCCATTTACTCAAGCTATGTTGTGACAGAATGTGTCAGCTTCTCACACAAATGAAAAGAGATATAGACCTGTATTTACTTTAGCTGAAAAATAAGTAGTCATCAATTCAGAGAAAAGTGTTTCCCATCTGAAAGATGAAGTAAATAGGGTGGTTGAGAGAGGCAAGTATTTCCTAATTCTTAAAAGGCAGATGTAAACCAAACATACAGCCTTGATTCATTTGGGTTATCATCCTGAGAGTGGATAATCTCATCCTATATAAAAGTTGGTCCTTCACTCAATCTGCCTTTCACAGTACAAGATTTTGTTTTAGAAATAATGAACAGTTATGCAGTTAGCCTTCCTACATTCTCTCCTATACAGGCTGAAAGCTTCAGAAATTTAAATGGAATAAAGAAAACAATCATCTTTAAAATCATATTAAATTCAAAGCAAATTATTGAAAATCATAGTAGTTTCAAAGCAAATATAATTGGTAGAGATTGGTCCAAAACTTTGTATGTTATTAGGGTGTTTGAATGAATTGTAATGATTTCAATATACATTGAATAGTAAATGCATCATAAGTAATATTTATTTTCATTAACATATCTTTTTTGTTTACTATTTTATAGGTTAAAATTCCATTGAAAATATTACTGAGTACAATGAGAGTAGTAGTATTGATACTGAACCAATAATAAGCAGTGATAGATTTTTCAAAACTGATTAGATTTGTGCCATTAAATCTATAAAGAAGAAATGTTCTTAATAGACCATGAAGAGTAAACTAGCATAAGGGAAGAAAAATATTTTAAAGTTAAGCACTTCTGAACAAAACATCTGTTTCTGACTACATACTTGACTTCTATAGATTACTAATATACAAGATGTGTTCTTTGTCTCCTTGACTGTTACAGGATCAAAATAAAACCTATTAACTGGATTTCTGGGAAAATTCTTTGAGTACAAAAGCAAATTTTACATTTAAAAATAGACATAAAAACTACAGATGTTATAATGTAAACTGTATTTTTCTTTCAATTGACAATTCAATATGATTAGGGAGATGCAGTGTTTTAAATTTTTCTTCATTTGTTTATTTTAATTTCTCTTTCTTCCCATCTAGGAAGGGGAGAATGGGAGAGAGAGAGAGAGGAGAAGAGGAAGAATTGAGGGGAAGTAAAGGCAGAAATCAATTTTATAAAATAGCATACAGTAGTTTTAGCTGTCCCTGGAAGTCATCTCAGGGATATTTGAATTTTCTATGAGAATATTTAACTTTCATACTTCAGTTTTAATTCAAATTAAAAATTACTATCAGCATAAAATACTGTCCAGCTGGACAACCCCTTATTACTAAACACTGGTAAATAATTTAGGTTCTCCTGTCTTTATGTTCATGGTCTCATGAGCTCCACGTCTTAATACGTCTCATGTAGTTTGTTAATGAGAAAATGACAGGAACATTTAATATATAAGTAATAGTATAATAATAATTTATTATAAATTAAAAATAACTTATTTTAAAATGAAAATCAATGCAGTACTTTATTATTCACAATAAAGGACTACAGTAGATAAAACACAAGTGATAACATAATTAATTTAACTTTAAGATATGGAATGTAGTAGTATAAGTGTGCAAAACTCTAAACAATATGAACTTCAGGAGTTTCATCATATTAATATTTTGAGTGGCATTGTAATTCAGCTAAAAACACTTTTTTTACTAAATTAATTTTTTAATATATTTGTTGTTTGGTTGAATTTATTTTTTCTATTTTTCTTCTGTTTTCATTAAGTTTATGTATGCATTTAATTTTATAATACAAAAAATCTCTGCCACTTCACATACATTTTATTCTTCTTAGAGGCAAATCATTTCAGTTATTCTAGCCATTACTTAATTTTATAACTTACCTCCATGTCTCTAAAAATGTTAGTACATTTTGTATTATTTCACAATTATATTTCCTCCATACTATTTTCTACTAGATAAGGGGGGAATTCAGCTTTCTTTCATATATGACCACACCAGCACTTCTCAGCCATTAACTTGCAGAGTATATCAAATTAAAATATAGAAGAGCCAGTTAAAAATTTAACTGGAAGACTGTATTTTATCTGGCAGGCTTAACACTCCTCAACCTTTTCAATATCATTGCCTAAGAGTTCGAGGAGATCAACATTCATTGTGGATAAAGTTATGACCCTGTAAATAATTGATAGATGAGCTTTAAATTTGCAAGGATTCTTACAACCATTGTAGTACAACACTATGTTTTTTCTGATATAGCAATTATCATTTTTTCTTTTCCTTAAATTTTAAATCTCATTTAACACTATTTAATAGCCTAAATATTTTCTTAGTTACTTCATATTTCTCAAGTAATCTATCATTTCCCTCTTTCCTCTTTCTTAAGGATATAAGATATAAAACAGTCAATATAGAAGCACCTTATGACCCTGGGGACTTTGTTAAGATATAGGATGTTTTTCCTGGATGAATTCTTTTTTTCCAGGTTTATATCTTATTCTGGGGAGTTCCTCTTAAAGTGGCCTTCTGAGACAGCGAGCATAGGAAGCTTCTTTTCTTTTTTTATTGTCTTGTTTTTGTTGTTGCTGTTGTTTAAGATCTTGTGTGCCTGAAAAATGTATGTTGCTAACCTAACACTAGATAGATTGCCTTATCATGTAGTTAGAAGCTTGAAATATTTTCCACTATAAACCAGAAAGGCCTTTCTCCATAGAAGGGATTCAAGTAGAATGTACTTCTGAAAAGACAAAGCTCCACTTGCTGAGATTTTTTGAGTCTATTGTTTTGCTTTGTGTTTTGAATTCAATGCATTCGCAATCTATGCACAGTTTGGGTGAGAAGAACATAAAATCCTTACTAGTGAAGGTATCAGAAGATAGATACTAAGATAAGCAGAAGATCAAGAATTTTATGAGGCAGTCCATAGAAACAAAGAAATCAAAGAGAGGGTGAGACATAAAATCTGTGCTTAAACTATACCCAAACTTACTTGACTGAACTATGAAGATACAGAGAAAAATTCTAGAGGCCCCAAGCAAAAATACAATAGACTAAAATCAGTAGCAGACAAGAAAGGAACAGAGGTATCAAGTATTATACACTGTAGAAGAAAACACATTTTCCACTTTGAGGAAGTCAGACGACTAACAGAACAGAAAAACATAAATCCTCTGTCTGAGATAAAAGAATCCAGAATCACTAATACATCTTATTTACAATGTCAAGTTTTCAATATATTTTATATAGATATTCAAAAAAGGAGAAAGGTATAATAAATACTCAGTATGAAAGGAAATCTGCAGAAACTGACTTTAACTGGTCCCAGACCCTGGACTTTGCAAGCCAAGATTGAAGACAGCTTTGGGGACTATGCTCAAGTAAGGAGAAAAGACCATAATGCAAAGACAGATTGAAGATTTTTTTTAAAGAAGAAAAATAACATTTATTTACACTCATCTGCACAATTTGCCTTTTCAAGCAGTGTTTCAGCTAGTAAGAAATAGTTACTATCAAAGTACAAATATCCAATTTGAATACACAGGAAGCTGATCCAAAAGCTCAGGCTCACATTCAAATTGAAACAAAACAAGACTTAGCTGGGCATGGTGACACAGGCCCATAGTTCCAGCTACTCTGTAATCCCAGCACCTCTGGAGGCTGAGGCAGAAGGATCAAAAGTGCAAGACCAACCTCCACTATTTAGATAGACCATTCCAAGATAAAAAATAAATAAATAAGTACTGGAAATGTAGCTCAGTGGTAGAGCATCCCAGTGAAATCCTCAGTACCAGAAGATGGGGATGATGATAAAGCAAAACAACACAGAAAAAACCCATTTTACTCCAATACACAAGACTGGATCTCCAGAAGGAAAAAAATGGATAACTCTTGTAGATTTAGATTTGCTTCTGCTAACAAAGAGCAAAGCAATGATTCCCAAACTGGTCTTATTTGTAGAAGAATATAAATATATTTTGATTAATCCAAAATAAGAGAGAAGAAAGGGCTCAGGGACTGAAGACCAAAGGGAAAACAAACTCAAGATATCAGACATAAATACAACTGTATTGTTACCTATGTTAAACGATAATACGCCAGATGCTCCAATCAAAAAATTAATTATCAAATGAGACTTAAAAAAGAACAAAATATGTTGTCTATTTACAGAATGCACATTTTAAATATATACACCTAAATAAGTTGACTTTATTTTTTTTTAAAGAAAGAGTGAGAGAGAGTGAGAAAGAGGGAGAGAGAGAGAGAATTTTAATATTTATTTTTTAGTATTTGGCGGACACAACATCTTTGTTTGTATGTGGTGCTGAGGATCGAACCTGGGCCGCACGCATGCCAGGCGAGTGCACTACCGCTTGAGCCACATCCCCAGCCCATAAGTTGACTTTAAAAGTGTGAGAAGCTGGATATGATGGCATATGCCTAGAATCCCAATGACTGGGGAGGTTGAGGCAAAAAGATACATTGAAAGATCAGCCTCAGCAACATAGTGATAACCTGTCCTGAAATAAAAAACAAAAAGTTTGCTGGTGATGTAGCTCAGTGGCAAAGTGCCCCTGGTTCAATCCCCAGAAACACACACACACACAAAAAGGGAGGGGGTATTACCCTGTAACCAAAGTATTTAAAAATTGAAGTGGTTAAGGTAACATTAGGAAATAGAAAATAAAATACTGTGTTTTTGGAGAAAATAATACTGATACACTAAATCACAATAACATTAAGGCATATTAACATATACCAAATACATAGCTATTATAAATATAAATATACCTTATAACTGTTTCTTTAAATACATGAAATAAAGACCATTAGGACTACCAAAGCATGGAGAAGGGAACAATGGTGGAGACATCCCAGGACATTAAAAAGGATAATGTGGTAGGATAATGCAGTGGTTTGTGGTGGAATGTTTTACTAAACACAAAGCAACTTGGATCATCCCAATATAGAATGGTCAGTGAAACAACCATATGCAAAAGTACACATTATATAATTTCACTCACTTGAAATATAATGAAATGCAAACTAAGAAATAGTGTCTAAAAGCAGATAAGTACTTAACTAGAACTCAGATTGGGCTGCAAGGGGATTAATAAAAGGGATCATCAGGGAAGTTTTGGGGGTGAAGTAAATGTTCTGTGCCTTGATAGGGTTATGCATATACATTGGGCATCTTTATAAAAGCTAGACAAATTATACAATTAAAATTAATGTTGTTTATACAACTAAAATTAATTAATGTTAAAATTAATCAAATAAATTAAAATTTTTTTCTCAATAAAAATTAAACACAAAAGGCAGTTTATAATTTACTACCTGTTATGGGCTAAATTGTGCCAAACCCAAAACTCATATGCCAAGAAATCTAACTCCCAGTACCTCAGATTGTGACTATGATTTGGAATTGGGTATTTACAGGGATAAATTAAAACGAGGTCATTAGGGTGGACCTGCATCTAATATGACAAATATCCTGTTAAGAAAGGGAAATTTCCATATAAGAGGGAAGATAATGTGACACACAGGGAGAAGGCAGCTATCTACAAGCCTATGAGGCCTGAACCAGTTCCTTTCCTGCTGGCACTTTGATTTCAGCCTTCTAGACTCCAGAAATATAAGTAAGCAAGCTCCTTTTATTTAGACCATTTAATCTGTAGTATTTTTATGGCAATTCTAGCAAGCTAATGCGTTAATACCCACAGTTATAGTAAATACAAAATGATTTCTGTACATTATTAAACATGAAAAACAGTAACACAGAATGACACCTCTTAACCAGTGTGGGGGTTGACCCTAAAGGGTCGGAGACGTTTCCATTGCAGTCACAAAAACTCTTTCAGCTTAGTTCCGGCCAGCTGCTTAATGAGGATAGCTATAAACTTTAGACTACATAAACGTGGTGCATTAGTCTTTTTCAGTATATTGGTATATCCGTGTCCTCCATAAATCTTCTATTCCAAGCTGTTCAAATTACCATCGAAAGAGAAAATATGAGTCTTCCAACTTAAAACAGTTCATGGATAATGATGACTCTTGTAAAATGAGTGTTTGAAAGTGTCTTGAAAAAATACAGAGAGATTTTGAGATGAAATCAAATATGAAACAAATTATTGGAGAACAAAATGTTCTTAATGACTTTGTATTGTTACATTGATGATAAATCTTACTTTCGAAATCATTTGAACTGAGCCTTTTCTTTTTCTTTTTGTTTTTTTGTTTTGTTTTGTTTTGGTCTCCATAAGCAATGTTCATCAGGTATTGTGAACTGCCACTTGCTGAAGGTTGCTGTAAGGGGAGGCCAAGAGGTGAAACTCCAATACACCATCAAAGCTTCCACTTGGGAAATCCATTTTTTATCTATTCATATGTTATATGTGATTTTTTATAAAATTACACCTAAATATAGAACTTGGGTCAAAAATGTTGCTTTACACTTATCCTTAAAAAAATTACATTAAGTCTCTAATTTCTGAGTATCTGAACATTAAGAATAAGAATTTATTTTATGCCAATATTTATGCTAATATACAAAGAATTGAATAACCAACTAGGCATTTTTGATGTCTTTTCATCTAGTTTTCAAATGTTTAGTTTGACTTCATGTAAAATGATTTCTGAATATGTCTTTGTAATTTCTATGGTATTGTATCACTCAACTTTATGCCCTGTTGGTTAGTCTCCTTAATTTAAATACTGTATCTTATAAATCTCCATTGATTTGAATTTAATGAATATATTTACAACACTTTATGTGATTGAAAAATAAAAGTATCAGTTAATTCCAAACCAGACAGCCAAAGGAGAAAAATAATCAGAAGCAAATATTAAAATAAAAATATGCAAATGAAGAAATTGCAATCTATGTTAGCATACTGTGGATATAAAAAGCTTATTTTTGAGTAGTAGAATGTTCACATCCATTATCTTACAATTTTTAAATTGTTCTGCTTTACTCTCTGAACACTTGTATTAAGCAATTATGAGACATGTGTCTGAAGTTTCTATAAAAATCAACAAAATTAAATTACTAAGAATATCAGAAAGACCAAATTGTGCATATATTTTAAAGAAACACTGACCTTACATCTAAGTGTATTATTTTAATGTCTCAACAATTTTTCAAATACATATTTATGTATATACATTTATGAAAACATGATAATAATTTATTCAAATGAAATAAAATTATTATTGTTATGTATTTTTCCCACTAGAGACAAAGAATGTTCAGAAAAGCCACTTAAAATCAACGTGAATACTCCATTTGCAAACAAATGAAAGATGAGAGCCAACAGACTAAATTAAAAAAGAATAGGTAATTGTTTAAGCAAGCAGAAAAGAATTGTCTTGATTTTTTGGCTTATAGTCTAAGTCTGTGATTATAAGATCAAGCTGGTTCAAAGATCTAAATGGCTATGTCATATAAATGATTTGCATTGTGTCAAGCTCACAAGATTTAAGATGCAGTTCATTCATTTTACCACACATAGACATGCTCTTAGCCTACCAGCCTATCCATTATACTCCCCTGCCTTTTAAGCAATACCACTTCAACAGCGTACTTAGTATAAACAGATCTCAGCTAGAGAGAACCCATGCCCTGGTCTCACAATTCACAATGCTCAAGGATGACTTGTAAATTCAAATTCCTGAAATCTAATGTATTTTAGGTTAGGAGTAATATATTAGAAGTATACAGGTAATCTGCATGCTTGGGAAAACAAATGGTTGTACACCAACCTCACAGAGGTTCCAATTTGCTCTCTAGGTCACCCCAAAGAAATTCTCCCTGTGGGATTTTTGCCTTTAGAGAGACAAAGTGAATTGATTCTGTTGAAATATTCATTAAATTAAAAGGCTTCATTTACTATTCTAAAAGCAATTAATCAGTTTTCCCCACTCTGCATAGTACAGTATTAGCTACCACTTCACAAAAGTGCATTACTGCTCTAGGGAGAATGCAATGTGTTGCAACAAAAATTGATAGAGTCTGTTAAGAAAGTTAGTTATAGACACAGAGAAAGTTAAATTTTTGTTGGAATACAGAAAACCTTGAAACAGCCAATTTAATAAAACTGCTTAGCAAATAGCAATTGAAATTTTTCATCCATAAGAAAAACAGTTCTTATGAATATATCTGAAGAGTTGAAACTGTTCAATATAATTTAAATAAAAGGACAAGAAAAGGCTACTTTTAAAATAATAGTAATTGTTGAGCTTTATAAAAAGGTATTGAAATATATTTATGGCAATGAGATTAGTAAGTACATCTGATTATAAAAAATATGTCAATATCTGCAACTTCTTTATTTGCTCATATATTTATGATTAATTATTCTATTAACAATGTGTGTGGCACATCAATCCTAGGTCACTAGCTGAACATAACCCAGGTCAATAGTTACAGGATATTGTGAACCAAGACAGCATTTCAGTACAATATGCAAATCATTACATGGTTTTGACATAGTATATAATGAAAAATTAATGCATTTTACTAGGTTATTCAGAATCTCTAATTATAGGTAAAACTGGCAAAATGAAAAAAATCTATATTTATATCAATAAGTGTATATCAAAGAAAAATATGCGTAGTTTAAAATAATAAAAATAAAAAAGAATTGTCCTAAAATATGAAACATTTAACTAATTGATTTTTAGTATAATATAATAAATAAAAGTGTATCAAATTTTTAAATGTTTCTTCATTTAAAAAGTTTATTAAGTTTAATTTTAAGGAGAATGTCAAGAATGTCATAGACCAGAGTACTATCCTAGGTAATACCTAAACAAGGCTAGACAAGTCATTAAATAGCCACTACGCTATTCTATATTGTCTATTTTTGCAAATATATATATATATATATATATATATATATATATATATATATATATACATACACACACACACACACACACACACACATATTTGTTTTTGTTGTTTTTGCTGTTGTTTTCTTCTTTGAAAACTGAAAACCATGCCTTAAGAATCTAACAAATTTCTTCTTTGGTATATTGCATAATTATGTATAACCTGTAAATATTGTATATTTAGAAATTTCAAATCCTTTCATAAGGTTTCTTTTGAAAGAGTTTTTTGGGGGAGTGGATGTTAGTTAACATAAAGGGAAAATTTTTGAGATTGTGAAAGAACTAACTTAAAAAGTAAATGAAAATGGGCATATTCCAGCCAATATCAGTACTTAGTCTATGAAGAGCTTTCTAATTCAAATAAAAGAATGGGTGTACATGTAATCCTGGGAAACAGTGGACCAGAGTGGTCTCTCTCCATTCAGAGGGTCTTTGTGGAAACCCAGGCTGTAAAAGTATTAGCTGCATGTCCTTGGTCAGTTTACTAAACCCTTGGGATTCTAGTTTATGTAGCTATATAATGAAGATGAACTAGTATCTCTCTTGCAAAAAATAAAATAGGGTGTCTTTAAAGAGCTAAGCATTGTGTGGGTAGTCAATAAGCACAAACCAATAACTTTTTATCCTTTATCTCATTATTATTTTCTAAAAACCATAAGAGATATTAAAATATAAATGATAAGCTAAAATATGTCTTAATATCATCTGTGCAGACAAAAATATATAGACTATGGTTGTAATATTCGTTTGGAGCAGAAGAACCAAATGATTTTCTAACCGAAAGATTTTTGTACTCAACTCTCCAATATACTAACCAAAAGAGTCAAGCCAGGAATCACTAAATGAATTCTCATTAACTACCTTTAGACCTATTGTTAGTAAACTTGTTGATATCATATTTTTTATCATACTTGATCTTTACAACAACCTGTGACATGAACATTATTGTTCCCAACATACATTTTAGTCATACTCCACATGGTAAACAACCTTTAATAAATTATTATTTGGTGAATGTGATGTCCTATAAGGATATATACTACTGTCTGAAAAGTCAATTACAATAAGTCTCTATTCTCCAAATTTATACCTTTATGATGATAATATTTCTTCATATAATTCAACCATAAATATAGATCCCAAAATATTGAATAATGAAGATATAAGAATCCAGATGTCTTCTTCTCCTAAGTCAGATTATTTAGAATTTGCCCAAAAAATTCATCTATTTTAACATATTATTTTAGCATATTACTTTAACACATTTTAAAAATGTTATTGTATAGTTAAATTTATTTTTATGTCAAACAAAAATACTTAATTTCAGTTTTGATTTCTACATGGAAAACATTGATAGATATAAACCACAAAGCTCTTTATAGTCTAACAAATTTTATGTGGTCATAAGATCCCAAAATTTAAGAACTGCTATGATATATTTTTTAAAACAAGAACCAATTGGTTTTAGGAAAATAATAGAATAATAGAAAAGAGAAAAATACTTTACAAAAAGCTTTGATTACTTAACATTATAATGATACTGTTAACTAGAACAAACTGATTTAAGCCAAAATGCAAGCAAACTTTAGAAGCTATATAGAGTCAAGGTCAATGTACATGAAGGAATTTGAGAATAAACACTTGGGAATCTATTGGAATTTATTCACTGACCCTGAAACATCAGCTTAACATAGCTACCAATATGGCATATCCTCTGCAGTAACCCTTTATAGGTGAAAATATATTTTGGGCACTCTAAATACCCACAAAAAAATATACTACTATTTAGGTAGACCTAGTAAATGAATATAAATAAAAATAACTTCATATGTCAGAATGAAGTTTGTCTTAACAATTCATGTTAGCTTCAGTGATATGGTACATCCAAAAGAATCTTGTTATTGCATAGTTTTGAGCTTGATTCCCCAAAACGTCAAATTGCTTCCCTTATGCCCTACAGCACTGACCTAATAAAAATGTGATCACCATATAGGTAGAAATTTATTACTTTACTAGTGACTTTTTATGTGAACACATAGCACAGAAGAAACTAATTCGTGTATTAGGGAGGGAAATTAATTAGCATAGAATAAAGACTAAATGACATTTACTATTAGAATTGAAATACAGCATTTGAATTTGCCAATCTGTTTGAAAGAATGGTATTAATAATTTTACCCAATCTAAATCCTAAATACTTATTTTCTAATTTTTATAAATATACTTCAAAGCAAATTTTATAAATTCTAAATTTGTGAGGAAAAAAATGTATAACATAAATGAATTTGAAAACAAATATACAAAGTGTATTGTGAACCCTCTTCCTCCCACCCCACTCCCAACAGAAAAGGAACTAACAAAAAGACAAAGTTCCTACCTCAGGGACAGGAAAATATTTCTCAACTGAAAAATGTACAGATTTCATGAATGTCTGAAAAACATAAAATTCTGCTACAGCATACACTGAAATAAAATAAGAAACATTTGAGCATATTTGTTTCTAATATTATATATATATATATATATATATATATATATATATATATATATATATAATTAATGTAAACATCTCAATATCTTGTGCAATTTGTACAATTTGTGCATTTTATGTTGACTGGCTAACTCAGAAATTGATAATTTTTCCTTGGTTATATCATAAATTATTATATGAACTCTTCATTATTCTTTGAAAATCACTAGTCAAAATCATTTAACTTTTATTTTATTTTTTATTTTTTTTATTAGTTGTTCAAAACATTCCATAGCTCTTCACATATCATATTTTATACATTTGATTTAAGTTAAATACACTCTGTTTTAGATTCTATAGTATCAGACTTATAATTTATTTTTAATTATCTCAAGGGCATATTCACTTATTGTAAATAATTTGATATAGGTCCATTTGCAATTACTATTGGCATCAGATCAATATTGGTATCAAAGCCACCATTTTATGTCCAGAGCCAATTTTTTGTAGGGACTTCTAAGTTTCTATTTAGGAGCCATTTTATCTAGGGACTCTTAAGTTTTGATTCAGGAGACATTTTATTCAGGGAGTCCTTTCAGTCACTATATTTGTTTATTTTCTTTCTACAAATATCTAATCATCAGCACTTGGGAACTAAAAAGAAAAAAATAACTTGTGGTTTGATGTAAGGACCATTTTAAAGTTTCATTTTCAAGTACTTGGGCAATCAGTTCTTAAACTCAAAATAGAAAATATCTCCTCTGATTCTAGCATATAAACACAGAAATTTTCTAACTGCTGAATTTTTATGAAAATATTGGACCATTTATTAAATGTCCAAAATCAACTCTAGTTTATATTTACCTTTTGATTTTTTTTTTAAATAATCATGGTAAATGAGGACTCCTGTGCTACCTCACATTTCACAATTCTGCTGCCCCTCCTTAACTTTGGGGTAATGCACAGTTGGTTTCCAACCTCAGCCATCTCTCCCCTCTTTTCTCAGTGCACATACAGAATTGTCAGAACATTCTATTATTTTTCCCTTAAAATTTAAACCACTTTTATATGTTCCTTTTCAATCTCACTGTCATAAGCCTATGATGATATTATTTTATTATCAGACTCCTGGTTTTGTTTTGTTTTTTTTTTTTTGGATATGTCTAATTTTTGACATCAATTTAATTTTTATATACCAAAAAACATACAATGGGTGCTTTGGTCTTTAGATTTTGTTAGTAGCTCCTCATGCACTAGTAAATAATAAAGTGTGAGCAACTTGACTATTCCTTTGTAGGATGCCATAATCCAAAACATTCTGAAAGTGTTATCTTTCACATACCCAAACACAAATTTGCTTTTAGCTAGGCTTCTGATTTGCTCCTTCAAATACCATACTTTTTCATGCTTGTGCTTTTGTTTATATATACTTTTTCTTGGATGAACATTTTTTTCTCTTCTTCTGTTTATCTTCTCAAACTACAAGTCCTATATAAACTAGGTTTTCATGATTATTTCTGGGTAAAGCGATGATTCTTTTCTTTCTACATTTTTATACTCCTTTTTGTTTTAGCTACCTATACAAATGACTTACATGTTAAGGATATTTGAATTCCCAAGTTAGAGACAAAACTTTATATTCACACAGTACTTTTGGCATCATTAATGTCCTCAATCATTCACACCTATCTATACCCAAGCTTTTAACTGTGCCCTTTTTCACTGACTTGAACATGTATCATGTAAATAGAGTAGAACACAGTGTTGGACTCTTGCTCTTTCCATCTTATTGGAATGATGAAGGAGTGTTATGATTTAGATATTAGGTGTCCCCCAAAAGCTCATGTGTGAGACAATGCAAGAAAGTTTAGAGATGAAATGATTGGGGTATAAGAATTTTATCCTAATCTGTGCGTTAATCCCCGATAAGGATTAATTTCCTGGAAACTACAGGCAATTGTGGTAGGAGCTCAGAAGACCAGAATGCCAAATCTGACTGGAGAATAAAGAGTGGGTTCAAGAAGTTTCAGAATAGGAGGACCCTAGTGATAATTGGACTAGAGGTCATTCTTGTTACATTCAGTTAAGAAGTTGTCTACATTTTGACCATGTCATGACACTTTATGTGAGGCTCAATTTAAAGGTGACTGGCTAATTAATCTGGCAGAGGAAATTTCAAGATAGCATAGCCTTTGGCCTTGGGTATTGCTGGTGTTTTTTAGCTAAGTTTATTGTGATAATCAGGAGCAAAAATCAAAGCAGAAAGATTTGAAAAACTTGCAGTTTGGCCAGAAAACCTTGAGTAAAACTGGGACTAAGAAATGTGTGGTTGTGAAGCCAGAATTTAAAAACAAAACAAAACAAAAAAACAGGTAGTCAGCCTAAATAGATAAATCAGGCCAGAATGAAGAAAACAGACCACACTGGTTTGGGTCCAAAGGTTGAAAACTATGCCCAGGAGATTAAAATATTAATTTCCCCCAACCCTGGCCTATACGGTCCCTGCTAAAATATTGTTAATAAAGCAATCCCTAAGCAGGCAGGGAACTTCTAATTAATCTTCCGGGGCTACCTTCCTGCCCAGGATCACTCCTTCCTGGCCCCTCTAGCCCACCCGTTTCCCATCTTTTGGCCATCCCACTGAGCACCTCCTGGGTATAGTCCTCTCAGGAAGGAGAGAGATAAGGGAAAGAGAGCAGGAAAACAAAGGAAGCCTAGCACTTATAAAAAAGGCAGAACACTCTCATGGTGTCAATTGTTAAAGACATTAGAGACACTAAAGAAACACTGAATACTTTGCCCAAAGACAATAGGAAAGAGGGCTGGCTTCCTAGGTACAGACAAGACCACAGGCTCAAAGGTATAAAGTAAAAATTCCTTTGAGAAAAGAATAGTGGGACACCCTGCTTGCACAGAATGACTCAGGAAGGTGTTTCACCATGCTAAGCCACCCAGGCCCTCACAGGCTGCTGCAGCTATATCCTTAGAGGTTTAACTGCTGCTTGAGATAGTGGCAGTCCATGACATGAATCACATGGTGCTGGTTCTGCAGTACTGCAGAATGCTGAAGTTAGGGGGTTGTAGAGGCTTCCACCAAGATTTCAGAGGAAGACCTGGAGCAGGGGGGAAGGCAAATTGCAGTAGGGTTGGAGTTGCTGCAGGACTGAGAGGGCGATGTGTGAAAAAATGAGAAGGAAGCAGAAGTTACAGTGGAGACTCCCCCTCCTTACTCCCAATAAGAAATGCTAGTGGACCATCTACCAAGGAAAGCTGCAGCAATCAAGCAGAGAGAAGCCAAATGAGAGACCACACAGGCTGAAACAAGCAAAGTCACATGGGCATAGCTATACAAGTTCTTTGGAGAGAACAACACAATGCCATGTGTCCCAGAGCTGGAGGTGAAGCTACAGGACTTGTTTATCCAGCTAAACTTGGGTCTTGCTATGTCCCTATTTTTTTTTGCATGGAAATGTTTACTCTGTGCCTTTATATATTAGATATATGTAACTTGGTTTTGATTTTTAGAGGAGCTCACGCTGAAAGTTTGCCTTAAGTTTCGGAGAAGACTTTGGACTTGGGCTTTTAGGCAACGTTTGCATTGTTTGCACTCAGGGGATTCTTGGAAATGAACAAAATGTATTTTGCACCGTAAGATGGGCATGATCTTTGGGGGACCAGAGATAGAATGTTATGGTTTGGATATTAAATGTCCCCCAAAACTCATGTATGAGACAATGCAAGAAAGTTTAGAAATAAAATTATTGGGTTATAAGAGGTTTAACATAATCCATGCATTAATCCTCTGATAGGGTTTAACTTGGTGGTAATTGTAGGCAGGTAGGATTTGATTGGAGGAGGTAGGTCCCTGGGGACATGCTTTTGAATGGTATATTTTGTCCTTGTTGTAATTTCCTGAATTGCTTCTGTCTGCCACACTTTTCTGCTATGATGTTCTTTCTCACCCTACACCCTACACCCTGAGGAATGGAGCCATCTGTCTAAGGACAGGAGCCTGAAATAAACTTTTCTTCCTCTAATTGCTCTTTTCAGATTTTTGGTCACAGCAACACACACACACACACACACACACACACACACACACACCTGACAAGTAGCTCTGCCTTATAGCTGGCCTACTCCAAGCTTTCAACTAGAAAATAGAGTATCCCCAGACAAGTGAGTGAGCCCTGTCCAAAACCATGATATGCCATCTTAAATTATTGATCTGCAAGCATGTGAGTCAAATTATTTGCTTATTGTTTTTGAGATACTGAATGTTCACAGTTTGTTACACAGAATTATTATACAATTAGAGAACTGATGCACTATCCCTGGAACCCAAAGACAGAATCACAGTTCTTTGCACACAAATTTCAGTGAGGTTTGAATGGATATATTCTAGACTATGATTAAAGAAGACTTTCAGCACACTCATAAACCAATTTGAAATAAGAAGCAAAGGGAACATTCTTTGAATAACTGTAAAAGGTCAAATAATGTGCCCTGTAATTTCATGTTTGGTTCAACTTGTTCTTTGTCTTTTGTCAGAGCTGTGTAAGGTAGTTGTAAACAAACATACCATGCAGGTGATCAAACTGAGGTGAGAATGTAACCTAGAGAATGCTCAAACTTAGAGAAAGAATGTAACTCATCTATGTGATATGCATAGTTTAAACAGAGCTTGAATTAAACAATCTGATAGGGAAATTTACTGAATCAGAATGATAACAAAAGCCCTTACAAGAGGGAATATTTAATAATCAAATTTGTAGTAATCATTAATTTTCAGATACTTTGTACTGGCATTTTCTTTGGATTGAAATTCAACAACATGCAAGTAAAGTAAGACTACTTGTTAAGAGTTTTAAAGCTTTTATTTATTCCTTTTATCTTGCCTCTTAAATTTTTCCATATTTTTCCATTATTTAATTAATGTTTTTAACCAAACACTTACTGTATGCCCTGCAGTCTACTAGGCACTAGGTGTGCGTCTATAAACAACACAGATATAGGTCCATATGGGCTTGTGTGCCAATAGTAGGCATATCTTTACTGATGTTACATGTTTGAAGTCAGCCATGTGGTAATACTTAGCTCACAGTAATTGGAAAATATTTCACTTTTTCTCTTTATTCTTCCTTCTCTTCACTCTTTCTTTCTTTGTCAGCTGAGAAAATGGTTATTAAATGTCTACCATTGTATATTTAGTATCCTTTGGCTCATATTAGAGAAGAAAATTTGTCCACATATCACATTCAAAAGCCCACACATATCAATATAAAGAAAGAAATTGATCTAAATCTAAAACATTTCAGATGAGGAAAAAGCAAAGCAAATTATAAAATACTTATGAAAACAAATAATTAAGAGCATATTTATAATAAAAAGGAACAGAAAAAATGAGGGACAAAAAATATGTAGTGGCAAATAAGATATTCAGGCAAATATCAAACTAAAGGTACATTAAAACACAAAGTTATATGAGAAACGAACACAGTTATTTCATATTGATAAATAAAAATAATTATTACTTATGTATGGAGCTATAGGGTAGTATGTATGCTATTGTACTATGTACACTATGTATACAGAGTATACTATCTATACAATGTGATATACACAAACTATAGATACAATGTATACATATTCATTACTTATATGTATAATTGACTATTTATAATGGAGTTGAGAACCATTGTTTAATTTATGAGGAATATGCTCCCAAAAAGGCAAGAAGGAGGGTAACTTGATCAAATTTGCTCATAAGCTTTCTAATGAAAGATGCCCCAGAAAAGACATAAATGGGAAAGAAAATGCTGTCTTCTGTTCTGTTTTGCTGCCTACATACAATCAATTTGGAGTCTAAGGGTTTGGGGACCATCAATCCCTATACAGTCTAACTGTGAAAGCATAAAGTTGAGATGTTTTGTAACCAGTACAGTTCTCATATTTATAAGTGATATGATGACAAGCCACTGAAAGACATCATATGAAAATCAAGGCCAGAATTTTTTTGCATATCTGTAGATAATTTTACTTGTAAGTTCCAATTATTGGTGTCCTTAAAATCACTTGTGAAGCTTGATGCCAGGTCAGATCTATGTCTACATGTCTATGTGAGCTTATGTCTGTGTGAGTCAGATTTGACACTCTGATCATGTTTGCTCATATGGAAAAATGAAGTACATAGTGTTCCAGATAAATGGAAAAATAATGAACTAGTCAATAATACTTATCCATGTGGATTAAATAAATTTGGAATTTTGTTTCAGGCCAAGGGAAAAATAAACTCCATGTGGATTACAAAACCAAAGTGTAAAGTTAGCCTATTAAATTTTTGTCCAAAGGAGATTTTCTTGATGACTTCAGTATAGAAAGAAATACTTAAAAATAGATATTAAAAGTATAAACCAAAAAAAAAAAAAAGATGAATGTAGTACTGGGGATGTAGCTAGATGTAAACTGTTTGCCAGACATGTACAAGACCCTGTTTTGGGCCCCAGCACTCTGAAAAAAGAAAAGATAAATCTGACTACTTTGAAATTAACAACATGCAAAAATAAAATAAAATAATCAAAAGACAAATATTTACAATGCACAAATTAAAAGATAAGTATCTGAATTTATAAAGAACTCACAATTTAAACAATATAGACATTTTAATGGGAAAACTGAGTAAAGTACATAAATTGGCAATGGAAAAGAAATAAAATCCAAAATAGATAAGCAATTAAACAAACATTAGAGTCAGCCTTACAGTAATTAGGAGGTATGAGTTAAAGCTGTAGCAAAAATACTATTTTACTTAATCAAGTCGAGAGAATCTTAAGTCTGACAGTACCATAATAAATGAAGTAGTATAAAACTGAGTTGTTGTAGGTATAATATGACTTGAAAAGCAAACTGGAAAAGTAATTTAGGTATAAATAATAAAGTTTAGAATTTGTGTAGTATAAGAGTCAATAATTTCAAGTTTAAAATATTCAAGAAACTTCTATATATGAAGAAATTTAAGTTTGTACTTTGGATCATTGCACTTAATATCAAAGTGTGGAATATCATAAATGTCTACAAGTAGAAAAATTGACTTATAGTCTTTGGTATATTTATAAAATGAAATATGATATGGAAAATGAAAATGAATGACTAATGAATGCTATGTACACCAAAATAATTTGATTCCCCCCCTCTTTTTTTGAAAATTAAAGTTTTGGTATAATACATCTCTATGCTACTATTTGAGACACTTCTATATGGGACACTCCAATATGTTGTTAAAGTACAAAAATCTCCAAGGAGTATATAAATATAAATTCCAGAATCAAGACTATGTCTGAGGAAGGTAGATGGTGAATAGAATTGAGAGTTTCACAAAAAACTCTACTGAAAATATAGTTCCTTTTTAAACTGCATGTTTTATATTTGAAAGATTCATGACCCTTATTTTCTGTACTTTTTATATGGCTTAAATAGTTTATATATCTTAAATCATAATAAAACATACAAATAAAGAAGATACAATTAAAAGTTCACATTGATACTGAAATTGTTGGGTGGTTGATATCTCTGCTAAAAAACAAGTTTGTAATCATCAAGAGACTATGGAAGTAAAGATTTTGGCAAAGGTATGAATCCTCTGGAAAGAATAAAAATAAATGAAGCTGGGCATGGCTATAATCCCAGCAGCTAGAGATGCCAAGGCAGGAAGATGGTGAGTTCAAAGCCAGCTTCAGCAAAAAGTGAGGTGTTAAGCACCTCAGTGAGACCTCATCTCTAAATAAAAACGAAATAGGGTTGTAGATGTGGCTCAGAGGTAGAGTGCCCCTGAGTTCAACCCCTTCAGTCTTCCCCTACAAAAAATGAGACAAATATCTTCACACAAAAAAAGGACACAAGCAGAGAGCTTGTCTGTTTCTGAGAACTGAACTTAAAAATACTTTTTTTCCCAGAGAATTTTTAACTTGGTCCTATGGTTTAGGTAAATTCAGCATATGAAATTTGAAATCTTCCAGGAAACTGGAGGAAGCCACATAGGCCCCATAGATAATGTAAAGTGATGTTCTTCTACATAGGCAGTACTAAAATGGCACACAAAATCCAAATTATGAAACACTAGAGAAGACAACCAACCACTATGGGGAAACAAGGTGTTTTAAAACTTTCTCATAGAAATAATGGAAACAACATTTACAAACTGCCATGACATACGACTAAACCAGTCAGAGTCTCTCCAGGTGAATTGGGCTGGCACTAAATAATCACACAGACACAGAAAGTACTTTTTTCATGGGGTTCAGTGATGGCCCCTTTGCCCAGGTCCCACAAGGGAGACAAGAGAGGCAGGCAGAAGAGAAAGCATGCCTGAAACTTATTGGGGGGAAAGACATTTGAGAAAGTTCAACCCAAATAAGGTGAGGGATTGGGTTTCAGGGAGTTGCTTGGTGATGTCTTGCAGTCAGCAGATTGACTAACATCTTGGAAAGCCACATCCATCTCAGGTGCTGTGTGGGGTCAAAGGCAGAGGCAGTAAAAAGAACACATATACCACACAGCCTAGTCAGAGCAGCAACATCAGTCCAGTCCCACTATGTGCTCAAATGCGCATAGCTCACACACACACAGCCCATGGCTGGCTCACGACAAGAAACTATTTAGAATTCAGAAAAAATATATATATAAATACACATACATATGTATACACACACATGTGTGTATGCATGATGATAAGAAACTAAAAGGGTACCACACTTACTTACAGCCTTGATATACATTTAAAAAGAATGCTTGGCACAAAGTTAGATTTAAATTAACAATGAAAAAATGAACATAGGAATTAATAAATCATTCCCTATATATTTACTTCAAAAGATAGCTGAGCAAGGTATGTAAGTACAAGATTTACTGTACCATAAAGGATATTTTAAATGCTGACACTTAAGAGTCAGGTTAAAGAATGAGAACACAGAAAGAAGACTTGGATGAGGACTGAGGAAGAAACTCAGAGAATGATATATTATTATGGATTCCTCTTTTCAGACAATAATTATAACAAATTACATGCCACACTGCCTTTTTCCACGAACTACCCATTTTACTCCATTCACCTATCCCCTGAACACACATGCTTTTATAGCTGAAGGAAGGCCTTCTGATTCATCCCCCATGATCAATAATGTGGCAAATCCTGCTCTTCCTATAGCATTATACTTGTGCAACTACAAGTTACCTATCACACAAGGAAGGAGTGGCTGTTTTCCCCAGACCTAAGTGCAGAACCAACACAATAGGAATGAAAACATGTAAAATATGCCATCTTATATCTTTCTACCCTGTCTATAATCTCACCAGTGGAAAAGGTGTTTCTTTTCAGTTGAACAAATTAAATACATGAATATCAATTGCTGGGGGCCTCTATGGTCTGTGTATGGACATGCCAGATTACTGCCATAAGTGTAATGAGCAATAGGAATTCTGTGTTCATGAGTTTTCACTCCTATTCACAAGTGACTTGCTTCTCACGTTCAGTTGGGAGATCCCTGAGCATTTACTTTTGTTAACAGAGCAGATAAGACAGATATTCTACCAAACTACTTGAAACTTTGAAAAAACACTTCGAAAGATGGCCTTGAGATTCTGTGGTTTTGTATAAATTTATCTCAATTCAAATATTGGATAAGTTTCTAGTGAATCTTCTTTTAGACATTCAAAAAGAAGGAAGGCAGAAATTCAAAATTTGTCTTTCTCTACCTCCCTCCACTTTCTTCCTTCCTCTCTCCTCCTTTCTTAGATAGATAATCTTGTGGTAGTCTATGGTGTTTTGTTAAAGCTGCCCAAATTTATATAATTGTTTCTGATTCAGATACAGGTATCACCATCAATTTATTGAGTTGCCTACCTTTTAAGTCAGAAAGTTAACCTTCAAACTTGAAGAAAATGTTGCCTTTTCTCACTAAGCATGAAAAGTGTTACAAACCACATTTTTTTTCAAAGACTTTGAGGCACAGTGAAAGTAAAATTGAGAAGAGAATATGGAAAAGAATTTTCTTGTATATGATTAAATGGAGCACAAAGGAGAAAGGGATGTGAAGTTGATTAACTGAAAGAATGCCAAGTGAGGTTAAAAAAGCCATCTTTTTTTTTTTCTTCAAAGTACTCAACATCCACTCACAATAATCAAAGACTAATGTAGAAATTTTAGCAAAAAGTTTTGGTATGAATTCATTGTTTAATGTACAGAATGTTTTCAGACAGGATTACTGGGACATGAAAACATTGACCAAGACTACAATTGTCTTAAAATTTACAGTTGAGTAGCAAGGATGGGAGAGTTTAAAATGCCTCCAGAACTATCTGAAGAGCACAGAAAGCTATAAGAGCACACAGATATTCCTTCTGTCTGGGGTTAATAGAAAAACTTATCAGGTGATGTATAAATCCATGATCAGCCTCCAATTGTGGATAACAGTTATTGGAAAATTAGAAGTAATGGGCATGGAGACCAAAAAGTGAAACAATGGTGACACATTTGAAGAATGTTTGGCACTAACAGAGACTTTAAAACAGAAACAGAGTCTGATGAGGGAAGTGGAGAGTTATTTTAGATGCCCCAATTGTTGTTGAATAAGTTGAAACTTACTCTTCTGTCAAGGAGGAATTGCCTTCTTGTTTGTATGGTAGAAACTGAGGGCTGTCTTTCCTTACCAAATTCCTCTTCTTCCTTTAGCAACAGAAATTCTGAAATTTGGCTACCCAGAGTAAAAACTATATTTCCTAATGTTCCTAGAAGCTGAGTGCCATGATATGGTGAAGTTACTGATAATAGAAAAGTGTAAATTGTAAATTCCAGGAAGTATCTTCCAAGAAAGGGGCCCTGCCTTTCTCTGCCCTTCCAGAGAAAGCATGTGAGGAAAAACTTGTATGAGGATAATCCCATCTTGCCCTCAAGAAGAGTGTCACCTCCATGACCTAGAGGTAGTCTGGTTCTCAGAAACATTATAGAACAGAGCTCTGAACTGCATTAGCCACCATGGTGTTAACTTTATGTCATTTCAAGTAAAACTAATCCTGAGGCAGACTGTTGTTTGGTTGTCTGTTTTAAAAGCTAAACCAGAGAATGAGATAGTCAGGATTTTGTGTGCAAATCAGATTGGATAGTGACTTTTGTAAAAACACAGGTGATATATAATAAGGATCCAAAATAAGGCCAGTGAAAACTACAAACATGCTTGAGCGAGTGCCATGGTACATGCCTGTAATCCCAAGAGTTTGACAGGCTGAGGCAGGAGGATTGCAAATTTGAGACCAGCCTCAGCAATTTAGTGAGGCCCTGAGCAACTTGGCAAGACCCAGTATCAAAATAAAAATAAACAGAACTAGGGATATAGTTCAGTGGTAAAATGCCCCTGGATTCAAACCCCAGTACTGAAAAAGAAAAGAACATGCTTTAGAAATAAGATGATTTTTGAGTCTTGGAGACTAGAACAATTTTAAATTCTATAAGTCTGAGAAAAGAGTATGTGTGTCTGTCTATCTGAACTGATTAGGATGGTAATGGTGTTACAACAGTTGTATTTATTATAATTCTTGGAGAAATCAGCTGATAAAAATGGGTTTAAAAAACAGGTCTAACCTATACTCTGAAAAGTTTACCAATGTCCACACTATTAGCAGGGAGAGTAGCAGAGGTATTTGAGCTTTTGGATCTATGTTTAATTGCCTAAATAATTCTGTAGTGTAATACAGAATTTTCTTTCTTTAAGAATAAAGCAGGCTCCAAAGCAGTTTACCAGAAGGCTTTCTCTAAATTAGGGTTTTTCTTCTTTTTTTTTTATTGGTTATTCAAAACATTACAAATATTGCAGGATTACATCGGTTACACATTCACATTTTTACATAATACCATAATAGTAACTATTGTATTCTGCTACCTTTCCTATCCTCTACTATCCCCCCTCCCCTCCCCTCCCATCTTCTCTCTCTACCCCATCTACTGTAATTCATTTCTCTCCTTATTTTTTTCCCTTCCCCTCACAACCTCTTATATGTAATTTTGTATAACAATGAGGGTCTTCTTCCATTTCCATGGAATTTCCCTTTTCTCTCCCTTTCCCTCCCACCAAAATTAGGGTTTTTCAACCACAGCACCTGGACACATTTTTTTTTGTGAGGTTATCCTTTATTCTGAGGGTATTTTTCAATATCCATCACCTCCATACACTAGGTGCCTGATGCCCTTCCTTTCCCTGACACCATAGTTGTAGCAAATATTTCCAGACATCACTAATTGTGCATTGAAGAGCAAAACTGTCTCCTGGTTCAGAACCACTGGTTAGTAAATATAGTATAAAGATAACTTAAACATTTTTATTATACATTAACAAGTTATATTATGTTATGATATTTATGCAGTACAATGAGATGTTATGATATGTATCCAAATGAAATTATTAAATCAAGCTAATTAACATATTCATCCCCTCAAATACATTTTTATGGTGATCAAAAATTCTAAAAATTAGCAAGTTTTTACTCTGTTTAGTTTGGTTCTTTTGTAATATATATATATATATATATATATATATATATATATTTTATTATTATTATATATATATATATTTTTTTTCCTTTTGCCTTGATCCTGTAATGTAATATGATGTTTAAACTCTACCAAGTTACCCATTTATGAATATAAATAGCAATCTGACACTTTTTCTCTATCTGCATTATAATCCCATAATGATAAGCATAGTACTGATAATGTATATAAAGCCTGCAATATGTCCTTAATAGGGAATAATTATAATCTCCATTTATATTTCACTTATAATAAAAGAAAATTAGACCAACATAGGCATTTTGTTTTATATTGATTTTGTTTTTGTCTTCCTCATTTGTAGTGAAGTTTTTGAGGTCATTAGTTTTCCATTTAAGATGGGCCTTCTTCTGACTATGGAGTTACCTGCTGTCTGGTTTTAGTGAGCTCCTATTGAAGAGAAGTATAGTTATTTGAAATCTTTTCCACCCACTTCTACACAGGCTCATACACACATGGGCTTCCTCATTAACATCAGCTACAGGAATGGCAAGTGGTGTCATTCTGCTTTCTATCTCTTTCCAATAACATTCACCACTATTTCATGATACATTGTTCTTTTTTATAACCATTTTTCATACTAAAAGATAATTCTGTAGGTTCAAAGCAATATTAAAATTCTGAATCTCACACCAAAGATGTGTTCAGGGGCCCAACTGTGCTCTCCCTTGAGTTTTACTTTGAGTCAAAACTGAGAATTATCTATATTATATGTTTATAAAGTACTCTATCTCCTCTGCTCAGAATAATTATTGTTTTCTTCCATTGTAGCTGAAGCTGATATAAGGAACACACCCAACTAGAAAATTATACACAAGTGTCTGGATTTCTCTAGAGAATTTTGAGAGTGTCTTGCACTGCCAAATTTCAAAGAGTCTCTACCGTGACTATCTTACTTTACACTGACAATACCAAAAACAATGTCTGCAGTCTTGCAGTTGCTATAGAGAGATCTTCGGCAATGTTTCAAAAGAGTTTATGGTCAGTCATTAAAATATATTTTCTCCCACATAGGTATGCATGAAATTCTATTATACCGAGTGTTCTATTACAGAATTTCCTCAAGAAAAACAAAATATTCATCTTTTCCTCTTGGGGTAGAAACTGCTTGCACACTAGGCTATTCACTGCCAGCAGAGCACCTAATCAAGTGAGCTGCCTTGTTTGGCAACTTCTTCTTAACATGTATGTGTGTGTAAATTTCTTCCCAGATAATTTCTTCCAGACAATGATGCAGCACAGAGAATCACAATGTGCTAACAACTGGGCAGGTGTTCTCATGACCTTTCCAGTGCCATGCAGTTTTCCCTATAGTGACAATCGCATTCTGGCAGCAGTTAAAGCTAGATTCAGTTATGCAACAAGGCAGAGTTCAGCGGTCATTTATGAATTTTACATACAAATTCATGCACAAGAATAGTTCCAAGAGTGGAGGGAAAAAAAGTGGACATTTTAATTCAGAGCTAGTGTTTCAGTACCTGTCTAAAAGAATCTATTTATAAAGAAAATAAAATCTCATTTGCCTTGCTCTTGCCCATTTGTTTTCTTTTATAACAAACAGATTTTGTTTTTGAACTTCAGATTCTTTTAGCAGAAATTCTACTCCAGCTAACTTCTGAATAATTTAAAGAAAACTTCAGACAAGCTGTAACATTTCTTGTGTATATAACATTTTTAAAAGCTTAATTGCATCAATAATTTAGATGAAGACAACCTATAGTAATACAAATGGCTGGGGGAAGCAAAGATAAAATGAATATCTTAAAAAACATTTCCCAAAAACAATACAGAACATGTAGATAAACTGAAATTTCAGATAAAAAACAGATTTAAATTTGTAGTAAAAAGATATCACACATATTGCACGAAGCATACTTATACTTAAATAATTTTAATCATAAATTGAAATTAAACCAGATATCTCATAATTTATTTTTTCTGCTAAATTTGACAATTCTACTTAATGAAGGCAAAGGAGAGATATATCTCAAAATCTTGCCAACCTGATTGCCAGTGTCACTGCATTTAAATATGGAAAGTTACTTGCCTATGTCTTCCCAGCTCCATAATATAAAATATTTAGAACAAATAAAAGAAGATGCTTCACTCAGCAGGCAGTCACCTTGCGAAATTCACTGTCACCATAGGTCACTGGGCTGGATAATTTTATGACCAATAATAACATTTGTCTGAATGCATGCTGAGAAAAGGTAATCAAATCTCACACTTTAGGGAATAAGTTGCTCAATGCAGAAATTGGGAGGGAATGACTTCCTGCACAATTGGCTTGGGGTATTATAAGGGTTACAGTCATTGTCACAGAGGCTGGAAAATCAGTGCATGTGGTACTGAAACAGAATTCCAAATTTAATGACACTAGTGAAGATGATCATGATGATAAGAATAATGATGCATAGGTATTTTTGTGGGTTAATTTGGTTAATGTGAGATTTTTTTATATAATACAAACAATATGAATTTATGGGGCACATTTTTCTTTTTGGGGCCAGGAATAAGGGATAGAAAGAATTTGAGACTGTTCCCTAGCCCTCCTGTCTTGCACATGATTGTTGCCATTTTTAATTAGCTCCATCTCTACACAAGTTATCTTGGTTTTACAGTATCAGGTGGGAAAAGACCATAATCCAGCCTGAAGTCATATAAAGAAAATTATTTCACAAAATTATGAAAAAGACTGCCTGTTACTTCTAGCTATCAGGTCCAACTTTTTCTTTCCTTGTGAATCTAGATTTGTCATGCCTTCTTGGGATTTTTGTTCACAAGAAAATGCTGTGATA
The DNA here is from genome assembly GCF_048772815.1 of Callospermophilus lateralis. Lineage (NCBI taxonomy): Eukaryota > Metazoa > Chordata > Mammalia > Rodentia > Sciuridae > Callospermophilus > Callospermophilus lateralis. The sequence continues at coordinate 49,226,754 of NC_135316.1, read as the reverse complement.
AAGAAATCATTCTAAAGTGAAATCAACTCCAATGAATGGAGTCCTGCAGGGGATGTATTAGATAGCAAGAGGAACAGAAGGATTTATCCAAAAGCACAATGCCTTAGGGTAGAATTTCTAGAGCAGCTGGGGAAATTGCTGTCTTTCAGTGCTTTGTTTATATAAGATTGTCTATTTCAACTGTTTACATGTTATTATTAGTACATTTTGATAACTTAACTGTCTCTATTCAGGGTTTGATTATGTTGCATGTCATAGATAAGTCAAACTAGGCAAAAGCAATTGTTGACTTTTGATTTTGATTTTGCTCTCAATTAATATTTACCTCTGAATTATAATTCATTATCAATATATAATTTAAATCAGAAGGCAGTTTTCACAGAACCAATTACTGAGTTTAAAAGAAAAAATCTTTAGGGAAAATAGCAATTAGTAATTTTAATATACACGTTTTCCAAATTCTCATAGATGAATATAATCTATAAAAAGTAAGTCAAAGAAAAAAAGGAAAAGCATGCATGTGAATGAATAGAATGATCCCTGTAGACATAATCAAGCAATTATTGAACCATTAAAATAATGTAATCATTATATATATTTTTTGCTATACAATATACCAACTTATTTTTATATCAGACTATTTATTGTAAATAAGCTAAAATGCAAAATGTTCCATAACTAAAAGGTAAAGCAGATAACTGTTTAGTTATAAGGAAGAAAATAATTTCTTATTTACAACATGAAACTTTACCATTTATATATATAGACATATCATTCACATATATATGAACAAATGATACACACCCACATACATATATATACTGTGATATACATATTATATATATATATATATATATATATATATATATATATATATATAAAATCTCACAGTTAAATATCTTAATGACTCCTTTAAGTATTTATTATTGAAACAGATAAGTATTTGCATTAAAGATTTCAAAAATGACCATTCTTGTTAGCACTTCACCAAACATTAAGTGTATACATACAAGTTGATAAGAGCAGTAGTTTTAGCAAATTTTACTGACCTGATTATTTTTCTTTATGCTTTGCTGTTGTACTTGTAATTTCTGAATTCAATATATCTACTGAAATTCTCAGTATAGTTTCTTAGCCATTAAATCAATTATCTCTATATATCTCATTTGCCAATACTTAAATATACAGGACACTTTTTATACTGATTTATTTCTCTGGAGGTAACCATCTCTTTTATATATTAGATTTGTTTCTTATTTTCCTCTTTTAGATGAATTATTTCAAGACAATTCAGATGTTTTGAATCACAAAACCAAAAAATGCTTAAAATATTTAGTTATCTGTTTAGGAACAGAAATAGCTTCTTAATTTTAACTCTGTTTGCATAGTAATAATCAATATTAAATAGGAAATGAATGAGTATAATAAGCCAGTAGATTTTCAGAAACATATTAAAAAAAATGGATTCCTTTTAAAATGCAGTTTTCTGTTAAAAAGCATGCTACATTTACATTAAGTAAATGAATAAAAACTAACATTCTTTAAATATATGTCAGATTTTATCAAATAAATTCAATTCAAAATCTTTTCTTATATATTTTTTTTCTTTTTTATTCCCCTTAGGTTATAGTTAGTGAAATCTTTTCTTTCATCTTGCTTGAAAAACTGGAGGCAACTTGGGTTTGGCCTTCAAAGGCTGTATAATTTTTCACTGAAGTAAACAAGCCTAATTTTAGAAGCATATATTGTGGTAATTAAAGTGCTCCATATGTAGCTATATTATAAAATATCTAGAGAGAGTGGATTTTGTTTAGTGTCTACGAGTACTTCATTTTATAGTTATTTCCCAACCAACACACACAAACATACTTCAACCTTATGGCTGGTAACAGTATATTGCCATCTGTGTGTTTGTACTGTGGGCAGAACATACTATGAAAATGTAGTAAAAATATACAACAAAAAAGAAAACTGAAGCCAGTTTTAAATAGACTACTTCTCGGCTTGAAATATTTAGTGTGCCAAACATTATAATCTGTGCTTTTATAAATAATACTGTTAAAGAAACATAAGGAATATTTGCATTTTAGCAGATAGAGTAAAATTGTATCAAATAACTAAAAGAATCATTTATTTGGGAAAAAGCCTTTAAAAAGTCATAATCATATATAGTCCCCAATACTTTGTCCTTGGTTTTAAGTTATATTAATTACACTTATTATCTGTGTTTAATTTAAAATATCCTTATTGGATATTTATAAGAACAATACTGTAGTTTGTAATTGTATTGATTACAGCTTCCCCATCACCAACTCTAAAGTCTAGGAATAGTTTAATATACTTCTTCTTGATTTATACAAAGAATGAAGGTGTTTAAATGAGTAACTGAATTAGTATCTGATAGTTCCTGTTTTCTTGAGCATTATTTTATTGATAGTTGATATCAAATTTCTGGATAGAAGTGGAACTATTTGATAAATTTTATTTTTGTGTATCATTTATTATATCTATGTCATTATAAGAATCACAAAATTTGACTGAGGTTTACATTTTTTCTAGATACTTAATACATTAACATTCCAAGTTCAGTTTCTTATAATACACTTGAGAAAACAGATTTTTCAAAATTACAGTTGTTTTACAATTCTGTTTAGTTTATTGTTTCCTAATAATGTTCACATTTAACTATACATTTATTCATTAATTTATAAAAGTTATTCATCAGATGATAAAAATCTAAGTTCTGCCTACACATCAAAAATAATTTATTGTCTACAATGTTTTTAGAGACATTAAAATTCATAACATAAACTATGAATAACAAATGACTCATAAGTGAAACATAAGCAAGCTTCAGTTGTCCTGGTTTCAAATGTAAAAACAAGAAAAAAAAATGCAAACAGAAAAGTAGATTTGAAATCATATTTAGAAGGTAGAGTAACCAAAACTGGATTTACTCTCTCATTTGAAACAAAAATTGTACAAAATATAAATATGCATTTATAAAGTAAATTATTTATAAAATAAAGTGTAGAATATATAATCTCATAAAAGTATAATGTAAAATGGACAAAATGCAGATAAATAATGGCTTAAAATATGCTAAAAGGACAAGATTCCTGAAAGATAGGAAACAAATCAAGTCCTATGATTGCCCCTGCCAGGTGTCCTAAAATGATATCCAAGGTAATGAGCAGGGGAGGAAGCCCAGGTGGAGCCAGTGGACAGTCAAAATTGAGAAAACACAATAGAGATATCGGGAAAACAAGGTGGATAAAATTTTCAAGATAAAGAATCATAGAGGAAAATCCTGCCCAAAGATAAAAGGTAGCACTGGATGATTCAACTTTAGTATTCAGCTAAGTGCTGTGTAGTGTTTATGTGTAAAGGTCTAAGCCCAGAGAAATAATCACATGAAAGGATCAAAGGAAACTGTTCCATGTAAAAATGGCAGGCCTAGGGATAGTCTTTTCCCAGCATCTAATTGGAAAACATGATTCAGAGAGCACTAAGAACAGTACTCCAAAGCGTATTGTCTTAGTAGTATGGAACAAATAGCCTTAGGCTAAGCAATTCCCTTGTTTTCACAGTTTGACAATAAGTCTCCAAATGATCAACTTGTTTCTAAAGAATGCTGCCATGACCTAGAACAATACTAAAAGATACTAAAGATACTTATAAGAACATAGATATATATGGTATATAAAAATATCCATCACCTAATAAAGTAAAATTTATAATAATATATGGCTTCCATTGAAAGAATGCCAGGCCTATAAAGAAGTAGCAACATACAAACCACAGGTAGGACACAATTCTATCAATAATAATCAATAGACAACTGAAACAGATGGTAGAATTAACAGAAAGGGGTATTCAAACAGTCATCATGAACTTCATATATTTAAAAAATTAACAATGGAAGATTGTGAAAGACACATGACTTATAAAGAGGAGAATTCCAATGGCTGACTTGAAAATACAATGGTTAAAATTGAAGGTAGATTAAACAATATCAAACAAACAAGATAAAGAGGTAGGGAGGGCGGGGTTTCGGCTCAGTGATAAGAGTGCTCACCTAGCATGCATGAGGCACTGAGTTTGATCCTCAGCACTACATAAAAATAAAATACCGTGTCCACCTAAAGTAAAAAATAAATAAATAAATAAGAGGCAGGGAAATTAGAAATATAACAGTAAAATTATTCAAACTGAAACACAAAATTAAAATAAAAAATGATAAGTTAATAGTGAGCTGTGAGACAACTTTAAGCAATCTACAATACATAAAATTGGAATACTAAGGAGAGATGAAAAAAATATTTATAGAAATTATTTTTAATTTACATACCAATCCCAGTATCTTACCAAATCCCCAGCACAAGAAACATACAGACCCAAATCTATATCAAAAGTGAAAATATTGAAAGCAGAAAAACAGCAAAATTTCATACTACAGGGGCTGGGGTTGTGGCTCAGAGCTAGAGCGCTAGCCTAGCATGTGTGAGGCCCTGGGTTTGATCCTCAGCTCCACATAAAATATCTATCTATCTATCTATCTATATATTCATTCCACCTATAACTAAAAAATAAATATTTTTTAAAAACATTCATACTACATAAAGAGAAACAAAATCCAATATTACAGCACTTACCTCACTGAAATGATGTAAAGAGGAAGAGTAGAATAAGCTGTAATTGAAAAGAATATCTGAAAAATCCCTAAATATGTTAAACACACACACACACACACACACACACACACACACACATGTGCATACAAGACACATACATACATTTCTAATTAAACAATACACTGGTGAAAATAAATTAGAATTTTAAACTGAGTAAAAAATTAAAAATACATCAAAAATTTAAAGATTGCTACTAAAATAATACTTAGGTGGAAATGCATGCTCTAAAGGATTATTTTGCAAAAGATATCAAGTCAATGAATCCTCCAACTGCATGTTAAGAAATTAGGGGAATGGCTGGGGATGTAGCTCAGTAGTAAACTGGGTTCAATGTTCAGGAACTAAAGAAAGGAAAAGGAAACAAATGGCTTTTAAAGAAACCTTCAGGGGGAGGGGAACAGAACAAAGTAAAATCTGAAATGGAAAAATGAAGCAAGCGCTGTGGTGCACACTTGTAATCCCAGAGATGTGGGAGGCCAAGACAAGAGTATTAGAAGTTGAGGGCCAGCCTTAGCAACCAAAGGAGGCTCAAACAATTTAGTGAGGCTCTGACTCAAAATAAAATATAAAAAGGGCTGGTGATGTGGTTCAGTGGTACAGCACCTCTGGGTTCAATTCCCCAGTAACAAACAAACAAACAAAAAACCCAACAAAGCCATCCTCAACAATTTAGTAAGGTCCTAAGCAACTTAGCAAGACCCTGTCTCAAAATAAAAATTTACAAAGGGCTAGGGATGTGACTGAGTGGTTAAGCTCCTCTGGATTTAGTCCCTAGTACCAAACAATAATAATAATTATATAAAAACTAAAAAATAAAATAATTAAAAGTTGTGTTCTTTGAGGCTTTTTGTATGTCAGCTATATTTGTTCAAAAAAAAACTGTCAAAAAAATTAAAAATCTGATTTACATGAAAATAGTTTGCTAGTATCCTGATGCCTCCACCCTCAAATTAAATCCAAGCTCATACTGAGCATAGTATTTACTCTTATTTGAAGTACTTTCTATAAATGTGATTATCTGTATCTATGTTTACTAAAGAACAATGTCCACAGATTAGAAGCTCCATTAGTTTTTATAGTTAAGTAGGATAGCAGAAATATAAAAGAGACTAAGTTGATATTGACAAATAAATAATTGAAAAATGCCTAAGTGTCCCTATACCAGTTTTTAGAGCAAAGTATGGTTATATGCATCCACACTAATGGACAGAGTCATAAGCAAGCTCTATTCTTATAAGACATGCAGCGTGGCTTCCATGTACTGGGAATTGAGCTAATTATTTTATATACATTCCTAGTTTAATGTTTGTATAAAAATTAGCAGTACAAGTTTATTCAGATTAAGCAAAATTTTTAAGATTGTGTAGCTCTAAATAGCAGAGAAGATTGGAACCCAGGTTTTTTGAATCCAAAGTCATCTTCTTAACTACTATACTCCACCACCTTTCAGAATGAATGCAGTGTTACTGTCTTGTAGTCACCTTCAATAAACACACAAAACAGAATATTTAGAGAATCAATTACTTTTCTTTTAAGAAACATAAAAATAATGACTCAAAACTATAGCTATATGTCACTATTTCTGAAAATAAAATGAGATCATTATAATCATATAGAGATGGAATAAAGGTGGATGAAAAACAACAGTTCAGCCATAATGATTTCATTAGGACAAATCTGTGGAGAGATGAAAGGAGCTGATCACTAACAGATTGCTAGTGAAATAGAGAGTGTGTTGAAGTCGTTGAATGTTATAACACTTACAGAAATGAAAGTTGAAATGCTTTAGAGGAATGGAAAAAAAAAGCAAAAGCAATATTTTCTATCTGTCTTAGCACATCAGGAAAAGGGAAAATGCATATTTTGTCAATTCAGCCGAGTCATTGATCTCTTTTGAATGCTGAGTCTAATGAGGCAAGTTGGAGAAATGCATAATGGTTCTGAAATACACATGCATTGCTGGGTTCAGATTATTGTGCAGAATTAAATCATGTTTCACAAAAGAAAGCTTATTAAAATGGATACATCCTTTATTATAATAAATTTTAAAAATTTAACGTATCAACATAATGAAAATGGAGCTTTTGAAATAGCTAACTCTGAGCTTCTCCTAAAGTCATACTGAAGATTATTACAACTAAACAACAAAAGAAAACAAAACCCCTCCTAACTATCACTTGTGCTGCTTCCTAAATTACAGAATTTCTCTACATTTTGAGTATTGTTCTCAACTTTTTCGTAGCAGTAAGACTTCTCTTCAAATGGGAGGTATGTGTTTGTGTGTGTGTGCATCAGGGATTGAACCCAGATGTGCATAACCACTGAGCCACATTCCCAGCACTTTTTATTTTATTTTATAATAAAGAAATTAATGTTATTTATTAAACATAATAAAATCATTTAACCAGAAGATCAGTGTTATATTGGTGTACATATTTTCAATTTTCCACAATATATGTGGAAAAACTTCAAATACTATAAAGAGTTTATATTTTGCCTCTATTAACAGTAGAATTGCAAGTATTTTCATTATTCTAAAATATTCTTTTTATAATTAATTTACTAATTTTAATTAGGTATATATGACAGCAGAATGTATTTTTGATTCATTATACACAAATGCAGCACAACTTTTCATTTCTCTGGTTGTACGTGATGTAGCATCACACCATATGTGCAGTCATACATGTAACTAAGGTAATGATGTCTATCTCATTCCACCATCTTTTCTCCCCTTTGCCCAATCAAAGGTCCTCCATTTTTCCCACCCCCCTATTATGGATCAGCATCCATTGATCAGAGAGAACATTTGCTTTTGGATTTTGGGGATTGGCTTACTTCACTTAGTATGATATTCTCCAACTCCATCCATTTACCTGAAAATGCCATAATTTTATTCTCTTTTTATGCTGAGTAGTATTCCATTGTGCATATACACCACAGTTTCTTTATCCATTCATCTATTGAAGGACATCTAGGTTGTTTCCACAGTTTAGCTATTTTGAATTGAGCTGCTATAAACATTGATGTGACTGTGTTACTATAGTATACTGATTTTAGTCCTCTGAATGTAGACCAAAGAGTGGGATAGCTTGGTCAAATGTTGGTTGCAATTTTAGGAGAAAAAGTTTATTTCGGTACTCACAGTTTCAGAGGTTTCAGTCCTGAGATGGCTAACACCATTCCTCTGAGTCCACGATAAAACAGAAGATCAATATGGAATAGTGTGGAGGAGGAAAGCAGGTCAGAACATTGCTTCAGGAAGGAGAGAGAGAGAGAGGTTTCCCCTCACCCACAGGCAAAATATAATACCCAATGTCACCCACCACTTTCTACAACCTACCTGCCCACAGTTACTAATCAGTTAATCCCCTTCAGGGAATTAAGGCACTGATTAGGTTAAAACTCTGAGAACCCAATCATTTCACCTCTAAAATTTCTTCTATTGTGTCACACATAAAGTTTTGAGGAACATCTAATATCTAAACCAAAAGAGGTTTATAGTTTTCTTAGAATATTTTTGTTTGACTTTGCTATCTGGACAATGCTTGCCTTCTAAAATGCATTATGAAGTGGTTTCTCCTCTTGAATTGTTATTGGTTAGAATGTGAGGTTTCTCCCAAAAGCTTATATGTGGGACAATTCCAGGAGGTTCAGAGGAGAAATGATTGGGTTATAAGAGTATTAACCCAATTTGTGAATTAATTACAATAGGGATTAACTGAGTTGTAAGTGGTAGGGTGTAGCTGAAGGAGGCAGGAATTGGGGCTTGGCTTTGGAATATATATTTGTATCTGGCAAGTGGAGACTCTCTCCCTCTCTCTGCTCTCTGATCATCATGTGAGCTGTTTCCCTCTGCCATACTCTTCCACCATGATGGAGTGGGCTGTATTTGGACTGAGATTTCTGAAACCATGAGGCCTTAAATAAATCTTTTCTCCACTACAAATTGTGCCGGTCGGGTCGAAAGTTTTAGAAGGGTTGATATTTTTTTCTTTTTTCAAGTTTTGAGTGAACTCATCAGTTCTCTTCAGTTTAGTTTTTTTTTTTTTTAACTTTTTGATTACTGATTCAATTTTATTGAGAATTGTATGTCTATGCAGATGTTTTATTGCTTTTTGATTTAGTCTTGGTAGCTTTTGCATTTTTATAAATTTATCTATTTTCTCTAGTTTATCTAATTTATTGCTGTATAATTTTTATCATTATTTATAATCACTTTATATATACATAATATGTAGTAATATTCCATTCTCCTTTCTTATGTTAGCAATATTTTAAGTCTTCTTTCTCTTTTTTAGTATATTTATCAAAAAAATTTGTCTATTTCATTAATTTTTTCAAGGAAAAAACTGTTGATTTCATTGATTTTTCTCCCTAATTTTTCTATACTTTGATCTATTGGTCTATTGATCTGTGATCCAATATTTATTTCCTTTTTTCTGATTAGCTTTGAGTCTAATTTGTTCCTCTCTTTCTGGTTCCTTAAGGTTTAAAGTTATTTGACTTGAGATTTTTCTTATAGTTTAATATAAGCATTCTTAGCTATAAATTCTCCCCCTCAGCACTGCTTTCACTCAATCTGTATGTTTTGGTATGATGTTTATTTTCCTTCTTCTATCAGTATCTTCAGACTTCTGTGATTTCCTCTTTGATCCCTTGATTGTTTAAGAATATGCAATAACATATTTCACTTTTCTAGTTTTGTTTCACAATTGATTTCTAACTTCATCCCGTTGTGGTTAGAGAAAACACTTTGGGATGTGCATAATTTATAACATATTAATATTTAATTTGTGGCCTAACATATGACATGTTTTGAAATATTTTCCACGTATATTTGAAAATAAAAATGTATGTTGTTTTTGTTAGTAGATTGTTCTTTAAATATCTACTTAATTTAGTTAATTTTGTTTTTCAATCATTTATTTACCTATTGATCTATTGGGTTATTTTATTCATTATTGAAAATGAGGTACTGAAGTTTCTATTATGTAAAATTATCTCTCCCTTTAATTCTGTCAGTTTTGCTTCATATATATTTTAGTCTGCTATTAGGTGGCTAAATGCATATTATTGTTACATTTATTTGCTCTACTGAACTTTCACTAGTAGATAATTAATACTAATGTCTAGAAAGAAACTAATTGGATCATGCATTTTTTTTTATTCTGACAGTCTCTGTCTTTTGATCAAAGTTTATTCCACTTATATTTAAAATATTTATTGACAAGTGAGGCCACATTTCTGACATTTTCTATGTGCTTTCTCTACACCCAGCAATTATTTATAATCCATATTCTATGTTTTTGTGTGTCTAGTGGATTTTCTATAGTAAAACAAAGCATTTAAATTACTTTCTCATTTACTTCTGTGTATGTCTTACAGCCATTTCATTTGTAGTTCCTATGGAGAATCCATTTAATATTGTAAAATTTTAACTCCTTTGAAATAGTGTTTTAACACATTAACTTAGCATCAATTTAAATCAATTCTCATTATTGAGTTCACAGAGTTGTACCTTCATGCATTGTGTTTCCAAAAACAAAAGATAAAATAATTTTAAATACATAGTCTCTTTTAAATTTTGTAGAAAACAAAATTTAAAATTACAATCCAAAATTATAGGCTTTGGGGGTGTAACTCAAGTAGCAGAGGACTTGCTGGCTTACAGAAAGCCCTGGGTTCAATCTTCAGCACCAAAGAATTCAATAAAATCGTAGAACACAAAGTTACAATAATACCAAATTTAGACTAAAAATTATTTTTTTAGAGAAATAAAGGTGGAATTACAAACCATTATAATTTTCCATATACTTACCTTTATTGAGATCTTAACTTCTTCACATAGCTTCAAGTTATTGTTTCCATGTCCTTTTACTTTACCTTGCAGGATTCTCTTGAGCATTTCTGGTAGGTAATGTTCAGAGATAATAAATTTCTTCTGCTTTTGATTATGTGAAATGTCTTGAATATTTTTGAAGGATATGTTGGGGATGAAAACAAGTCAAGATGGTGCCTGGCAGCTTGCCAGGAGGAGTGGGTTGTGAAGTAACGCCAGCGAGCCATTAAGATGGTGAGGATTCCTTATTGGCTGACTGCTGTAGCTAGATGATGTTCATTGAGTCAAGCTGTGTGTAATCAGTTGGGTATATATACCTCTGCTGTCCCGCAATAAAGCGGCTCCTGCTATCTCAGGTGTCCGCTCCTTTGAGTTCTCGCTAAGTTCCTGCTGAGTTCACTCGCAATAAAGTAGTTCCCGCTTGAACCTTCAAGTTTCTTGTCACCTCCCGGTTATTTGCCCAGCCAGACTGCGGCAAGGATAGTTTTTCCAGGCATAGAATACTTGGTTGATAGTTCTTAAAGTTCTTTTTCTTTTAGGTCTTAGAATATATTGGCCCATTACATTTTTACTTTGAAATTTTGTTTGAAAAATATCTGTTTACAGTCTTATTGATGACTTCTTTTTCTTGCTATTTTCAAGATTCTTTGACTTTTAAAAGTTCAATGGTGTCTTATTGTGGGCCTCATTGAGTTCATCTTACTTGGAATTAATTGAACTTCCTGGATATTTATCTTTATGTCCTTTATTGAATTTGGTTCCCCAGGCATTGATTCTCTTTTCTCTTCTTTTTTTTTTTTTTTTTAGTTTTAGATGGCACAATACCCTTATTTTATTTATTTATATTTATGTTGTCCTGAGGATCAAACCCAGTGCCTCAAACATTCTAGGCAAGTGCTCTACCACTGAGCTACAAGCCCAGGCACTCCAGGCATTGTTTCTTGAAACATTTTCTTTGCCACTTTCTTTCTCTTCTCTTTCTGGAAAATTCTCTAATGCATGAACTGACCCACTTAATCGTGTCCCAAGGATCCCTTAGGTAATGTGTACTTTTTTTCAATAATTATTTTTTTCTGTTCCTCATACTAGATAGTTTCTATTGTCTGATCTTTAAGTTCACTCTTTCATTCTTCTATGTGCTCAAATATGACTTTATATTCCACTAGTGAATTTAAAAAAAAAAATGTAGTTGTAGATGGACAGCATGCTTTTACTTATGTTTTGTTTTTATTTTTTATATGGTGCTAAAGATTGAACTCAGTGCCTCACATGTGCCAGGCAAGTACTCTGCCACTGAGCTACAGACTCTAGTAATTTTTTTTTTATTTCAAGCATTAAACTATTCAACTCCAGAATTTATTTTTGTATCATTTTTTTAATTCTTGAAGCTCTTTATTTATATTTTCATTTTGTTCATTCATCTTCTTTTTCCAAATTTTCCTTTAGTTCACTGAACATCTTTAAAATAGTTGCATTAAAGCATAAAAGATGTATCATCAGGTCTTTTTCAGAGAGAGTTTCAGTTTTTTTTTCCTTTAAATGGGGTCAGACTTTGCTGTTTTTTCATATGACATGATTTTTTATTTTGTTGATACCTGGATATTTGAATCCAATAGGTATTAAGTATGGAAAACAGAATCCATCCATTCCCTAGGATTTAGTTGTAATTATTGTTTATTGTTTCTGTTGTTATTACAACTTAAACTTAATATCATCTGTCTTCTCTGTTAAGAAGAATCCTACAGTATAAACTCAATATATTCTTAGGTCTTTTCTGGGCCTGAACCTTTCCATGGTTATATGTAGTCACTTACTAACATTAATATGCAGTGCTTTTGAATATGTTAGTATCCATGGTTTTTAATCTCCAAAAAAAATGGAAACGATAAAAATGAAGAAGAGAATAATGGTGCAGGTCCTTTAAATCTGCTGGAATTCACTTCATGGGAAAGAGAGTCTTTTAACAATGGGAGTAGGTAGAACAATATGGCCCTCTGCTTCTTTGTCTTCAGCTTTGTTTGAAAAAGCTGCAATCAGTGATCAGAATACCAATCCCACATTTTGGAAGAGTAGATTCTTTTCTGCCTACTCGGACTTCTGCAAGCTAAGTGCAGGTTTCTTCAGGTGTATTTGCACAGCTGTATGTCACGAGACTGAACAAGGCAAATGGACGGATGCAACTGATGTAATTCACCAGAATTGGCCATGATTTAGCATCCAATTCATGCCCTTAATGTTACAAGCCTTCAATGGATGCTAGAGTTGCAACATAGTTGTGTTAGACAAATTCTGCCAGTGGGATTGTTTGCCCAGGTAGGGAGACAGATTTCTGACCTCCATCCATATTACCAGAATCCCCTCTTGTGTCATTAATATTTTAATAAGTCTTTAAATTTGTTAAGTTTTTTGTAATTGTAAACATTTTGAGAAATTTGATTTTTTTTCTAGAACCTTATTAGAGGAATTATTTTTTCTCTTTCAAGTTTAGCAAAAAGTGAGATCTAATAAATGATGTTTTCTATCAGTGGCATAAATGTGCTTATTGTTTGTCTTTTATGAGAGCATTGAATAAAGTTAGATTATATATGTCTGTAACCTAACCTAAATCAACTTTTGAGGGATCATATAATAAAAGATAACATTACATTTCTGTCGTCATTTTAAATATCATATTATTTATAAATCCACTTTGTTTCATTTTAGAAAAAAAAAGAACCACAGAACACAAGGAGTGACTTTCCTCCTTATGTGTTTCTACCATGTTTGGAAAAAAAAATAGCTCCTGATTCTCTTTGTGAAGCACACAAACACACAACCACAACAACAATGACAACTACTATTACTACTACAGGTAATTAATGAATTATTTGGGCAGGGTATTTTTCAGCTGATGTAATCAATATTTTCTAATGTATATAATCATCACCATCCCAAACAGGTGTAAAGTCCTTTACAGTACATCTTGATCCTGTTTACAAAGAAATTTCTGGGAAAGCTGTAAAGTTAGACAAAGTAGCTACTTAATCCCCAATAGATCACTGAGAAAAAAGACTTGAAGAAGTTAAATAATCTTACTGGGATTATAAACCCAATCATAGGATATCGAGCTCTAGAACCCAAAACTTCTGATTCTATGTGTATTGTTCTTGCCATTGTTTTCTACATTTTAGGTAATAAAAATAATATAATTGGAAATACCTTTAATATGAAGAGTTAGTAATTACATATGGGAAGCACATATGGAAAGTATGTGTTTAGATACAAATATATATTTTATTGTTTATTTTTATTTGTTATAAGTTTAGATTATAGGGACCAATGTTACTCACATCTGTCTCCATATATGGTGTAAATCTTTTCACTTTTTTAAATCCGTATTTCTGTGTTCTCTAGACAAAATTATGATTCCTTTGAAGCTTACCCCAAATCAAGCCATCATTAGTATTTGTACTCAGTCTTTGTATATTTTTATTTTATATTCTTTTATCTAACCCTTTGCTTTGAACAATGCTTTGAACCCTTTGCAATGAACAATGGTTCATTTCTCTTCTTCTTTTTCTTTCTTCAATCATAGTCCTAAATGTTTGTAACCTCTTTGTGCCAGCAGTGCTGAGAATAAGAACATTTTTTCAATGGTAGAAGTTTGAACACATTCCTTCCTGATCCAATTCACATTCCAGTTAATAACCTGAGTATCAAATCAAGAGAAAGTTGTGGAGTGCTGCCTAAGGTAAGTATCTTTATCCCTTATTTGTTTTACCAAAATGCTTCCAGATTCATCTTTCCCTGCTAACACTGTAATGTCCAAATCCTTGGTGTTTTTGTGAATGTAGAAATTCAAATTTCAGCAAAATTTAGAAGATTCTATAAACACAGTTCCACTTTAAGAATTTTATTCTTAGTATTATACTATATAAATATAACCTTGAACATTCAGAGTAAGAATCACATTCAGTGGTATCCCAGACATGTTTTACAAATGAATGAGATTTTGATAGTTTAACGTCCACATCTGCACTATTATGCTTCTTATATAATTCTAAAGAAACTAGTCTCTTTCTGATTCAGAATGGTAAAGAAAAAATAGGTAATCTATGTTGTAACTAAGAAGGTTTCATAATATAATATAAAGAAAACTTAGGTTCATATTTTCTTACTTATATAGTTATTCTTCATTATGATTTTATGTGGTCTCATTATTTAATCTTTTACTACCCTGCCTACTGAAATATATGGCAGTATTCAAAGCAAGTCATTTTCAAGAAGTGTTGTGAATTAATTATCTTAGAATTTAATACAAATACATTCGTAGCCTAACTCCTGACACTCAGTATAAGGGGAATGCAGCTGATACCAACTCACTGGGAGCTCTTGTCATTCCCAATATGGGCTCCCTGCTCCTTCCTCAGCATACCCAGAATATGCAACAAACAATGAATTATCGTGTCTCAAATCCCATTATTAGAAGATACTACATATTGATATGTGTAAATTGGGGGAAAAAAACACTTTTCTCTTCCCCAATCTTTCTTTTTCCTCAGTTCCAAATTCAGTGTTTAAAGTTTACTTCTCAGGACCCACCTTAGGCTCTTGCTAAAGTTTGCTTGCATATGGAACACAAGTGACATGAATATTCATGACAGTAAATGCTCCTTTTATGCAGTTTATGCTCTGTCAGTAATTTGTTCCCTCTTGGTATTTCTCTAGAATGTTGTTTTGTTCTGTTACTTCTACTTCTGTTGGAGACAACCGATTCCCCTGGATCCTGTTTGTTTCTTTGCTTTTTACTTCTATTGGTCATTTAAGAAAGATTTCAGTAGCCCTAGATTTTACCATGTCTATGTGGATTTGATTTTCTGAAAATGTGATCTTATCCAGAGAAGATGGTATACAAAGCATTAACAAATCAATTCCAGTTGTTTTCTTTTTTTTCTTTTTAAACTGGTATAAACACTGCCTACTAGTTTCTAGTTTGTCTGTCTGCTTATCTCTCTGCCTTTCTCTCATTCACTCACTCACACTGATTTCCTGCCTTCTTTATCATTATGATAATTATTACATGACAAAACATATGGATAGCATAAATCTAGAATTGTGAAGAATCTATTACTATATTTTAATATGAAAAATATAACTGATAATAATGGATTTCAAAGTATTGTGCTTATCTTTTCTTATAAGAGAAGGAATACATATAAAATTGAATTCTACTTAGTAAAACACATTAAATTATTTTTGAGGTACCTTGAAATAATGTCATGTTATTATATTACTTTTTTCCTTAATTAGCAGAGAAGAATGATGGTGTGTGAAATTTTCAAAAAATTAACAATGCATCATGAACATTATTGCTTCTCCTAAAAATAAGCTGAATAAATTAGTAACAAGTTAGTCACATTTTATGCTTACATGTTTAAATAGGTTTGCATCTAATTGCATTAATGATTCTTTTCTATATTCGTCTATATACTTTTTCTTATCTATACTTTTTTTAAAGGAAATCAAAACTGTAACATTGCCATGTCATTAACAAGGTCAAATACATAATTAACATTTGTGTAATATATATCACTATGTAATGAAGTTGTGTTAACACCACTTAAAATGATATAGACTGGATGGACTTGAAGTTGACAGATGGGAGCACAGAATTTAAAGTCTTACAATCTGCAAATGAAAGGTTTTGCAAAATGCCAATCTAATATTCTGCTCAATAATATGGTAGCAAATATTGCAATTAAGTGCACATACAGGAAATCAATTATTCTAATCTTCAACTTTCAAACATTAGTGTTAAAAATGGTGTGTTGCAGATAAAAATATCTAGTTTCCATCATTTGTTATTTTGTTGCTAATTTACAATTCTGAACTTCTGATCTTTCTACTCTCAAGTAGGTATATTCTATAAATTAATATAAATGTTAATTACTTAAATTAGAAAATAATTTTTGTAAGGACAACAGTAGAGAAAATATGTAATAGTTTTGATTCTTAAATTTTATATCCACGGATCACTGAGCAAACTAAATCTATGAGCAAAAGGAAAAGTACATTAAATTTAAGTAAGAAAATAGAAAAAGAAAATTAATAGGTTGCCTAATAACTATGTAACATAATGCCTTGCCTAAAATATATTTGAAATGTTTCTAAAGGGTATTTATTCCTCATTCTATTTCCTAGCCCAGTAAATGACATAATTATTCACTTGGATAGCTGTACTTTATTCTTGGTTATTTTTCTACCTCATTGGCATTTTACAAAAACTCTACCCCCAACAATCCAATTGTTTTCGGCCTTTTTCTCATATTTTCCCCATTCTGTTGTGACTACCTTCATACAATTTTGTACTATTTAAAACTTGCATTAATGACAAGGCTAAAATTATTTTTCTGATCACCAGTTTCCTCTAATCTTTTTGTTTCATCTCCCAGAAAAATTCCAAGATATTTTCTATCTTGAAAAATGTTAAACATTTTTCACAGATTAATTAGTTGTACTTACAAGAAATCTTAAACCATTCTAGTTGGCCCCCAGTTCTCTTGAGTTCCTCGTCTCTCTATGGATGAGGCTTTCACCTTTGCTGAGACCATTCTTCATAGAGGACCTTAGAGTTTTATTTATAAT
The DNA here is from genome assembly GCF_048772815.1 of Callospermophilus lateralis. NCBI lineage: Eukaryota > Metazoa > Chordata > Mammalia > Rodentia > Sciuridae > Callospermophilus > Callospermophilus lateralis. The sequence goes on along the minus strand of NC_135316.1, from coordinate 49,209,594 downwards.
GGGGATATCCTTTCATTTTCCAGAGCCCTGTGGTGTAATGATAACCTTCAAAACCCAACCTTCAAAAATCTCTATTCCCTACCTACTATGCATAAGATATTAAATGAAAAAATATAGAATGTAGAAATACTTCTGCTATCACCATCTGCAAAGCCCTTAAACACTGATGGATCTGTTTACAGCATTATATATTCAGTGTTGTATTACATACTAACAATTTTTTTCCACATCTCATTGTAGCATTGTAGTTGTACATGATGGAAGGATTTGTTTGCACATACACACATGCACAGGCACACACACACACAATACAACAATATAATTTGGCCATTTTCATCTCCCATATATCTTAACAATTTTATAAACAATTGTTCCTTTTACAAATGAACAACAAATTGAGTATTAGAGATGTCAGAAAATTTTGTTTATTAACTAAAAAAGGGCAAGGCCTTTTGAAAGCTCAATTTCTGAACCACTGCACATGTGTGATTGCTAAGACTCTATATACCTTTAAGTTTGTTATCTGATTCATGGTTGATGATCAACAAAGACTTCTCAAATAAATGACTGAGAGAATACAAATCACTATGCTGCCTCCCTAGAACTCCAGCCTTCCAAGTATTTACAATCCTTCTAATAAGGTAGAAGCAAAATGGGAGAGTTTAATAAGTATTTAATTCAACAAATATTTATTGAATGTCTATTACATCGTAGACACTACTTGTAGTTCCATGGAGCAGTAAAGAGAGATTAGATATAAATAAGATAGATGACAGATGGATGAACAGATAGATGGAGAGATAGATAGGTAGAAAAACCTTGCCTTCATAGAACTTACAATCTACCAAAAAATCAATAAAATAAGTATATCATATCAAATGTTAGAAAGTGATATTTCTAATATAGAATTTTAAAAAGAGTAAATATAACAAATGCTGTAAGCAGCAAACACTACAGTGATCCAAACTGCATCATTTAAATGTTTTAAATGAAACAAATTAAAAAACAAACAAACCTTAAAATTGGGGGGGGGGTGTTAAATTTTTTAGGAACATAAATATATTTTACAAATATATCAGGTAAAACATACTATATAGCTGGAAGATAGAAAGATTGTCTATGTATATTCACTGGATCTTTGTTTATTATTTCATTTTTGACTTAAGTATGTGCAATCAATTTCATGGGCAATTGACGTTTGATATTGGGTATACATTCAGTTTTGATTCAGTGTGATTTTACATGTGATTTAGATTTAGCTTAGAAATCCTTCCAGATAATCAGCATGCATGCAGGAAGTGTTTAGAATTTGGATTTCCACAAATTTTCAGGGTAATGAAAAAGAAACAAGGGCTGGGGATGTGGCTCAAGTGGCAGCGCGCTCGCCTGGCATGCGTGCGGCCCGGGTTCGATTCTCAGCGCCACATACAAACAAAGATGTTGTGTCTGCCGATAACTAAAAAAAAATAAATATTAAAAAATTCTCTCTCTCTCTCCCTCTCTCTCTCCTTTCTCACTCTCTCTTTAAAAAAAAAAAAGAAAGAAACAAGAATAAACAAATCCAGTTCCATATATTTACTCTCTCTTACACAGTTTGGTGTCTCATTTGTTTAGAGGCTAGAAGGGGAAAAAATGTGACCTTAAAGTATACAGAACATTTGAAACTTTTGATTTCAGGGAATGAATAAGTCCAAAATTCTATCTCCTTGAAATTTGTTTCCAGAATGTTAACTGCAAAGCAAGTTATATATAGCAGTAAATGCATGCTTAATTTGTGCAGAAATCATGGTGTGATGAATACAATTAAGAGCCTCGGAGGGAATAATTATATTACTGCATAAAGCTGGTGGTGCTCAAATTGCTTGGTGCCTGGACTTTAAATTGGCCTGATTTCCTGTTGTGAAAGTCATCCATTGCAGCAACACAACTGCAGTAGGAATAGTGTAGTTTCAAAGTCACACAGAAAGCGTAGTCTTTCTGATCAATTGCCATATATTCTTGTTTAAAAGCAAAAGAATTGGCAACATGAACACCAAAATTGATTAAACTAATAAATTAAAATGCAGTAGATTAAGCATATTGTTATGTCTTATTCAAAAGGTTTTTTCAATAAGATTGACAAAGCTGCTTACAATAGTAGCTTTTTAAAACCTTATGCAAACTAGATATAAAAATTTTAGCTTAATTACATAAAATTAATAATACATTTTTCATTTCATGATACCTGGATTACTAGCAACAGGATATAAATAGATGGAAGTTTAGGGTATTCTTTCCTGGAACATAATAATTTATAATATAATCTGAAAGTAGCTATTTAACCCAATTAGAAAACTTCATATTATATTTGAATTTCCAATTGCTGATGTTGTCAAATAGCTGCTTAGCTTTGTCTGTTTGAGGAAGTATTCATTGTAAGGTCTTAAATAGTTTTTTTATTTCTTAAACAGCAGTTAGAAAATAAATTATTTTATTGCATTAAAAATTTACAATTAGTTTACATGATATTGTTTATATCTAGAACTTAAAATAGTAATTTCTCATCTAGGATACATAAACAATAAGCAAAACATAATGTTATGAAAGTCATTTAACTAATTATGAGTTAAGAGCTATGTATTGAAATGAAAGTAGTAAACAGTAGATGTTGACAAATGGGTAAAAAGATAATGGATGAAAACTTAGAAAATGTCTAGATCTAGGGTGCTATCACTCTAACAGGCTTATGACAGCCATTACTAACTATCTACAGTACTCTTGATTGCTCATTACATGCAGAGGTGAACTTAGAATCCCATATGATTTCAAAAAACAATTACTAATCTTTCGGATTTTGCAGCCATTATGCTCCTATTTGCAGTTCATGACCAACCAGAACTGATGAAGAGACTGAAGAATGCAGAAGCTGTATGGTTTGCCAAGCATTCAACTGCTCAAAAATGGCAGAGATGCAGCTAGAAACCCATCTCTCAGTGGTAGCGCAATGCTAGTCCTCTTGCCAGTGGTATGATACCCATGTCAATAAGTTAGGTTGCTCCTCCTCTATATATTGTTCGGCCATTTTCTCATTGGCCTCTATGGATTATTCAATATAATATAAATTCCCCCATGTCCTATTTCTTTGTTTTTATTCATCCCTTTGTTTCTGTAATCAGTAAAAATTATTTGTGAATGCCAACATACACAGCGCTAGTTGTTTGGGGAATTTCATGAGGAATCTGTGGGCACTGTTTTGAACACAACTAAGAAAAAACATGGCTGGAGGCCCTATCTTTATTATGCATAGATTTAGTTCATATGCAAAGTGAGGAGATTATGCATCTGAAAAATGTGGACCAATTCCTGTCCAGTAAAAAGCAGAAAACTGAATATATAGATAGCCGCAAGACTGTTATTTCAAGTAATACGATTTGGGCTCTCTATAGCAATTTTGAAAACCCTAGAGAGTTTGCTAGTAGAACTGTTGATTTAACAGAAAACAAACTACTCAGTGAATGTTCCACATGTAAAATAATGTTTTCATTCTTCTTTTTCAAGTGTGTCGCAGTTCTTCTTCTTTTCCATTTACCATAGAAGCACACACACAAATGCACACAAACAATCTATACCCCTGAGGTAAAGACAATACTGACCATTTTGGGGACAAGGAATTGTGTAATATATCTTATCTCCAAGTATGTCTTATCACCAATGTAACATATTTCTGAATATTCATTCTAAATTTAGTAGTCATCTTTTGGTAAGAAATAATTTAAGTGAGGATTTAGAGCTTGCACCTGACCTCATGAGTACAATTTCTGTAACATTTGTTTAAGATCTCAGAGACAATATCAGGTGTATTTACTCTTATTTATTTCAGATAAAAAATACATATTTAAAGAGGAGAACAATTAATGCCCAGCATATATTAGGTTTCTCATTAGAATAACATGATATTCAGCATAAAAAAATTTTCTTTGTCTCTGAAGTTATTTTGATCATTATAAAGTGGCATTATTATTATGCTTTTTCTTCTCTGGACCCTGAATATTTAAAAAAAAAGAAAAGAAAATTGACCTGGCAGACATAAATAAAGGAACAAATAAATCAATATTTTTCACTCGGCAGAGAACCTAAAAGTAATAAGAATTTGGCTGACCTCTAAAATACAATGAAGAAGACCTACATTTGTCGTGTAAAGCATCATTTTATTTTATCTGTTAGCACCTGCTTGGGCCCTAAATGAAGCAGAAAGAAATATATAAATGGCATATATTTGTAATTATTTCAAAAATAGTAAACTCTTGGAAAGAAAAAAAGCTCATAATCTTTGAATCAATTCAACGATTTCTTCATGTTTCGAACATAATAGACCATTACCTAGCATCTATTGGATTATATTACTTAATATACAACCTCCCAACCTTTAAATTATTCAACATCAGGAATGTGTTATTAGGAAATAAAATCTTACGCTTTCAATACCAAAAATGGAATTGCTGTAAAAATAAGTTGAAGATTATTCAAAAAAGGACATACTAACCAATCTCAGACTCCAAAATAATAAAGATAAATATTCTTTTAAAATTTTATGACTTAAATTCTGCAAAATACAATCATTTGATACACATAAATATGTTTTGCAAATACTTAGTTTCATGTGTATTTTATTCTTTTTCAAACAGACTTTCTTAAAATGTAGAATATAAAATAATTTCAACTAAACAAGTATATTATTTTGTCTAAAGTGAATATTAACTTGTGCTTCCTTCATTTAATCTCTGATATATTGCTGTTTTCCAATGAGGTCAGTGTTCATCTTTGTGTGTGGACTATTTGCATTAGAGGAAAACACTAAAATCCTGAAGCCTGCAAGATTTACATCTTTCTTTGAATACTGGAGTACAAAAAAGCAAAAAGTTTCCTCTTAAGATCTTTTTTAATCCATGAGAAGTTACACTAAACACATGATCTCATAGAACTCTGGCTTTCCCTCAAGACACAAGTACAAAATGTGCCATCCCAACCCATGCAATAAGTATGTCTTCCTGGGTTGACCTTGACAAAGAGGAATATTGAATACAAGGTCATCTGATTTTGAGTATTTAAATAGATAATTTTTATCATAAAAATTATGTAGTATACACAATGTTTCAGTAAGGATACTGTGCTCCCACCTCAAAAAAAAAAAAAACAAAAAACAAAAAAAAAAACCTCTGCTTGTCCTTGTTCTTTGTCAATTGCATTTACAACACCCAGATGCTGAGCTGAGAAAATTTTCTTTCCAGCAATAGCATCTGGCTCCTTGGCAGCCTCTGCTTGCCCTTGTGTTGGCTCCATCACAGTTGTCTTCAGGCTGTGAAATGGTTAGGATGCTGATGTGATATCTTATTCACTTGGATGCTATTTCTTTTAGCTTTCTTATGTCCCGTGTGAAACATTGTTCACACTTATGATTTATGAAAAGAATATTGGCAAAACAATTTATATATGATTTAACATTCAATATAAATGTATTGAAGTTATATTTGTCACATATAGTGTGCCAACCAGATGATGAAACATATCTAATTAACATTTTTTCCAATTGCAGTTAAAAGAAATCTTATTATCATATTCCTTATCCTCTTCTCTATGAAAATATGAAATTTGACCATTTATAGTTTTCCTTGCTATAACAAAAATTACAATTATAATGGTTTCAATAAGAAAAATAATTGAACATAACATTAATAATATCTATCATTATAGAATACTTCTATATGCCAGGGACGATATGAAATTATCTCATTAAATTTCATTCAATCCTCTCAAACTTCTAACATGTCTATCACATTCTACACTTAAAGATTGGAAACAAATTGAGAAGATTTGTAACATTAAAGGAAATTTTCAGGCATAGAGATAGTCATTTTCAAAGGGACAACTTTAGAAATTGGCCCTAGAGCCAGGATGTTTATTTATTTTTTTTTCTGATACGCAGTTACATTGCTAGCAGTTGGATACCAACCCACCTACCTTCCTCATCTTATTACCTGTCTTCCCATGTGCCCCCAAGTGGCTTCAGTCTCAAGGGAACAATCAAACTCAGGCTTTTCCACTGACATTCCACTAATTGGTGTTCTCCTCCTTGCTCTCTCTTAGTGTCTGCAGTTCTCTAAAAGCTGGGGTACTCCAAGCTCCTTCCTTGGAAGTTTAACAAAATACTAGCTGTAGTAATACAACCAGATGTTCACTGAGCATTTACTGCATGCCAAGTATTCATCTGAAAACTCTATATACGTTAATTCATTTAATCCGCACATCATGATTTGAAGATCACTATTATTCCTGTTTCCTAAATGAGTGAACTGATATGGTTTGAATGTTCTCACAAAAATCTATGTTGAAAATTAGTCACCATTGTGAGGTATTAATAAACGAGACAAGAAGGGACCCTTCGTTGGTGATTTGGTCCTGAGTCCTCCGCCCTCATGAATGGATTAGTCAATTCATGGATTAAGGGATAAATAGGTTATCTCAAGAGTGGTTCTGTTATAAAACTGAATGAGCTCTGTCTTTTTTTATATACCCTTCTGTCTATGTGATCCCCTGTGACACCTCAGGACCTTCAGAGTCCTCACCAGCGAGTAGGCCTTCTCTCAATCTTGGTTGTCCCCAGCCTCTGGAATCAACCACTGAATAAGTCTTTATTATTTATAAATTATGAAGCCTAAGTTGTGGGAAGCCACCCTTGAATTACTTCAGTGTCTTCACTCAGTATCAAGCCAGAGAGATTTACGTTGGACATTGGGAATTATTTTGCGGCTCCTCCCACTCAATGGATTGTCCAAGGCACATGATTTCTCTCTCCACTCTACTAGGAAGACAGCTCTCATAGCTCTGGAGTTGGGTGTAACCCATTGGGAACTGTACAGCCCACCTCCGACCTTATTTGACAAAGAACATTACATGGAAAACCCTTGATGTTCACCAATATAAATAAAGCAAATGTGGGCTCCATCTAGCTTTGGTTTTTTTCTCCTTTTAGTGTGGAACCTTGATCCCTAAGATCAGCAAGCCTGTCCAGCCCCTACTTTTTAAAATTCCTTTCTGTGTCCTGTGTTTTTTTCACTGTTTTCTCTTACTGAGCTTTTATTCCGCAGCCTGCCCATTCCACCAAGAGGAACTCACTTCCGCGGGCCACAGGGCCACATTTGTATTGTCTATAACAATACAAATGCACATTTTAAGATATAAGACACACAGATTTTTATGGTCACTGTAAATGAGACATAGCTAGTTGACAGTGGAGACAAATATAAACCGAAGACCAGACATTGAGTCCAGGCTCTTTCCATTAGAACCATGTGACTTCTCACTCATTCCCTAGTTCTCCAGGAGAAGTACTTAAAACCTTAGCTATAATAGTGAAAAGATTTTTTAATTTTTTCTGATTCTCCATAATTCAGAGGAATTTGTGAGTTTCATTTTAAACACTCTATACTTTTATGTAACAGTTTCTTAATAATGTCATTTGAAGACTTCCAGATGGTAGGAAATGTGCCATATAACAGAATTACTTTTCCTTTCAAAAATCTCTCTCCCTCTATCTATCTATCCACATATAAACAAACATGCTTATAGAGACACATAGATATGTCAAAAGACACAGACAGATATGTGCAGGTAAGAGGAGAAATCTACTTCTCTTTGGTACGTATTTACATGTTCTAAATGAGTTTTTGCACATTATTAAACATTATATATGTTATTGGATTCCAGATAAAGATTTCATATGTGTACAACAGCATTTATTTAATGAATAATGTTTCCATAAAACATTCTAAATGGTATCTTTGTATATAACAAATAAATGGGAAAATCATGTTAAACTGAGAAAAGAGAAATTGTGCTAATATTAAAAGAAAAAAGGTGTTAGGTGAATCACATGAAAACTGGGTTGTAACTGAAAAAAAGGCAGAAAGGGTAAAAGGGAAATAGTGTTATAAACATTTGTAATAATAAAAGTTACATTTGAAAAGGGTGATTCAAAAGGTCTATATAATAAGAAAAAAAAAGGACCACACAATTGAATTGTTCTAACAACTAAAAATTATGAATTATGTGGTAGAAATGCAGTGGCAGAGATGGGAGATTGAGCAAGTCAGACTTCTTGATGTTGATGCAGGCAGGAACAAAAGGAGGAGAGGAATCCACTTCTATTTGGTACACTTTTTTAAAGGTTTTGGATTGTCAACAAAATTATTGCTTTTATTCTTTCCTCAATATTTAGTTCTCATGTTACAATTTTCTTGCACTTTAAATTAGGTTAATTTTTTATGACCATGTGGAATAGGGGAGACACACATCTATATTACCAGAAAACACTATTTCCATAAGGTGACCAAAAAATGAGTAATTTTCCTTCCTTTCTTTCCCCTGAACAACTTGCTCTACTGTACAGATCTCCCATCTCTGCTCCATTGTTATTGTTATTATTATTATCAGTTTAATTGGTTCATTAGTTCATTGTGACATATTTGTACATGGATATAGCATAATTTCATTCCCTTAGTAATTCAAAATGCCCTCCCCATCTTGATTTCCTTCCTCTGCCCTATTGGTGACCCTTATATTTTCATGAAATTTCTGGATTATTAACTCCTTTTTTTCCCCTCTCTTTCTCTCACTTCTTCATATGAGATAAAACATTCAACCTTTATTTCCTTAACATCATGTTCTCCAGATCTATCCATTTACCAGAAAATTACATAGCTTCATTCTTCTTTATGGATGAGTAAAAAATTCATTTATATATACCACATTTTCTTCATCCATTCTTTTGTTCAATTTTTGTGTTTAGAAAAACTTAGATGGCAACATATCACCATCTATTGTAGCTGGTGACCTAATGCTGGGTTCACACAATCCTACTGTTCCCCAAACTTAAGAAAACAACAAAGAAAGCATGCAAAAACACAGAAGTACCCTTCCAATAATCCAGGGACAGCTCTCAAACTTAAGGGTCCATAGGAAGAAAGAGAGAGCCACTGGAATTCTTTATTCTTATATAGGGGACATACAAGGAGAGGTTCCGTGGAACATTCTATCCCAAAAAGGGAAAAGGGGTAGAATTACAAAGGAACAGGTGAGTGTAACTCAAACCCAGCTGGTGACACCTACACCTGGAGCCACTCCTTGTTATGAGACTGGGGTAATGCCCAAAGTTACTGTGGAATGCAATAATTGTTCAGTGCACGAGGGCATCAGGACTCAAAGGCATGTTCATCCAGGGCAGCCCCTGACAGCAACATACACCATACATACATACACACATTAAGTTACATAAACATTTTTTTCCTATAAGGAATTACATATTCTAATTTGTGTTCTAAGTTGAAGTCCAATTAAATAAACATTCTTTTCTGAAAATATTGAAAAAGAATCAAGTAGATTTTTTAAACATTTTGAAAACTCAAAAGTTATCTGGAGCCACAAAGTCCCTGTTCTTCCAACTAAGCTTGTGTTTCAACTAGTTTGTGTTTACTTTGTCTTAAAAATAAAAACTGTGAGCATGATCTCCAGGGCCAGGTTGGGACACAAGCAAAATTTGTCATCAACTCCCCAAAGATTTTGAGTAAGAAGCCACATCTCTATGTCTCAGTTTACCTAAAAAATTAACAAATAAGTTTTCCATTCTAATCACAATGAGCTGGTCTAGTAAAGTCATGTTTTACAGGTAAGGTAGTATCTAGCACAGATTTCAAGGTGAGCAGGATGCAGATGAGAAGGAAAAAGTAAGGAGAATAATATAATTATAGGAAGGCAGTTTTTACACAAATTCATAGTCTAATTTGACGATCATGCTTTAAGAACAGAAGTTATTTTTAAAGAAATTTGACACAGATAGAAATTAAACTATTTAAATTTAAGTAGATTAAGGAGAATTTGTATTCTTACCTAACCTTAGAAACATAGAAACTTTGAAATAAAAATAACTTAAAGATTATTTAATTCAGTACTTCCTTAATGAATAACAAGTAAAGAAGGTGCTTGATGTTAAAATTTCCCATCAAGTAGTCTATTTATTTGGATGGCTCATCAAAATTGGATGAAGACATTTTGTAGACCTTCATGATTTACATGGCAGTTCCTCGCTGGAGAGGAGAGGCCGCGTGATCTTTGACTATGCTTCAGCCAAGGCAGGGCACTTGACCAATATCAGTTCACACTCCCATGTAGATGAAAAATATGAGTGGTTAAGAAACTTCTATATTATAAATATCAGAATCATATTTAGAAAAAAATAAACTTAGATCTATTAATGATTTTTTGCTTTCTACCAAAGCCTAAGGAATTTTACATAATGGTAAACTTAATGTCAAGATCAACAAACTTCTCATTGCAGTAATCACTGGTATCATTTTTTATTTTGTGAGGATTTTAAAAGTTAATAAAATATAACAATCTCAATGCAAATTTTGATCTTCTGGGAAGAAAGACAAAGAACATGTAAAAATTGTCTACATTTTAACTCTACTGAGTATACATGTTTTCCTAGAGGCTCTCTAGTTTTCATGGCCAGTTTAGTAATCATGCAAAGTACTTAGTTAAAGGAATGATTATTATATCATCTTAAGGATGTTAATAATACAAACAGCAAATTACAGCAATCTCTGTAATTATATGTATGGTTCTTATTAAAAATTTACATGCCTTGGTCTCATTATGCACAGGATAAAAACTCTTTTTAGACTACCAAAGGGAATGCATTTCAAACTAAAATTAGTCTTACCAATTTAAACAGAAATACTTAGAATATCCCATGACCTACCAGTTTTATTTCATATTAAACATGCTTCACCATTTAGGTGTACAATAAGGAAAAGGACTGAGCAGCTACCAGCGAAACAGATGGTGAAAGTTACCTGCTGACCAAACAAGAGCAGCAGGGTGGAATCAGGGTGGGTCAGCTCATCTGGAATGGATGCTCGCAATTGTCATTACACACATCAATTGTTTCTGATACTACTGTATGTCAAGCAGTGCCCAGAGGCCAAATGACATTCCTTGAAACATTTAACATGAAGCTGCTGAAATATGATTTTGGTCTCACATTCCAAAGTGAGTTGTTAAATCCCCACAATAAGAAATTAATGTTGCCAGCATTATATTATTTTAATTAAGCATCCTTCCCTTCTGTAAAGATACAGGAGCATTGTTTGATATATTTCCAATTTGTCTGCTAATTTATAAAAGTAAAATGATACTGTATTATTGTTATAAAGTTAATCAAGACTTTAATGGGACAGTTATGTTACTATCAAGGATTTTTTTATTATTTTTCTTACTATAATGTATGTGTTCAATGAGCTGATTATGCAGTGTGACAATGATTTCACTAATTACAAAGTTGTTACTGTATCTCTAATGGGAAGAAATTCTAGCTCCCTAAGTTGCAGATTTAAACATGAAGATATAATTCCTAAGGAAAATGAGTAAACAAAAATATATTCAAGAAACCCATTCAAATATTAATATAGCTTAAATTTATGTCAGTCTTTTTGTCATCTGGTATAAATTTTATTTTGCAAATTTAATAATCTCAAATGATTATACACATGTACATATGTATATTTTTTATTTTAACCACAAATAAGTTTTTAATAAAATGAAACAAACTGCATTTGGGTACTGTGTCTAAAATATAAGAAATATGCAAGATAACATGAAGAATGTATTCTGTCTAAATCTATATTAAAATTAATTAAATTAACAAGATTCATATATTACTTTTTGAATTTTACTTTCCACATATCACATATTATAAAAATTGACTAAATCCTATTAATGAACTTTTAATAGATAACAGTAAGTAAAATGCAATTAAAGTAAGAACAGTAAATAACATGTAAATTTAATAAAAAAGGGATACTCATTCAATTTTTGTTTTATAATTACATTAATTATTTTTCATTCTCTCTTTGTTTCTAAATTTAGAATGTGAGTTCAAAAAGTGCAGGGATTTTATCTGTTTTACTTATGGTCTTATAGTTGAAATACACTTAATAAATATTTTTTGAATGTTTTTATTTTAAGTATTGTAATCTAAAGTTGATATCAGCATTTCTATAGTTTCATAAAAATGTCCCCAATGAAAAATAAAATTTATTTTGCCAACCCATTGTATTAAAAGATCAAATTATTAATAAATGAAAAATTCAATCCTGAAAAAATAAAAAAATACATGATTTATCAGATAAGTTTTATTATGAATATGTTAACAAATCTGCTATACATAAATTGATGATGTTGAAATGTATAAGATGAAATTTGAGCTGTGTTTGTTTGTAGTATTACCATAGATCTATTGTTATGGAAAGTTCTCAGTCTATATTATACAAACATTTCATAAATATATTTATTCAACAGATTTCTAAGTCTACATGTGATAACTTATACTTGATTTTCTGGCTAGAGTCAAATTCCCCCAGTAATATGAATTACTGTAAAGCCTCCTTATAGGTACTACATCAGCCAATCACTTAGTATTTGCTTGACAAAGACTTAGTATCTATTATTTTTTGATGTTATGATGCTATATCTAAATTAGATGATTAAATTACACAAATAGTACAAAGTATTCCTAGATGATTTACAAAAATTTATAAGGTAGTAATTTAGATAGTAAACTGTGGCTGAATATAGGAATTATAATAAATATTAAAAGCAAATGAAACCTCCTGCAATTGAAAACTTAAAAAATTAAAGAATACTTACATGAAAAAAAAGATATCAAAGATTAAGTAAAAGGATTTTTAGTAAGTAACAGCAATAAAATCTCTATAAATACATATATCAAATATGAAGAAAATATTGCCCAGTGGGAAATATTATAACAATTTATCACAAGCTATAAAAAAGCATATAACAAAATTATTTAGTATCACAAAACTGGGATTTCAACTCCCAGTATTTTATTTAAATTATGGGTGATATAATATTTAAATATAAAAAAATTAAGACTTGTGACATTTTGGTAAATTTTATCAAACAGTTTTAAATGTATTCTCTTAGATGTAAATCTATAAATGAATTCTCTTATAGATAACAAATATATAATAATTATTAATGTTCTGTTTTACATGGATACTTTATACTGCAGATAGTTTCACATATAATGACACAATTGTGCATTATCACAATTTTTGCAAGGTACTTAAAATTTCTTATAAATTTTAACATATTAGTTTTCATATGTTGAGATTTTATGTCAATATACAATCTTATTCCCAGTCTTTTTGTCTTTTATATGTACATGTTTATGGTAAGTTATTTTAAATATTAAAAAGATTATCCACATAAAATTCAAAAATTATAATAATTCTAGTAGTTACAATAAACTAATTGTGATGAAAATTATTGAACGTTGCTACTATTTAAAATTAAATGCAAGAATTAGAAGGCATCTTTAAAAGTATAAAGTTCACTTTTAATAAATATGATAATTTTATAAAAGCAAACTAATATGGACCAAAATGAAAGTACTATAGATAAATAATTATGGAAATAAAAGAGTAGAACGGTTTTAAATTTTAAGGCTTTCCATTTTATTATAGTACTGTCCTTGTATGAATATAAATAAATTGCTTTTAACATTGTACTGTATTAGGGTTCTCCAGAGAAAAAGAATCAATGGGATATCTAAATATTTAGAAAGATATTTATTACAAAGAATAGGCTTTCAAGATTATGAAGGCTAGCAAATTCAGGATCTGCAGATAGGTCAGCAACCCGGAAACCCAGCAAAATAGAAATCTTAGTACAGGTCTAGAAGTCATCTAAGAAACAGCAATAGTGCAAAAGAATCCAAAGTCTACTGGAGAATTTATTTGCTTATGGGAAGCTTATCTTTTTTCTATACAGGCCTTCAGCTAATTGGATGAGACCACCACCTTCTGGAAGCCTACCAGTTAAAATTAAATCTCACCCAAAATACTCTCATGGAATTATACAGGATAATTTTTGCCAAATATAAGGGCACAGTGTGGCCCAGAGTACTTTACACATAAAATTAACCATCACTGGTATCTTACACAAAAGGCAGTACATCTGCCCATCATCTAAATAATAGGGATTCAAAATGGATTTACCTAGAAGCCACCATGGGGAAGGCTAGCATTGAGAATAAAACTAGATCTGGGAATATGGCAAGACTAGGTTATAAGAAGGGAATTTATGGTGTGAAAAATAGGGGATGTTTAAAAATAGTGGGGGATAAGGAATATTAGTATAAACATTAACCAAAATCCCAAACTATGTCTAAATGCAAGGTACATTTTCACAGAGGAAGTATATAGATAGGTGTCTAGAAGCACACACCAGAGTTGTCACAGCTGGGCATACTACTCTGAAGCATAGAAATTCAAGAAGTATACAGACCTGGGGAACCAGAAAGGATGAGAGAAGTGAAGGGCAGATTCAAGAGCAAATTGTCACCACAAATGTCATGAGCTACTAACTCAAATCCTGCATTTTGAAGAAAGAATTGGCTCAAGGATGACATGACTCCACCAATATGTAATGATTATGTGACTGATTTTGAAAAGCCAGAGGATACTGAATGTAGACAACTTCAGATCATAAGTGAAGGTTCTCATCACAAATTAACAACAACAGTTTCTACTACAGCTTTGAAAAATGATGATGGTAACTGAGTCATAAATCAATGAGATGGTGATTCATTTCATTCAGTATCTTTGAATGTGACTGAATTCAATGATTCAACTTAGTTTGGTCTGATATAGTTTTCTACTTTTTACCCACTTATTACAATGGATTTTTGAAGTTTGATTTCCCACAGTTACTCAGTTAGAGATAGTCACAAATGCCATTTTCCTCTTTCAGTTTCTCTCATTCTCACAGACAACACTGACACTGTGCTGTTTTTCCAAAGATGTTATTTTAATGGACATTACACTGGTGAATTTGGCAACAACACAAACAGCAGAGTTGGGAAAAACATGGCTGTTTCTATTGCATCTTTTGGCAGAGATACAGACCTTAGATTTACTATCCCCGAATGCCTCATCTGACTCAATTTTATTATTTTTACAACACAGGAAGATGCTTTTGGTGTCCATAGGCCAAACTTTAACTTGCCATAACCCCATCCCAAAGGCCTCTCTGCTTGAGTTTGTCCTGGTCCTTGATGCTACTGAAAACACTTTAATAAAATCATCATAAAAAAAAGGCCTTAAAATAAAAGTCAGTCACTGCAAATGTTTGCCTTTCCTTGCTCCTACTCCAATTTGTGCTTTAGGGATGCTTTCTTTGCCAAATCCGGTGCCTTTGGAGTAGGTCCCCAAAGACCTGTGAGCTTTCTAGTCTATCTCTTTGAATAAATGAGACAGTTAGAATTGGCAGGACTTACTCCTCATCTTCGAAGCCTCAGGGAATGAGAGAGTACCAGTCCCTTCCTGGTGTTAGCTTTTGAAGTTCTTTTTTCTCTTTTGTTTTTGTTTAAATATTGAAGCCCTAGAATCAGATGCGAGTTTGATTCCTTATACAACTTCCTCTTTACATCATCTTAGAAAAACACATTTTAGATTTCTTAAATATCTGTTTTTTTCTATGCATAAGGTAAAAATATTACTTGCCTGCTTGTTCTGATGACTAAATAGTGTGCTGTCGGTTGAAATGTTTTACTGCAAAACAACATATATGTTAAGTTCTGCCAACATCAATATCACAATTCACTTGTAATTGAAACAAAAATATTCATTTTGCAAAGAATAGTTATTAAATAACAGATTTCTGATGAAGTGTTTAATACGCAACTAATTTCCTTCTGCATGCTTGACATCATAATGTAAAACAAATCCAAAGGAAAAATAGTAATTAAACAGCTTCAACTGGATTAATTGAGAGGATTTCAATGGAAATATTTGTATATTTAAAAAGAACTAACTTTAGTCACACATGAGTGAATATTTCTTCAAATATACAAGAGTTGTTCAATAAAATAAATTTGTCTAAAAAGTATCCTCAAAAAGGAAGAAAAAAAGCTATGTGTGAGTTATTTGTATATTATGATTGCACATATTGAAAGAGGAAATATTAGATACCACAGATATTTATTTGTTGATGAACAGTTTCTCAGGAGAAGAACCAGAAATTTTGGTATTTGATATTTATTTATTCATCCTTTTAGCAGCTATTCCATGCTAATTCCAAAATGAAATTGAAAGAACTTGTCAGCTTCCAAAAAATCTCTAACACTGCTGGGACATATACCTAATATTCTTATGTATTATCTCATTTACTACAATTCAGTCGCAGTCCATTGAATTTTCAAGATGCTAAAGTAGAATTCCAGTGAGTCACCCACTTTCCAGTTAACAGTAGCTACTGAAGAGGTGGAAAACGAAGTCAGGGCTATAAATATGTGCACTGAGTACAGAGGGCATCTTCCATTCAATAAGATCAGTCACAGTCACAATCACAGTTAAAGACAAAGATCACATGTTGCCCTTTCAGTTTTTGTTTTTTGGGGTTAGCTAACACTTTTTTTGGGATGCAAACTGAGCAGCTCAGAAAATTAACATATTAGTTTGGAATTTTAACAGTTACTTAGATGTTTTAACAAAGGTTTTCCTTTACAACATTCTTTTCAAACACTTGCTGAAAATTTATTTTAAAAACAGCTCTTTGGGTTCTTTTTCACTGCCACAATTGTGAGAGGTATTAAGAAAAATCAACAATTATACAACCTGTATAACAGCACATAAGAAGCAATTTTTAAAAAATATATGGAATAGATCATGTTAATACAAAGCCATAATTAACTTAAAGTGATTATTCAAAGAGATAATT
Organism: Callospermophilus lateralis; assembly: GCF_048772815.1. Classification (NCBI taxonomy): domain Eukaryota; kingdom Metazoa; phylum Chordata; class Mammalia; order Rodentia; family Sciuridae; genus Callospermophilus; species Callospermophilus lateralis. The sequence goes on along the minus strand of NC_135316.1, from coordinate 49,192,758 downwards.
ATCATTGCCAGATGTGGGCTTTTGAGAAGCCATCTATGAAGAGGTGACATTGAGTTGGATTCTGCCTGATGAACACAGTGGCACATAGTGGTAATGGAGTAAGAGAGAATTCCAAAAGGAAAACATTACGTGGTAAAGAAAGGAGATTGAAAATGCAGGTATATTTAAGCTTTATAATGCTGACTTTATAGTTTGAAAAGTAGAAGAGTTCAAAATAAAAAAAAAAAACTTATGTAGATTATTATGGAGTCTGATTTTGTTCTCAAGGTAATACAGAATTGATAATAAAATTTCAACAAGAAAAATGAAATTATTAGATTTGCACTTCAGAATGAAAACTGGCAGAGGCAGTCTAGTTGTTTGCCAAATATGGTAAAGCTGTCAGAATTTTAGCCTTTGACTGAGGTGCCTTTGACTAAATGGAGTTTTCCATAGTCTATACAGTAGACTTTATATGAGCATGAATTAAACTTATACTGTATTAAGCCACTGAAATTTGGAGTTTATCTGTTATAATCTTAGCACTTCTTCCCTAAGTAAGAGACATTATTAGTACCTGAAAGTTGGGTAGTACTGAGCCCTAAACTGAACAGATGATTAGTTTAGCTGGATAATGGTTATTAGTAGAAAATAAAAGCTTGTATAGGATTTGTTTAGTTTGCCAACAAAGTAAGAAGAGAATGACAGAATGCAGATTTATACAGCTTTTCAGAGAATACAAAAACAAGAATGATTCTAGATCTCAAATAGTTAAAAAAAAAAAAAAAAAGAAAGAAAGAAGAAGAAGAAGAAGTCAGGAAATAAAATATTTTCCAGAGGGAAAAAACCCCATAGTAAAGTTCTGATTATGGATGTAGCCTTTCCAATGAAGTCTACTATTTCCGACAGCCTCAATACCACCACTAATGGCTGACAAGAATGATGAAACCAGTAATGATCAGGTTTGAGAATCATGTCTAGGAAATAACTTTGGATGTGTTTTCTGGCATATTAACTAGCTGAATGCAGAAAGATAACAAAAAAGTATGGAGAAAAGTGTATTATTAATGAAACTATATCCACACACTAAAATGTTTTTGGCTAATCGATAACAAACTAGTACTGGCAAGAAGCTGTCTGTTAAAATACTATCTTAGTACAATCCTCACAAAACACATTGTTGTCATGGTCACTATAGATAATGGACGTGAAAAAATACACTGGAATGAGATAAAACAATAAATAAAAGAATTCTTCACACAAAGTATAATCAGAATGTAATCAAAGCTTCCCCTCATTTTTGATGTAGGGGGGTTCTAATTACATACATCAAAAGGAATTTCAGAATTACTATGCACCATGACTTGAGAATATCACATTTTACTCATTACAAATGAGAGCTTTACTTTTTTGAAGGGGTGCTTTGTGTGTATGTGTGTGTGTGTGTGTGTGTGTGTTAAGGGGTGATAGGAACAGAGATAATTTATTTTTACTAGTTAGCACACACCAAAACCAGAATTTAAAAAATATGTATTATCTTGAGATTGTGGACTTTTGTCTAGACAAGCAATTAGAATGACCATCTCTCCTGGAGAAGAGATTGAATGTGTTCTAACTGTAGAAAGAGGATAAAATGAGTATTTGTTTGTTTAAAAGACAGGCATTGGCTGAAATTGGCACACTGTTCTTTAAAGAATTTCCATTCTGGTACACAGCTAGACCATATTCTCTTATTTTCTTCATAGTGATATATAAACAAACCCTTTACCACTGGATTGTATGAAAAGGAAAGGCATTATTTCTAAAGTTGGACAATAAAGCATGCATAATATTCCATTCTCTTTTTCTCTATTTCTTGGCTGGATGCAGACAATCCAGCAGTGGATCCTGATAACCAAAAACATTGCAAAGCTACAGTTGAAAAATGAGAGAGATTCCATTAGACCTTCTCCCTCAACAACTGCACGGAACAGTGGCACCATCACCCCGCCACTACAACACCATGGACTTGAAAACTAAATATTTTCATTGAAAAAAGTCATCAAGATTCAGTTGTTGTCATAGCAGCTGGCATTGTACTGAAAATACTTTGCAGAACTACAAAGCTGATATTACAGAAACAAAATGTCTATTAAAACAATCCTGGAAATAAATAATGAGTGCTCAATGTTAGAAAGCATTAGTAATTGAAAATATAGGATATATGATGATGGATTTGAAGTATGTTTAGGAGTACAGGATTAATTACATGACAAGATCAGAAAAGATAATTAATAAAAAAAATTATAGTTCTGAATTTTATGTTCTGTTACTTAATATAAATAAATAAAACATGCATTGAGTGGAAACTACTCATTGTTTTGTATTGGAATGATCTGTAGAACAGTCATTTGGTATGTATATTGTGAATTATGAACACAGAAGAAGAAAAAAAAAAGTCAGGTGCAAAGGCACATACCTGTAATCCCAGTGGTTTAGGTAAAAGGATCGAAAGTTCAAAGCCAGCTTCAGCAATTTAGGGAGGCTCTTAGCAACGTAGTGAGACCCTGTCTCAAAAAATATAAAGGGTTAGGAATATGGCTCAGTCATTGAGTGCCCCTGGGTTCAATCCCTGGTACAAAAGAATAAGAGAGAGAACCAGAAATGAGAAATAGGTGGCAGTGATAGGCATATAACTGGTAGTAAAACAATAGAAATTTCCTTGGAAGTTTCCAAGGGTTTGTGGGTAGAATCAAAGATTAAAGACAGAATAAATGAAATTTAGAGGACAGAATACTCCAAATGAAGATATCAGAAAAGTTGGATGGATGAGAACCATAATAGAATATTTTAAATATTCTTGTGAGAATAAGACATTTATTTATTTTGTAAGTGAAGTAAAACAATTAATATAGCAACTGGTTATTTTAGAAGAGAGATTTTCATTTAAATGGGGAAATAAAATAATTCTAAATATTGAGAAAATGGAGATAAAAATTGAATTGTTTTGAAAAGGGCCATGATGTGAATAAGTGTCCTCCAAGTAAAGTACAAGATACCCAGTTAAATTTAAATTTCAGATGAATAATTTTTCTATTATAAAATTTTCATGTATATGTATATTTCATAAGCACAACTATATCCAAACATGTATGTTCCATGCATGTGATCCATAAATTAGTATAGTTATAAAATTGTATAAATATATCTAATAAATATGTTTATTCCATGCGTGATACATAATTATTATATAGTACATATGAACACTAAAAGGCTATCCATTTTTTATCTAAGATTCAACTTTACCTGAATTATATTTTTATTTACTAATCTGGCAGCTGTAATAGAAGAAGATACACATACTCATGCAGTATCATCAACATTTTGAGTATGGAATAAATAGTAATGAAAAGATTATGAAATTTGTGGATCATGTGGAACACCACTGATTTATTTATAAGATAAGTACTTAAGAGATTCCCAATATCCTATCAAATTTTTAAGCCAAGATTGAAAGTGACAGTGCCTTGGGAAATATTTACAAAAATTCTCATTTCCATTATAGTGTCCTTAGGAAATGCAAAGCTAATCTCAGAGAAAGGTGAATAACCCAGGCTCAAACAATGGGTACTGAAGCAATCCTGAGAATAGAGCTGGAGAACCAGGGAGAAAGACTGACAAGGATAGCTCGTCAGAATTTAGGAATTCAAGATCCCTAGCTTCATCAATGTCTTCCCACATATGCCCCATGGATATTTCAGCATTCTTTTTCTTTAACAGTATAATTAAGCCACAATCAGAATAGGATTTCACATTTAACTTTTAACAATGTAAGCTCAGCAGCTGCAGGAGATATGTGTCTCCATCAGGGCATATTTGGAATCTTTCAGGTTGGATCTGGATATTAAAATTCAAAATTATCATTTTCTTCTCCCATTGTCCAGTGATATTAGGATCATTCAGCCAACCCTCATCATATTCCCTAATTTGACAAAAATACTTGAAAGTATCAGAGTCTCCCAGATCCTTCCTTCTGATAAGAAATTGGTATTTTGTTTATCTCTACTGCCAAAACTTGCCATATACTTTAAGTGTTCTCTCACTACTGGTAATAAAGTTGTTCTCACCTTTAAGTCTAAGCAGATTAAAGAATAGGGTTCAGAAACCCTTAAGTTTTAAAAGTTCATTTTTAAAACCATGCTCCTATAGAATTCCCAATATCAAAATTTATATTATTCATCATCCTCCAGAAACAGAATCCATCATTATTTGTATGAACATTTATAAGAACAAAGATCTGTAGCAAGCAAGCTAGAGATCCCAGAAGGCCAATAGTACAGAACCAGTTCAAGTCTAAACATCAGAGCACCAGAATAGCTAATGATGGGGTTCCAATTTAAAGACCAGGAGGTAGAAACCCATGAAGACCTGATATTTCAGTTGAAGTCCTAGGATTTAACAGGAAGACCAATATCTCAGAGAAAGTCAAGCTGCTTTCTTAATCCTGGGAATGAATGGGTAGATGAGATAGATAGATAGATAGATAGATAGATAGATAGATAGATAGATAAACAGACTTCTATTATCATGATGGAATAACTGTCTTACCTGCCAATCATAAGAAATTATTAATTGGGCATCTCCTTTTGGTACTGGAAAACAAATTGGAAGAGATGAGGATCTATAAACAAAGGGAAATCCATAAGGAAAACACTTCTTGGATTTGTATTTCAGTCTAGAATGCTGTATGTAGCATGACACAAGTGTTGGAGTCTACACAGACCACCTTATTGTGCTAATCCAAGGAGGAAAGGGGATTTCTTCTTAGAACACCATTCAGATCACAGTTCAGGTGGTTGGACCACAGGTGAAATTCAATGCATATTGACCTAAGGAATAAGAGATGAATGTTTAGGTCTTCTGAAGGGACAGAAATTTGTGGATCAGAGTGTCTGAGATAAACAGCATTCTAATATAAGAGAAACCGCAAACCTGGTGTGTGAGGGGGTTTGCTGTATATTTTTGCCAATAGCTGGCCCCTGCATATATAGGTTGCTAATCCCTGAAGCTTTGCAGAAAGACATGGTTTTGGAAAACGATCCTAAAAGTGATAACAGAAGGCATAACTGTTGAGAAAAATTGAAGGTAAAGACCAGACAAAATGTATCAATCATGCTGAGCACATCAAACAATCAGTTGTGGCCCCAGAAATGCTAGACATTAGAAATAAGAAGTATGCTGGGTACAGTAAACCAACTGCACCGGAAGGTGAGGCCGGAAGACTGCTAGTTCAAGGCCAGGAACAGCAATTCAGGGAGGCCCTCAGCAACTTAGTGAGATCCAGTCTCAAAATTTAAAATTAAAAAGGGGACCAGGATAGCTCTTACTCTTACCCTCTCTTCCTCTCTCTCTCCCTCACTTCCCTCTTCTCTCTCTCTCCCTCCCTCTCTCTCTCTCCCCCTTCTCTTCTGTGACTGGCAGCTACTGTCCTGCTAATAAAATCTCAATCCTGGGGTCAACTCCTAGTACCAACAACAAACAAACCCAAAACAAACAAAAGCCCCACTATACCCCAGCATAATGATTATACTCTTTACATAAAAAGGACGGAATTGAAAGAGACTCCTCCTAACAAAGAAATAACCTAAGCCCAATAGGATTGAAATGATCCTTTAATAATTTAAGTGACAGAACAAAATTTGTTAAGAGAGATTAAATTTGTTTAGACTATCTATAAAATATCATTCTTCACATTATCCAGCTATATTAGTTTGCTAAGGCTGCTGTAGCAATATACCACAAACTACATGGCTTAATAAACAATGATTTGTTGTCTCAAAGTTCTGTAGGATTTTGGAAGTCCAAAATCAATGTACTCAGTTCTTTATAAAGACTGTGAGCAAAGAATGTGTTCCAGGAGGCTATTTGCTTCTGTAGTTCTTTGACTTGTGGCAGCGTGACTCCAAACTATACATGGCATTCCGGCTGAGTGTATATCTGTCTCCAAATTTACCTTTTCTGTCAGAACATTTTTTGTATTGTATTAGGGATTTTTTAATATCCTCATTTTAAATTGATTAGCTTTGAGAAGACTTTATTTCCAAATAAGGTTATATTCTGAGACAGTAGGTTTTTGAATTTCTATGGGCACAGTTCAACCCATAACACCCACATAATAAAAAATATTTCTTGAACTTTAACATATGAATTTCTATGGGCACAGTTCAACCCATAATACCCACATCATAAAAAATATTTCTATTTATACAAAGTTATGTCAATAAGTGAGCCATAAACAAGAGAGTTTGAAGTAATCAGTAGAAAGTTGCAGACAACCCAGATGTGAAAAATAACAGATAATAAATTTTAAATAGCTATAATAAATAAATTTAAGATTTTCCAAAATGTGATAATTATGAGTTAATAAAGGAGTATATTATCAAATAATTGAAAATTATTAGTGAAATGAAGAAATAAATTCTAGAAACCAAGTGCATAAACATACACACAAGTAAATATGCATATGCATATATATTTATGTATAATAAATATACATATATAAAATGAACATATGAGGGATGAACTTAAATATAGATGAGAATCAGGAGACTTGAAGACAGCTGTGTCTTTTCGAAAAGATGATAAAGCAATGAATGGCAATCTCCCTACTATGTATGAAGTTCTTAATAATAATGAAGAAAGCTTAACCTGTGGAATTGAACAACACACTGGTGAGAATATCTTACGGAGAAATGGAAATCTGACAGGTTTTTAAGATGTGATTTAAAGGTTAATCCATAATTATGTTATAGTGATTTTGAATATCAGAATCTGTCTGAAAAAGCATTGTCCTTAAATAATGTTCTCTAAAGACAATCTTTTTTAAGTTTTCACTAATTTGGACCAGGAAGTTACTTTTCTTATATTTAAACAATGGTAGCTCACTAAAAATGGCCTCAGTATGTGGCCAATTTCTATTAACATTGTATAATTGTAGAGGTATTTTACATTTTGATTCTTTCTTCAAAATCTAAATGCACTAATGACAAGTTTTAAGTCTATAAAAATACTTTATTTTTTCATTATTGATGAAAGTCTGAAATGTACATTTGTCATTCCCACTCCCATCAATCCTTGATCATGTAAGGCTTTTTGATTGTAAACAAGAACAAAACTATCCCAATACATTATCCTCTGATTTATCTTACCTATATAAAAAAAAACAGCTGAAAATGCATTAATGCATTACATTACACATATAGAGCACAATTTTTCATCTCTGGTTGTGTACATAATATATTCACACCAACTTGTGTCTTTGTACTTTGGATAATAATGATCATCACATTCCACCATCATTAATAACCCCATGCCCCCTCCCTTCCCCTGTGCCCTATCTAGAGTTAGTCTATTCCTCCCATGCTCCCCCTCCCCTACCCCACTATGAATCAGCCTCCTTATATCAGAGAAAACATTTGGCATTTGGTTTTTTTAGGAATTGGCTAACTTCACTTAGCATTATTTTCTCTAACTCCATACATTTACCTGCAAATGCCATGATTTTATTCTCTTTTATTGCTGAGTAATATTCCATTGTGTATATATGCCACAAGTTTTTTATCCATTCATCTATTGTAATGCATTCCGCTGTCATATATAAATAAAAAAAGAATAAAAAATTAAAAAAGGAAATGCATTAATGAATATGAATGATATACATGTAAAAAGAATTTAAGAGAACTTCAGTGATTTGTGTACAAAGTTCCACCAGTTTAACATAGATTAACTGGAGCCCAGGCAGAAAGAAAAGAGATAATGGGTACTAAACACAGTTGAAGAAATTATGTTCAAAAAGTTCCCAAATTTGGTGAAAAACTACCCTCTAAATCTAAAGCTTAATAAAACCTAACAGGATAAACACAAAGAATGCTATACCTTGGAATATTGAAGTCCAACTATTAAAAACAATAGATAGAACAATACCATAAAAACAGATTAAAAAGATACATTATACACAAACAAATAAAAACAGCTATGTTATCTGAAATAACAGTTACAAATACCATGGAATTAGATCTGTAAAATGTTGAAAGGAGAATGAAACCTTTAGGCAGAATTCCATATTCAGCAGATGTATCTTTCAAATGTGACTATGAAATAATGATATCGATTAAATAAAAACTGAACACCAGCAAGTCCTCTTTAAAAGAAGTGCCAAAGAAGGCTTCTCTTTGGATTAAGGAAATAAAGAAGCGCTCAAGAGAAATTTAAAAGAGAAATTAATCAAAAGAAGGAGTAAGAAGCACCAAAAATAGTAATTCTTCAGGCAAGTAAAAAGAGATCTTTTATCACTTAAAAATTATTTAAAAGATAATCACTTTTTAAAAATTAATAATAAGGACTTTGTGGATTTTATAATGCATAGAGATGTAAATTATATGAAAAAAATACAAAGAACATGAGGCTAGTAAAAGAAATTAATGCAGTTGTAATATATTGGTACACTACATGAAGTAAAAATATATTATCTCTTAGTAGAACATGATAAAGATGTATATTATAATTTATGTAGGAAACTGAGACAATAATGAGAAAGGTGTAGTCAAAATTAAAAAGATAAATTAAAATGAAATACAAGAAAAAAAAAGGTATTATCCCAAAAAGCATAACAGGGACAGAGGAATAAAAAAATAGCAATATGGTAGGCTTAAACCCATCAAGTCAATGATAATATTAAATGTAAAGGGTCTAAACATCTCAATATGGGGCAGAAGATGTTTCACCAGATTTAAAATCCACAAAACAACCACATATTTCTATAAAAGAATAACTTCAACTATAGATGCATGTAGATTAGACAATAATGAATGAGCCAGACTCAGTGATGCAAACCTGTAATTCCAGCTACACAGGAGACTAAGACAGGAGAAATTGCAAGTTCAAGGCCAGCCTGGGCAACTTTACAATGAGACCCTGTCTCAAAGTAAAATGTAAAATGGGCTGGGGATGTAGCTTAGTGGTAAAAAGCCCCTGGGTTCAATCCTTAGTAACAATAAATAAATGAATGAATAAATAAATGAATAAATAAATAAATAAATGAAAATAAACAAAATAGTAATGGATGAGAAAACATAAGCCATACACACAATGCAAACTAAAAATAAGCCAAATAGAAATCAAGTCAAACAGTAGACAAATAATATAGTTTAATTATAAAAAGTGTTGTGAAATTAATATAATATAAAAATCTTAAATGTAAATTCAAGAACTTAAATACAAACTAAAACTAAAGACAAAAATAAGAACCCTATTATCATTGGAGATTTTAACATCTCACTCTCAGGAATTGGTAGAATAATTAAAACAGTAAATGAGTAAAAGTATATTTAAAAAAATGTCTACAATCAAAACTATTATGCTTAGACCACAAATAATTTAATTAAAAATTAATCTCAGACATCTATAAAATAGTTAAGATTCACAAAATTAGCAGCATACTTCTAAATTATGTGCTATATAAATATAAAGAAAATTAGAAATCATGACTTATCCAACTATTGCAGGCATTGCAACTACCCCCTATTATAAAGTAGCAGAACAAAGTTAAAGCAATTGAAATAATTGTAGTGAATAGGAAGGATAGTAGTTTTATGTGACCTCTTGACTCTTAACATGACCAGATAACATTACCTCTAGCTTTATCTATCAGAGTGTTTTCAGAAGAGATAAGTATTTGAATTGATGTGAGAAACAGGGATAGTCATCCAGTCTTGATGCAAGAAGGAAGAATTCTCACCCAATCTACCCTTCCTCTCTTTCTCTCTTTCTCTCCCAAGCCAACCACCCCTACTATCTCTATCTCTATCTCTATCTCTATCTCTATCTCTATCTCTATCTCTATCTCTACCTCATCTCTATCTCTATTTCTATCTCTATCTCATCTCTATCTCCTGCTTCACTGCTTAAGCTGAAACATCTCATTTAATCTTCTCCTGCCCATATATAGGGCTCCCCTGATTCTGAGGACCTCAGACCTGAACTGAATTATACAACCTGTTTACCTGGGTCTTTAGCTTATGATATAAGAGTGTGGGACTTCTTGGTTTCCATACTCATTGAAGAGAATTCCTCATGATATCTATATCTGTATCTGTATCTATATCTGTATCTTTATCTATAACTATATCTATATCTATCTTATTGGTTCTGTTTCTCAGTAGGAACTTGAAAAATACAAAGTCTCTTTAGGAGAAACATTAAATTAAACATTAAATCACCATTCTAAGTTTGGACCTTAAGAAGTTTTAGAGAATTGTAAGCATTATAAACCCAAATGAAGTAAGAGGAAACAAATTATAACACAGCAAAAATCAATGAAACATGCCTTTCATTCCACTTAAGATGTAGAAAGTCACAAAAGAACTTGTCTCCCAATCTGACATTGAGAATTAACTGGGGAGCATTTAAAAATTTAAAGTTTTTTAAAACTCCATTAGAGTGCTGAGATAGCAAAAAAAAAAAAAAAAAGTCTAATGAAACCTTTAAAAAAAAAATAATGAGCATTTCCTAAATGAGAAGCTGCTGACAATTACTGCTTTGATCATTGCAAAAATGACAGGAAGATCAAAAAATTGCTGTAAACAGAGGAAAGAAAAAAAACTCTCAGTATAATGTGATATGATGCAAAGTGAATCTGCTGACAATCCAACTCTATAGAAGGTTTCACTGGGTGCCTATAACAGAGACTAGGTCAGGGTAGGGGCACTGACAGAGATTGACACTGAAGTGCAGGCTTGAAGGGCATGGAGGTATCACAGGTAGAACAAACAGAAGGACTAGGAGAAACTGAAAGCTCACAAGCACTCTGGGGTGGGGGGTGGTTTCCTGTGTAACCTGTTCATCTTCTGTCTCCAGCAGAGAGGAAGAAAAGCTGATCATTACCTTCCTGGGGCACAGGCCCTGGGGCTTTCCTGAATTCTGAGTATAAAGAGGGAGAACTCTGTGGTCTCACTTCTGAATCCTCAGAAGTCAAACCCATGGCAGTAAAGCATAGAACGGTGACTGCCAGGAATTGGTGGTTCAGAAAATGATAAATATTGGTAAAAAGTTATAAAATAATATGTTCTGGGGATTTAATATAACAGCCTGGATTATAGTTGATGATATTGTATTAATTGAAACTTGCTAAGAGTAGATTTCAAGGATCCTTATACCCTGCCCCCCACACACACACCTGAGTGAATGGATATGCTAATTAGCTTGGTTGTAATAAAAGTTTATAATGTATGTGCATATAAAACTATAATTTTGTATACCTTGAATATATGCAATTTTAATTTGTCAATTATATCTCCTATTAATCTGAGGGTGAAAAAACGGGAGAGCCAAAAGGTAATTGAAAGACATTCTGGGCCTTACTCTGGGAAAAAGTCTACAGCCAGAAGAGGTGCAGGACTGAAGAATTCTTGAAAGTGTACTCCTGATGGGCCTCCTGAGAGTGAGGGTGAGGATAAGAAGGGAAATCAGCCTTCCAGGCCCACAGATCCTTGCAAAGGGAAGGTAACAACTCCCATGAAATTAAAAGCCTGAGGTGGTAAACTAAATCTGATCAAAGAAATCACAAATCAACCACCAGTTCAACCACTGACTGCACTAACTTGATCCTAAAAAAGCAGCATGATAGAAGAAACACAACTTTTTCTGAGCATAAATATTATTTACTTTTTCTCTACTCTTCTTTCACATAAGCCTGCCATTCAAACAAAAATAATTGAAACAAAAATGTAGAAAATATGCCATCATCATGAGAAGATGTTGTCAAAATTTCTTATGCATTTGTTTGAATGACCACACTTTTTGTCCTTATTCTATTAATATGTTACATGGCATTGACTGATTTTTTAAATGTCAAACCAATCTGACATTCCTGGAGTAAATCACGCTTGATCATCGTCCATAATCTCTTTTATACATTACTGGTTTGGGTGTGCTAATATTTCAGAGAATTCTTAGTCTATTCATGAGTAGTAATGTTCTGTAAACTTTTCCTTGTACAGCATTGTTTAGGTTTAGTTTTTAGGTAATTACACAGATCTCATAAGGACTTGAGAAGTATTCTCTCCTATCTTCTAGAAGAGCTTAAGTATGTAATTACTTCTCTAAGTGTTTGAAAAAATTTATAGAATTTATTCCACAGGAATTTTATTGATGAATAAAGTCTGAGATTTTATCTTGGAAAGATTTTAAATTTCTAATTTAGTTTCTTTACTTGCTATAGGTATATACAGATTTTCTATTTCTTCTTGAGTAAAATTTGGTAATCGAGCCTTTCTAATAATTCTATTCATGTTGTCTAATTTGTTGACAAAAGGTTTATATTATTCTTGTGGAATTTTTTCATTTTTGTAAGGTTATTCCTCTTTCATTGAAATCATACATTGTATCTTCATTTTTGGTATTTCTAGTACATTTAAAATTTTGGATTTTTTTTTTTTTTTTTTTGATACCAGGGATTGAATCCAGGGATGCTTAACCTCCAAGCCATGTTCCTAGTTGTTTTTTTTGTTGTTTGTTTGTTTGTTTGTTTTTACTTTGAGACAGGGTCTTGCTAAGTTGCTTAGGACCTTGCTAAGTTGCTGAATATTAGATTCAAACTTGTGATCCTCCTGCTTATCCTACTGAAGTTGCTGCAATTATAGACATGTGCCACCACACTCTGCAGATTTTTTCTATAACACAATTTCCATTGGCTACCTTTTCATCATTTTAAAAATTTTTATTTATTATTAAATGGGTCACAGTCATACTTTAATTTTTTATACATGGTTTCCTTTAGGTCTTTGGATATTTTTAACATGCTTCGAGATTTTTGTGGAATCCAACATCTGGTCCTATAATGTTCCCTGTTTTTTCATGTATATATGTCATGTCACATGTTCCTTTTTTTTTCTTGTATGCTACATAATATTTTGTTGAAAACATTTTATATAGTTTATTTTAGCAATTCTGGATTTTGCCACCCATCCCTGATGAATCTGCAAGTAGTTGTTGTTTTCTTGTTTATATATATGTATATATATACACATATATATACACTCATAAAATATATATACACACACACTCATTCATACTTCTATAGAGTCTGCCTCTAGTACAGTAGTTAGTGATGTATCTTTTTAGTTTATCTATTTATCTGCTTATTTTTATTATTAAGGTATATATCCTAATATCCAGTTGAGTTAATATAAATTGATAAAACAGTCAATGATTGGGCAGAGACTGTGCTTGAACACCTAAATTCATTCTTTGCCAGAGCATTAATATATGAATTGGGCTACATTTTGAAATCTCAGGCAGTTTATGTATCTATCCTAATTTTTACCTTTTGCTGGATGTTGTCATATCTTCTATGCAACAGCACATACCTCATGGGGCATGTGGATATCTAGGGCACTCGCCAGTCTCTCCTGCTTGTGTGCATCATTCTACATAGGTAAGAATTGCCTTTGAGACCACCTGGCGTATCTGGGATATGAGGTAATTTAGCAATCCCAAGATAGATTTCTCATTTCTTACATCTCTTTGATCACAGAGTTTTTTCATGCCCTGTTCCTAATCAAGGTAGTTCTTTCCAGCACTGAAGATGCTAGTTTTCATGGCTTATCCTACCCCAATAGAACTACCTCCCCTGGAGATTGGGAATGTAAGGTGGATTCAGTCTAGGCTAAACGCACATAGATTCCCACTGTTTTTGTATAAGACTCACTATATTTCCTTGAATAAATGCTTTTCAATTTGTTGAACACATGTTTTTAAAATTCAATAGAACTAAAAAAAATATGAGAAATGTGTCTAATTTACTATTGTTATTGGGGTTGGGATTTGCACATCTCCTCCATTCTGCAAGTGACATCTCTCATTGGCATGGAATACTGCAAATTGTCACCACAGCAAAGGTACCATTTCATAGTAAAGTTAGTACAGTAGTTCACCTACAAGATAGTAAGCACTGGTCTCATCACCCAGTGCAGAACCTAGGAGATGCTTACCTGAAAGAGCAATAGACTATCTTCATTTAAAAAATGAAAACATAATGTCTTGCAAGGAAGGGGCACTCATCTTCAGTATGAATATACACCTTAAGACAATAGCTATTGTGTGGCACTGTATCTTCAACAGTTAAAACATGTGGATCTAGCTGGGCACTCTGGCCCACACCTATAATCCCAGGGGTTTAAGAGGCTGAGGCAGGAGGATCACAAGTTCTATCCCAGCTTCAGCAGTTTAGTGAGTCCCTAAGCAAGTTGGCAAGACCCAGTCTCAAATACTTTTTTAAAAATAACAAGGGCTGGGGATGTGGTTTACTGGTTAAGTGCCCCTGGGTTCAATCCCTGGTACTCTCTCCAACCCCCTCTCCAAAATGGATCTGTGTTACAACGATGAAAGCAGAAGTGTCCCCATATATTAGTTTGGTTGAGCTGCACTAACAATTAGAACAGACTAGGCATTTTAAACAATAGAAATTCATTGCTTACATTTATGGATATTTGTCAATTTCCTAGGGGCTAACTGGAGGAATTCATGACTCTCTTCCCTAAAACTTTAGAGACACTCGTTATGAGAGAGATGAACCTTCTAATAGGGAACACAATAAAAGCCCCATTGAGTTCAAATCTAGGGAAGCTGCAATATCACTTTTTGGTGCATGTGCAGGGATAATAGGCTGGCAGGGATAATCAATTTTGTTCCTTTTTCAAAAGTTAGGACTGCTGCTTTGTTATTGGGGGAGGAAGAAATATATTTGATATTCAGATGGTCCACATCCATTGTGATGGTACTCACATGGACAGTTTTAAGTGTAAATGAGCAGGTATGGCATTCATATCTGAGGATAGCATAACCTCAGTATGGATATCAGGTCTCTCCAAAGTTGAAGAATGACTCATGCTACCTTGAAAGCCTCAAGTCCAAAAATGTATTTTCCAAGAATTAGGGGGATCTAAAAGTGATAGTGAAAGAGGAAAATTATAATTGTGTTAATTACAACTTTGGTACTAATTGCAGCATTGGTCTAGGTGGTAGTTTTCCCAGTAATTATTCTCTTATGAGTTGTCTCGAGGATTTTGACCACAAAATTCAAAAACAGCTATGCCTGAATATACCCCTCAATGATTCCCTTTCCTGGTCCTGTGGTCATTGTCCATTTTCTGAGCTCCTGTATATGTTGCCTGCTAAAAGTAGTTATCATTTATTCTATGAAAAATTGTCCTAGACTGACTGGAGTCACCTTGCATATAAATACACCTCTGCCCCAATTCTGAGGGAAACCCTGTTAACACGTATTAAATGTAATCATCTTGCCTCCAATATGGACAAGGAAGCAGAGCAGTTTATTCTGGTAATCGTTCTCCTCCCCAATATGTAGGTCAAGCAAAGATAGGCTTGTTCTAAATTCATATTCGTGCTTGGCATTTTCCCCTTCCTTATCCTCTTCCACACCGTCTCTTAAGATTTTCTCTAAAAGTCTTCCTGAAATTAACTGTATGCACTCAAACATTTGTCTCAGTTTCTGCTTCTCAGGAACTTGGACTAAGACACACACACACACACACACACACACACACACACACATCTGTTTGGAGCTCTAGATCAGGGAAAATGAAGAAATCTAGTTTTGTTTTTGTTTTTATTTTGTTACTGGGTGTTATGGTTTGGATGTGAGGTTTCCCCCAAAAGTTCATGTGTGAGGCAATGCAAGAAGGTTTAGAGGAGAAATGATTGGGTTATGAGAGTCTTAACCCAACCACTGAATTCATCATCTGATGGTATTAATTGAGTGAAAATTGAAAGCAGATAGGGTGTGGCTGAAGGAGGTGGGGCATTGGGGGCATGGCTTGGGGTATATATTTAAAACGTTTCTCTTTACTTCTTGATCACCATGTGAGCTGCTTCCCTCTACCACAGTCTTCCACCATGTTGTTCTACTTCACCTAGAGCCCTGAGGATTGGATCTTGCTATGGACTGAGAATTCTGAAACAGTGAGTCCCCAAATAAGCTTTGTCTCCTCTATAATTTTTATGGTCAGATCTTTAAGTCACAGCAGGGAAAAAAGCTAACTAAAACACTGGGGATTGAACTCAGGGCCTGGTTAATACTAGGCAAGTCCTCTACACTCCATCCTCAGTTTTTAATGATCAGGTGAAACTAACATGCAGAAATTCAACCACAGGGAGGAGGTGAATGTACTCTGATTTGAGTTAACATTTAACTGAAACTTGAGAAGACAAAAAGTTGGGGAAGTAATTTGTTATCTTCATGATAAAAGTTGGGACAAGACAATGTGTTTGAAAAGAGATCAGGAACTAAGAGAAAAACTAAGGCAAATAGAGTATGTTTAAGTTTAGATCAAATAATGGGTAGATAAAATATAGCACATAAATGTTGGTGAGTGACAGTAATAATGAGTGCTTATGTGAACAAAGATACAATGAGTTTGTAGTTACAGTAATCTTTTGATTAGTTCATTTTTTTTTTCTTGGAGAACCCAAGCAACACAGTGCAGGAATCAGTGAGACCATGTTATAAGATTGATTTAGTATTGCTGATTTGGGGTTAGATTTAGATTTTCTGCCCAAATAATTATAGCAAATATACTAAAGGAGTGATGAACTGTGTAGACTTAGAATGGAGATGGAATTTTGATTAAACAAAATAGAAGAAAGAAAATGAGTAAGAAAGAAAATATATAATTAGAAATTTGTTCATTAGAATTTGAGATTTCAAAAGTACTGGATATGAAAAACGTCAAAGATGTATGTGTGCATTAAAATCATTATTTCACTTGTAAATAGCATAAATTATAATGGAGCTGAGAATACTAATATGACATAGCCAAGATGTTAATCAGTTATCCAAAATATTTGAATTTAGTTAATCAAGGACAGAAGTTTAAGTGAAGGTAAATATAAGTCATGGGTTCAAACTTTTAGTTTTCTGGAAAAGTGGATTTTAATGTTTACCAAGTTCTATACTAATGGTGCGATGGATTTTCTGTGCTTCAAAAGAGGAGAAATGCTGTGAACAAAGTCAGAAGAATCGGTATATGAGAATAGAAGGAAGACCTAGGAAGCTTTTGAGTCATTTATTTTCTTCTATATTGAGTGGTAACCATATTATTTTATCATTCAAACAAGAACATTTACAAATCCATTGATGCATAATATTTATACATAATAGTGGGATTCATTGTGGCACATTCATGTATTCATACAAAATGATTTGATCAATTTCACTTCCCAGTTCCTCTCATTATACTCCCTTCCTCCCATACACTGCTTCAATTCTTTTCACCCTACAGTTCTCCCTTCTATTTTCATGAGATCTCTTTTTTACCTTTTTCTCTCTAGCTTCTACATATGACCCTTGACTTTCTGAGTTAGTATATTTTGCTTAACACAATGCACTCCAATTCCATAAACTTTTCTGCAAATGACATAATTTTGATCTTCTTTATGGCTGAATAAAACTCCATCATGTATATATACCACATTTTATTTGTTCATTTATCTGTTTGAAGGACACCTTGACTGCTTCCATAACTTGACTATTGTGAGTTATAGGAAGAGTTGATTTAGTTGAACCAGAAGATGATTTGCAATGGAGAAAAGATTATTTGTTGGTAATGGAAAAAGGGAGAAATATAATTGAAGAAACACGATTTAACACAGTAGAAAAACAAATTTGATATTTCATAGTTTTTCTTTGTCATAGTTACATGTAATAATCTTTTCCCAAAGTATGTTAGTTTCTTTTTTTAGTTGCTTATGAGGTATGTTTTAAACAGAGGTGTTTTTGAGGTTGGAATTTATTATATATGGTTGATTTTATATATCCATATGGCTATTTATGGTTTGGAGTAGAGAAAATAAAGTGTCCTGTGTGTGTTTTTATGTTTCTCTTTTTAATATTGTTGTATCTGTTATAATAATGCATGTAGTTACATATAAGTAGAGGTATAAAATTATATAAAATTCTATTGTAGAAAGAGAGACACTGTGTGTGCATGTACTTGTGCACACATCTATAGCTACCTATAATTAAATATATACATATATGTATATGTGTGCGTGTGTATACATGTTAAGATAACACCGAGTCTCAATTAAAGGGGAATTTGTAAGCAGGTTTATAGAAGAAGAAATTGAGCACCAGTTAGAATTTGTTTCTTTATTTAAATCACGATCTAGATTTTTGGAAAATATCATCAGTCACTGTACATTAATACTATAGTACTATTGTAAAATGTAGAAAGTTATTTTATTAATTGAATGACCCTATGCAAACTAAATAATTAATAAGCAATCATTAAAGATATACTTAACTTCTGAAATATATTAAGTATTTGGACTTCCTGTGCCTAAACAATGTATGGTACAACTTTTATATCTGCCTTTCAATATGTAATTTTAATAAATTTTCCCTCAATTTTTCAATATCTACCTTTCCATTGCATCTCATTTAAGCAATCTGAGAGCCTGGATTAATGGTAACTTCGTCTAATATCAAATTTAGTGTTGATCAGAAAGTACTGGAAACACCATTTGGTGACAGATTTCTGGTATTAAGGCAAAATTCTTATTATTTCTTGCTAGTTCTTATAACTGCATATCTTCTATCATCCATGTAGAGACAGAAGCAAAACTACAATAACTGCATGAAAGTGGCAAAGAATAACAGGTCTTTATTGGGTGGCATAAAAAGATGAGGATGACAGAATGCAGTAGTAACAAAATGTAGAGTGGCTGGAGTCCATAAACAATCAGGAAATCAGTAGATGAGGCCAATGTTGACACTTCAGTTCTTAATTATCCTAATTAGAGACCATCAGAACAGCAAAATAATGTTTATTGAGCCTGGCAAAGTGAAACATTTTCATTGTGCTTATTGCTTACTTTGGCAGCCATGTTACATTGTTGACTCGCATGCTGTGTAGTTAACAAAATCTCATAAGCCATTTTATATGAACTGTGGTTAAGCTAGACCCCACTCCTACTGCCCTTGTAAAATTGCTATTTTGAACCCAAATACACGGATTTACATTCTCCAACTACTCTTATCCTAATAATTTTGGCTTAGTTTTTGTAGCACATGACCAAGTAGAAATGATGGATATCCACAGTCAACATAATTATAAGGCATATTTGTTCCTTAACATAGCATAGGATACAGCTTTTGTCTTCACAGGATAGAGAGGGTAATATTTAGGTATGTTATCATAAAATCATATGCTATACAAGTTATAAAAATTATGTACAGAATTATATGGAAGAAAGTCATATGTAACTTTTTTCTGAATTTATATTTTAATTTACAAATAAAAATAATATATATTTATACATTACATCATGATGCTTTGAAATACATCGTACATTGTGAAATGGTTAAATCACACTAAAAATCATGTGGCAAACATAATCTGCTGTTTTAGTAATTTCAAGTATACAATGCATTGTTTTTAGCTGTAATCTCCATGTTCTGCAGTAAGTATTTTGTACTCACTCTTCTATCTAACTGAAAAAATTTTTCCACTTTGAACAACAGTCAATTTCACCCCATCATACACCCAGTACTTGTCTTTCTGGGTCTAGCTACTTTCACATAATATAATGTGAAATCAATAATCTGAACTGAGTTTTATAGGACAGAAGAAGGAAGGGAAAATCATTTGAAGCTAGAGATTGAGGAAACAGTTGGTATTCGAGAACAAAAAAAAAAAAACTGTGGAAACTATTTGTTGTTTTGGTCACTTTCCTTTTTTAATATTTATTTTTTTAGTTTTTTAGGTGAACACAATTTCTTTATTTCATTTTTATGTGGTACTGAGAAACAAACCCAGTGCCTCACACATGCTAGGCAAGCGTGCTACCACTTGAGCCACATCCCCAGCCCTATTTTCCTTTTTTTTAAAGAGTAATTCAGCTAAATGATTTGATAAAGATCATATACTAAAATTATGGATTATTCAATTTCTTCTATAAACAGTATTTTTATTTTATAAAAACTAACAACATTGCTACAACATTACAAGGGTATATTTAAAATTGAAAGTTACTCTTCCCTCCCATGAAATATTTGATTTGTTAATCTTTGAAGAAATGGCAAGTGGGTAGTCTATTTGGGATGGAAGATATATTTTATGATGGAAAGGCTCTGAAAATTCCACCAAAAATACCTGAATATTTCTCTGCTTTAGTTTCAGAAATATAAATAGCTATGCCTATTTATGTGTGTATTTTCTTCCATAATTTTGACTAACATTTGTTCTGCCCACTTATACTAAAAAAGTATTCTTACATGGGGAAGATTTATTTTTTGCTGCATTGATGTGAACTCTGTAGGTATGTGAGGTATCTCTCTCTCCCTTCAAAGTTGATCAGGGAACCAATTTCCTTTAAATATGACTGGGCATTCAGTTTTAGAAAGCAGAAAAATGCAGAAGGAAAAGTGTGTGGAGAATAAGACACACCCAAATGTTATGAGACACAGACCTAGTGCATATCACATCTGTTTCTACATCCCAGTTTAGAACTCAGTCAGGTGGCCTCAGCTAACCAGAGAGCCATGAGAGCAAGTGTCTTATAACTGCACAATCATGGGTCCAGATACAAATCTATTACAGTTCAATGAAGAAACTATCAGGCTCCGGCACAAATATGGAGCTCCCTTACTTATACAGGTTTGGTTTGGTTTGGTTTGGCTTGGTTTCAACCTGGCAAATAGGTTAGAATCTTGGTACTTTTCTATTTTAGAATACTTATAGATAAAGCACAATTGTTTCACAACCATTTCTATGTCATTGTTTTCCAAAGTGTGGTTTCTAGATCACCAGCTTTAATATTACTTGGAAATGTTAGAAATTCAAATCAAGGGACCCAACCCAGATCCAATTAATCAGAGATTCTGGGGATAGAGCCCAACACTCTACTTTAGCAATATGTGTATGTGATTTTTTTAATATACTAAAGTTTAAGAAAAAGGTTTCTAACTCTATGTACGCAAAGTATATTTTATACACAGCCACAGGATCTTTCTGGAATTTGTTAGAAATGTAAAATCATGACCCATGCTAGATGCACAGAACCACAATCTATATTTTAAGAAGATCTTTGGTAATTTATATGTACATTACTATTCAAATAACTAGTTAGATTTCCAAGCTTCTGCAGGTGTGATTGAGGGGCAGAACTCACAGCTACAGAAAATGGCAACATTTCAGAAGCCTCAGCAGAAGCAGTGGTTTTCAACTTAGTCCTTTCCATTCATTCATATCTGAGTCATTAACTGTGGCATAGGGAAACCACTTCTGCCTTATTCCTTAGAATATTAATTTTAGAAGACAGAATTTTCTATATCTTATGGCTGAGTCATTCAGACAAGAAGTTATATTTGATGCAGAAAGCAAGGTTGACAGTGAGAGAATCTTGCCATGTTAGTTCTGATTGCTGAAATTTTCAATAAATCCTGCCTGATGCCTGATAAACTTTGATTGTTCCGCTTATATGGTAAGTCAAAATAATAGGAGTATAGCCAACATGATACCAAAGAATAACAAAATTGGGGGCCTGACACAAGCAGATTTCAAGACTTATTTAATGGAATGAGAATCAAGACAGCATGATGTTGGTGAAAGGAGGATCAATGGAGCAGATTGGAAGACACAGAGAAAGACCCATATATAATCAAATAATTTTTGACAAAGGAGGAAAGGCAATTCCATGATGAACAGCTAATTTTTCAACAAGCGGTGTTTCCACAACCAGGAAAATCATGTACAAAAATAAACCTAGATGTAGACCATATGATTTTCAAAAAAATTACTCAAAATAGGTCACAGATCTAAGTGCCAAATACAAAAATATTGATCCTCTGGAAGAGTCAGGAACAGTGGTTTAGGCCTGTAATCCCAGTTACTCAGGAAGCTCAGGTGAGAGGATTACAAGTTCCAGGCAGCCTGGACAATTTAGGCACTGTCAAAATAAAATTTTAAAAGGGGCTGTGGATACCTTCAAAGAATTATGTCCTACCTTTAATTAGAGGTAGACTATTCCTAGGTTTGATCCCCAGTATTGGAAAACAAAATTTTTTGAAAGGAAATTTAGGTAAACATGTAAGTAACCATGAGTTTGGTGATAGGTTAGATAATGATTTGGGTTACATGTGTGCACTCAAATTCATTATGTTTAAGTCCTAATCCCTAAAGCCTTAGAATGAGAGCTTAGTTGAAAATAGGGTCTTTACAGATGTAATTCATTAAGGTAAGATCATACTTAGATTGGCCACTAATCTGTATAAAGTATGGACTTTAATTTACAATAATTTATCAATATTATTTCACTAATTATGATAGATGCACCATACTAATACAAGAGGAAACTGAGTGTTCAGGGTATATGGATGGTGCTTTCTGTACTATTTTCACATTTTTCCTGCAATTCTCAGTACATATTTTTACAAAGTTGAAGGAGTATGAGTAATGGATAAAAATCATGGTATGTTTTATTATTATAAGTATGGATTTTTAGTTATTATTTGAATGTCTTGAGCTTCTTGAATTTTGATTTTTATCAACCAATATTTGCTTAGAATATTTTTTAAAAAATCTGAAATTTAGGGCTTTGACTAAGGTTGCTCAATCATAATTGTTTACCAGAGTGATGTACTGAGTAATCATCTATTGTTGAGATATCAAATTGTGCCTTTTACCTGTTCTATAACTAGTCAAGTGCAATAACTTTTTTAACTGAAAAATTTTATTTTCAGAGCTATTTTAGGTTTACTACAATTACTTTTAAGTGTAATTTTGCAAGTGAAAAGAGCCAATAACAGTTGCCTGCTTGGTTGATTACATGATAAATATTGTTCCCTACTATGTAACACTTACCAATAAATGCCAATAATAATTGCAACAAAATCTTTTGCTTTTAAAGCTGTGTAAAAGGCAGAAATAATCATGTAATCATCTTGTAATTATATGGTACTTACTATGCAATTACATAGTAAATACATTGTAAATTCAAAATAATTACATGGTTATTTGCATTATGCATAGTATCTAATCCAATTTTGACACATAAAATAATGGTAGCATCCAAAGGGTTGCCCAAATTTCTCCCACCTACACTACAGGATCAGTAATAATGGAAGTAATTTAAGGAAGTCATTGAACAAATGCTTGATAGTACATGATTGGAAACTACCCATTCATATTTATGACAGGTAGAATTATAAATTAGTGCAGAATGGGTTTAGCAATTAGACTATAAATTATCAATTAAAATTTATGCTAACCATGATTTTGGTGTTGGTGACATTAAATGATATTTTATCAAGAACAATTGAATGAATATTTAGACAAAAATGTTTCTAAAGTGGCATTATATGTATTTTTATGGTTATTAAGAAGCTGTTTTTCATATATTTAATTGTAAATATATTAATTTTAACAGAATACTGTGAATATATTTAGTAATATTTATAAAACTCTAGAATATATTTGAGTTCTTTGAGTATTTTTGTGTCAAAACAAATATTTTTGTTTTTTTGAAAATTGAAACAAAATATTTATCTTTAAACTTAAAATTCTATAAGAAACTGACTGTAGGATGTCAGAGTGAGGAACACAGAAGATTCTCACCAAAAATATGAATATTTTCTGGCAGTAACCCAGAGATATTGACAACAGAGAAGATTCAAGGGACAGATCTTTCTGCTCAACATTGGTTATGGGAGCAAAAAGAAAGGTTGAAAAATTAAGCAAGAATTTAATACCTAATAAGCCCATCTTTCAAAATTAAGGTAGAATATAATATAATAAAAATCTAATTTTGTTATTAAAAACATGCTTTACATAAAATATTTAAAAAGTCCTTTAGGCTGAAAGCAAATGATTACAAATAGTAATGCAATTCTAAACACTCAGAGAAATGAGTCTTGGCAAAGATAATCTTGTAGGTAACCTTTTAAAAATGGGCTCACATATTAATTCCCTCTTTTTGTTAACAAATTAAAATTAATCATAGAAAACTATATAAGTATATAGATAGCCAGGCAAACAAATGGACTGGTTCAAATTGTATTCACTACCAGAAGATATATTGAAGTCTTCTCTAGTACTTGTGTTGGTGACCTGATTTAGAAATACAGCCTATAATAGTCAGTTTTTATTGCTATAATTAAATACCTATGACAGGTTGCTTACAAAGAAAAGAGGTCTATTGAACTCATAGTTCTGAAGGTTCAAGAGCATGGTGTCTGCATTGACTCAGCTCTGATGAGGGCCTTATCAGCTGAGTCACACCATGGCAATGGCAATGATGGGAGCACATATAGGAGCAAGTGATAACATCACTATACAAGAAGCAAAAGGGAAACTCAAGGTTCAGGTTCAGGATTTTATAACAACTAACTATCCTGACATCTCAAACCACCAATCCAGTATTCCCCTTCCAGAAGAAAGTCTTCAATTACCTAAGGCCCCCCTCTTAAAGGTTCCACAGTATTTCCCAATACCACCATCCTGGGGAATAAGATCCTACAATGGATCTTTGAAGGACAAACCATATCCAAACAAGAGCAGTCTTTGAAAAAGTAATCAAGTTAAAAAGGAAGTCATTAAAGTGGGTCTCAATCTATTAAACTGGCCTTCTAGTAGGATGAGGAGACATAGAAAAGATAGCCATGTAAAGATGTACAGAGCATAGGGAAATTCTAAGTAATGACAGAGGCAGATTGGAGTGATACAACCATAAGTCAAGTAATACTAAGGATTAGAATTACCCTGAAAAGGTAGGAATAGCCAAGGAAAGATACCATTCATAGTCTGAGGTAGCATGACCCTGCTGACACCTTGATTTCAAACTTTTATCCTCTAGAACTGAGTGAAAATAAATTTCTGTTGTATAAAGTCACACAATTTATGGTACTTTGTAATGGCAGCCATAGGATACTGTTTGCATAGGTATAGTTTTATGTATTACATTGTCTTTCAAAATTTTGTACATAACTACCTTTACCAAAAGTCTTTCCAGTAGATTCTAGACATAGATACAGATATACAGTTATATAAGTTTCTATTTCATAAACATTATATTAATTTGGTAGGTTAACATAATGCATACCACAGACTGGGTGTTTTCAACTACACAGATTTATTTCTTCCCATCTCTGGAGCCTAGAAATCCAAGATCAAGGTGTTGGCAGCATTGATTTCTTCTGAGGCCTTTTTGGAGGCTTGTAAATGACTTTCCTTTCCCTCTATCTTAACTAGGTTTTACCTTTGTGTGTATGTTTATCTGTTCCCAAATTTTCACTTCCTATAAGAACATTAGTCTTAGTGGATGACAGTCCACCCTAAAGATCTCATTTTAACCTAATTATCTCTTTACAGACATTGCTATCAGATACAGTCACATTTGGAGGTACTGGAGGATGCCAGTTTAGGGGAGATCCCATAATAAATGTCTAACCTGTTTAACAATAATAGTACAAAGGGGGCTGGTGAAACAGATGTACAGGAGAAGGAACAGACACGGATAAATCAAATACACATGAAGAAATGAAGACACAAGGAGATGATTTGGGATTATCTTATTTAGCCCAGTTAATCATATTAGTCATCAAAAGTGGGAAAAGTGAATAAAAAAGATAAAATAGCAAATGGACTCAATACATCAATACTGGTTTTCAGGATGGAGATAGAGTGCTATGAATAAAGGAATACAAGAGACACCTAGAAACTAGAAAAAGCAAAAAAAGGGAAAAAAAAGTCCCCTAGGACCTCCCAGTAATGATTGTGGCTTAGCCAGCATCTTGATATTAGCTCAGTGATACCAATATTCAAACTCTAGTCCATGAAAATTTAATTTAATTGTTAGTCCACTGTACTATGGTAACTGGTCACATTTATTATTAGCTGTGTGACACACAAAGACATAGCAGGCACATCAATCAGTTCCTTGGGGCTTTTGTAACAAAGTACCACACACTGAGGTATGTAAAATAACAAATTAATTCTCATTATTTCTGGAGGCTAGAAGTCTGAGATTGAGGTATCCCAAGGA
This sequence comes from Callospermophilus lateralis, assembly GCF_048772815.1. Lineage (NCBI taxonomy): Eukaryota > Metazoa > Chordata > Mammalia > Rodentia > Sciuridae > Callospermophilus > Callospermophilus lateralis. The sequence goes on along the minus strand of NC_135316.1, from coordinate 49,166,682 downwards.
CCATGCTATCCTGAAATCTGTAGGGGAGAACACTTCTTTGCATGTTCCTCAATTCTAGTGGTAGCCATGGATCCTTAGGGTTTCTTGGTTCGCAGCTACAATGTTCTAGTCTGTTTCTATCATCACATGGCATTCTCCCTGTATGTTTGTGTCTTCACAGTTACTTCTTATAAGGACATTAGTCATACCGGGTTAAGATCCTATGACCTTATCTTATTGAACTAATCACATCTGTAATGAATCCATTTCCAATCAAGTTCACATTCTATGGTATTGGAAATTAGAACATCAAAATATATTTCTGGAGAGTCACACTTCCATCCATAACAATATGTTTAGCAAAAATGCACAAAAAACAAGGAGGAAATGAACTGTATCAGAATAAAGGTTTTGCTTCACTGATGTTAGTATAAATCTGAACTAAATTTTCAAAATTTAAGATATATATTTTATGCCATTTTGCAAAATTTAAGATAATTCCAAAAAATATAATTACAAAATTGTTAATATAATTAAATTGTGAAAATACTCACTTAATGAAAAAGAAGGCAATAAAGCAAGAACATAAGAACAATGAAGGAACAAATGTATATAAAATAAAGAGACAGAATGGCAGATGTGAGAATCTAACTATATCGGTAACAGAAATGGAAATGAAATAATAATTGATCAAAATGCAGAAATGAACAAACTGGACTTTTCAAAATAAAGGAATCAAGACCTAGATCTTTGTTATCTCTAGGACATACTGTTTCAAAACAAAAATATAAATTGTTGTGAAGTAAAATGACTGGAGAAGATATACTGTGACAACAGATACCAAAAGAGAGTGGTTGTACTACTAATAACAGACAATATAGACTCTGAAATGAAATTTTTACTAAAGATAAATGGATAACCTTAAATAATAGAATATTTTTGGAAAAATCATATTTCCCTATTTCAAAACTTACTACACAGAAAATAGTCAAGACTGGGTAGTATCAGAATAAGGGTATATATAACAATATAAATAGGTATAGGTATATTCAGATACATACATATATATAAAAAGATAGATGTATCTAGAGTAGAATTGACAACCCACTGCTAATACTTTTATATTTAGTTGAATTCAATTTTGAAAATAGCATAAAGAAAAGTAAATAGAGAAACAATTATCACTCCAACAAATGGTATTAAAACTATACCCACAGGCAAAAAGAAAAAACAAAGAAATTTGTACTCCAACTTTGCACAAAAATTTTCTCAAGATAGGCTATAGATTAGTATGTAAAGTCTAACACAATGAAATTCTTAGATGACAGAGAAGAATAAATCCTTATGACTTTTAATTATATAATAGTTTCTTAGATATAATACCAAAACAAAAGTGATAAAAACATAGAAATGGAATTTTGTCAAAATTATAATATTTGTACTATAAATGAAGTCATCCAGAAATTGCAAAGATATCCTGTAGAACTGGAGAATTTGGGAAGTAGCGGGTATCAATCTTCACAGTAGGCTGGAAATAAGAATTCCAATCTTACATCCTAATCTATTCTAAGCAATAGCACAAATCCACTTTAAGTATTTTAAGGATATTCTCAATAATTATATTTTGATTTAATAGATCTTGGTTCTTCTCATAAATGTTAGATTCATTTTCAAGTAACATCAAAACCACTGCCTTAAAACTTAAAAAACACTTTTCTATACTCAACTTTAGTGAGAATGTATTCTTATATCAACTTTTATTTGGCTTTTTGCTATCTTAAAAATGCATCTTGCATAATGTATTATAATATGGATTAAATCAGAGGTATACTGTTAACATCCAACTCTGTTGTTTATCCAAGTCAATCTACTTATATATACAAATCTGATATTTACTTCTTAAAATATTTAACAGGCATAAGTGCCCATAAATCAGTTATGACAATCATTGTTAAAGCAATCAATAGTAAGGAATATGCATTAATTCAAATAATATTGATAGGCTCATGACCCTGCATCAGTCTTCTGTGAAGTAAGAAAAATGAGACATCTTCTAAAAAATCAATATTTTTCTTTTTATGTCATTCACTTGAAGATTATCAATAATATATTACTTTTTTACCTTATGTGTCAATGGTCTAACTTTTAAATACAGGCATTTTTACATTTTAATGTAAAATAATAATCTGCAAGGAACTGAGAGGCTAAAAGTTATTTGATGGAAACATTTTTTGAAGTTTAATTATTGTTTAAAGCTATATGGGTCTGTTCATGTGTGTATGTGTATATGCTTACACACACACACACACCTGTATGTATACTTGTACCATTGAATATTTGTTTGTAGCAGCATAAGAAAGCTCTTTTAATACACACCCCTCACGCCTGCAGAAATGCTCATTTGTTTCATTCTGAAGGTAAATTGCATGAAGAAAATAGCAGAAATCTCAGTACACATCTTTGTAGCCCTTGTGAACTGGGCCGTTATACAGGTATGTACTTAGGTAAAAATACAAAATGTGAAATTACAACACCCATTCATCAAAAAAGAAACATTTTAATTGGTTATAGGTGGAAAATATCTACTTGACAGTCAGTTTCTCACTTTCACGTAAGTGCTTTGCTGCTTGGATGCCTAATCTTGTTTAGTGTAGGGAAAGTAATTTGACATGAAAGTACCTAGATGGCTGCCGAAAATTAATTGCCAATTAAAAAAGAAAAATGTTTGTGCTACTCTATAAACAAGCCAACGTATAAACCTTTCAGTCTTGTTGCTTTATTTATGTCTTTATAGATCTGATTTCAAGCTATTTGCATACAATTTACAAATTCATATTATAATTCTCCAGTATATTTATGATTTTATAGTTGTATATATTTTACCTCCATGAGAAATATTTATTTCTGTATGCTTCTGTTGCTTATTATTTAACAAAAACATCACATCACATTTGATAGTTTATGTGTCTTCTTTAGAATAAGACATTTTTATTTGGAAAGAGGAAAGAAAATGCTTTACCACCACCAATAGGTACAGGAAAGTGTGTGCATACACACATGTACACGTACACACACACACACACACACACACACACACACATACACATACCCTATGGAAACCCTGTCTTCCCAATTCAGAAAATTTTCTATACCTTTTATATCTGTTAGTCTCCAAAATATTAAAGATAATAATTTTTTAGTGATGAGATATGTCTCTTTTCCTGAAGAAACTTTGAAAAATAAAGGGTTCACAGAGTTCAATACTTGTAAACTATTGTTTATATGGGAATCTGAATTGCCACAAAGAGAAGCAATTTGAATTCCAAGTTTTCTCCTCAAAGTGAGTAAATTTGGATTAAAGATAAAATCTGGAGCCATTATAGTAAGAAAATCAAATAATGAGGGGAAAGTAGCAATGTTCTTATAATGTTGGAAAGGAAATTTATAACAATACCTATAGGAAGGGTGGAGAAAAATTGAAGAAATAAGCAATGTTAGCCTAGATATGATGTAAAGTGTAAATGAGATATACCTAGAAATATAAAATGTAAAATAATGTAAAAATAAAAGACAAAACTCAAGTCTGTTCTCTACAACACAGAATTATACAATCCAAAGGAGCCCAAGACAAATGTAATAGAACCAGTGTGCAAATATTAAAAGTCAACCTTATACTTTCACCTTATAAATAATTGGAATTTTGATTTTTAAAATAACTATCAAAGACATTTCATCTTATATTTGGATATTAATTTTGTAGGAACTTGTTTATAATTAAACTTATTGCTAATATCTGCCTTATTTTTATGCTTCTCATTTTGAAATGTTGGCAGCTTTTTCTGGTTATGTAAAATTGCCAGTGAGATGAAAGGTGGTTTTTTATTCAAGATCAAGAATTCATCAAAGCTATCACACTACACCTGAAGAGGAAAATGATGAAAATACTTTTTCCAAATCATTTTCAAAACTAATAACAGGAAATTCAGCATTTAACTTTTTTGTTAGTAAGGAACATAAGCAATTTTCTTATTAAGAGTAAAATTTAAATATATATCTTCTTTCACCTGTACCAGTAAACCAGAACCTGCTTACTCATGTTCTTAATTCTTTTCAACTTGCTTTCCCAAAGGCACACTGTTTCCTAACAATGAGGTTCTTTTCCTTGTGTCCATATTAAATTAGGAAACAGATATATTTCAGAGCACTTATCACACACTTAACACAAGGTAAGGGCTCACTATATGAACATAATTCCTTAGATAATACCTCTGGCTTCAGTCCTGCTTTTTCTTCCTCAATATTCCAGTCTTTTATGAGTCCCTCATTTAAACTGAACTGTTGTAAAAGCCGCCAAGAATATAGTTACATATTTATTGATTTCCTACTATACATTCCATACCTTGAGAGCTAACCTTACATTGATTATCTCTTATTTTGGGGTAGTATAGGAATTAATAGTAACACTGTGAAAAAGAAAGCAAGAGGTCCTTTCTGTTACTCTGCTTTTGCATTCATGGATCTGAAGCACAGTTTTTTTAATTCAGCATCACCCAGTCTTAATTCCTATACTGTAAAAAACATTTATAAACAATGTTGCAGGTGAAGCTATGGCTTACCATTACTAAAACAGTCTCGGTAGAACTGTATTAGTGAAATCACCCCCAATTTTCTTAGTGAAATTAATTCTTGAAGCAGAAGTTCTACCGAGACTGTTTTAGTAATGGTAAGCCATAGCTTCACCTGCAACATTGTTTATAAGTATATTGTATATATATATACAATATACATATATATATACTTATTTATAAGTATATAATTGTATTTTAGCTCAATATATATGACATATAATATGCTTTTCAAATAACATATATATTTTAGCTAAAATAGTGGCTTCAAATATACTTCAATTTTCTGTTTGCATTTTCTAGGTAAGCAAAGAAGGACTGTGAAATAGTTAATGGTTAACAAGGCCTCTGTATTAAGGTAAATCTGGTTTTAAATCTCAGTACCAGCATGTATAGATTATGAACACTATCATTTTGCACATGTGCAATTACTTCTTTATTTACACAGGTGTATCTGCAACACTTAGAAGAATTTCTCATTTATCAATGTAACATAAATTTTAGCTAAAAGAGTGGATAAATGAATAAAATTTTTATTTGATTTTATTCATGTCCCTGACTGAATTGTAAACTTCTTGTGTAAGCTTGCAATGATATCCACTATTTTATTGCATTTCCGGGATGTAGCTTGAAATCTAGTATCGTATATGTTGAAATAAAAAATGTTTGCACATGCATGCACTCAAAGACACATAGATCCTTATTTCTTCTTGTTCATTTGTACTTTTAGAACTATTTACCTGAGAATATTTGTAAAAATATTGTTGGTTATCTTGCTTGATATATATATTTCATAATACCAATAACACAACTAACATTCGAGTAAGAAGTTCATCTTACACACATTTTGGTACCACAATAGCCAGAAGAATACATATTTAATAATGTTGACAGCTCTTACAGAAAAAAAAAAGTTCATTGCCAGTTCAAAGTCATCCAGAAGAATTTTGACATATTGGACATTTAATAAAATTTTGATAGACCTTACATCTTCATGAAATATATGTTAACATTCTCTGAAGAGCAGATGTAATAGAAAGAGGTCTGTAACTGGAATCAGAAAACTGTGGTCTCGGAACTAGTTCTACTACTATAAGCTTTGTATCCATGTGAGAATTGCTTAGATCTCTCATTCATCTTTTACTTTTGAACTTGCAGATTATAATACATATCATTCCCTCTGGGTGTAGAGAGAAACAAATGAAACAATGTGTGGTAAAATGCTTTTCAAATTGAAATCACTACACGAATAGTGTAGTGATTTATTCTGTAAACAGGTGGCTCCTGGTCAAGTGCCAGATATATTGACCAGTTGTTGTGACAGATTTGACAAACTGAGCTTCAAACAAATAATATAACACTAAAATATTTCCCTTTTAGGAATCTACATTTACTCTAACTACTGCCATATAGGCTGATATAACAATGGAAGCAGAGTCTCTCCTCAACATTTCCAAAATTTTTCATTCCACAAAGAAAAGAGAAATATTTTCCTGAGGTACACTGAAACCACTACAATGCCATGATGAATTATTTAGATGAATTCATGCTAAAAATTAGTTGATCACATGTTCATCTGATTAGCTTCTTTTGCACATTATATATCTAATTTTCACTGCTATTTTGTACATTCAAGGCGTCTACCATAAATGAAGGTGTAGTAAAATCATTTCAAACATTTTAAAGATACAAATTTTAAAACAAAAAAAAAAATCCATTGTTGTAATGAGGACAAATATTCTTAAGGTGTTTGTTACTTTGGTCATAAGAATAATATGGATGTTCTGGGGAATATTAATTATATATGAAAATTAGGAACTTCAAAAAGTGTGTGTAGATAGACTCACTGCCCAAAATAGATTTGAGATCATATTGAGCTTTCCTTATTTTTATTTATTATTTCATAATTGTTTCTAAAGGATTGGTGTGAAGCATGGAGTGGGGTGTGTGTGTGTGTGTGTGTGTGTGTGAGAGAGAGAGAGAGAGAGAGAGTTATCTAAAACCCATGATAATATGTAGAATGCATTATTTTAAAGATAATTATTTATAAATTAATATCCATAAAGTTGTTTTATCCTAATGATTATGAATTTAGAAAATCGAACTTTACACATGAGCAAACTTTTTAAATCCACAGGGCACTAATCATGAAGTATAGATAATCTCTAACTATTTAAAATAAAACATTTTAAAATTTAACTTCATGAAAATATACTAATATTACTTATATGTATTAATAACTCATTATGCTCACTCATATCTTTTGACAAATAATTTGGAATGTGGTAGTGGCAGCAATTAAAATATTTCAAACAATATTGTACTTCTCAAATATAAGCTATTAATGAGTGATTAAATATTTTACATATGCTATTTAAACTATCTTAAAGTAGACAATAAAATTCACTTTAGAACATTAAAGTCATCTTTCCCTACTAAATAAACCATAGGTGTCCCTTACATTTCTGACACTAATGTAATTATTATTAGCTTGCAATTCTTATCTCAGACAGTTATATAGATAAAGTAAGCCCTGAGTAACTTTAAATCGGCCAATTTGACAATCTTCTCAGTAATGACCCTGACATGGCTGTTTTGCTTCAGAATATGGGTATGTTTCAGTAATAGCAGGTGGATCTTTACTGACATGACTTACTTATGAGTCTTTTTCTTTTTACTTTGAGTTCTGTAGGTCATAGAGACGGATATTAACTTTTGAATATTCATATACATATAGATTCTAGCCTGTCTACAAAAGATATTTTACAACAATGACATTTCACAAAAATTGGAGTCTTACATAATCACAAACATTCAAATCCATTGGATTCAGAATTTCCCCTAAACCATTACTGGCAAGTTAGAATTTTATCCAATCAGAGATTTTTTAAAATTGTTTTCTCATTATCCAAGGAACATTGGATAATTTGGAAAAACCTTAAAATTTTTCTTAAGAGTTTGTAATCTAATTCTGAATCATGCTTTATATGTAAGGTATAAATATTAATAATCCCTGCCTAATTATGTTATAATATTGTTGTGATAAAAATTTTATATGAAAGGAGAGGTCATATAAGAGCAATTTGGAAAAAAAATCTTTCTACTATAAATTAGAGAATTAAAATATTTCTATTCTTACACTAGAAGTATTTCCCAGGAACTAGATTAGCAATAAATAGCTTCATTTTACTGAATATTATTAGTGAATTCCCTATATAACTAGGAGGTCTTGGGGTCAGAACTTAATTTCTCTGCTTAATAAGCCACAACTTAAATATGTGTGTGATGGTTGACATGAAGGATATTGACACATACCATGCCCAAAGAAGTATGTAGACTTGAGCAGTGAAAATCACACCACAATCAGGACAAAAGTTTTCAATGAATTCCTAATTTGGAATAATATATAAACTAATTCTCAATGATCTGCACCTAAGAATATTTATTCTGTTTATCTAGTAGTCTGGAACATAACAAAACATTTTCCCTGTAAAATTTTTGTTTGAATGATGCTAAATGACAAAGTCTCTAAAATCTCAGTGGCTTACAACACAAATATTCATTTCTCATCCATAGAACTGAGGAGTAAGTCTAGCACATATGTTTAGACATCACATTGGGCTCAGGTCAGCTTTGTCTTTCATTTCAGGACCAAAAAGGGAGAGTCAGTCACTATTTAGGGCATTTTCATATTACATTGTGCAGAGTAGGGCAGGTAGAGTGCAAACCCAATCATACAAGTCCACAAAAATACATTTAAGGCCATCACACTCTCCACTGGTCAAAACAAGTTACATAAGCAAGCCAAGTCAACCCAGTCAATGAGGCAGAGAAATTACACAATCCCCATTGTAAAGCATAGCAATATCAAAGAGATTTCTAAAGACAAGATACAATCCACTAAATGCTAGAAAAACAAAGACAAATTAATGGACTTGTATAGTACTTACCATAAAGAAAAGTCAAAATAATTGTGGTAAGCCATAATATATATTTGACAATGCCTTCAAGACATTCAGCAAGTAATCTGAAAACTGCCATCTTTCAGTCAGATCATTATTGGGATACAATTTTCCATGTGTCCATGCAAGCAAGGCACTGACTGCCCTTTGTCTAGGATCATCTTTTAAAGGATTTTTACATAGAAAACAGACTGGGAAATAGACATATTGTCTCCATTTGGAGAAAAGGGCAAGCATACTCAGAGCTTAGTATTCATAAGTGCTTAAAACAGTAATTATTATTACTTTGAAGAATCATATATATGTATGTATGTATACATACATACATATATATGTAAATTAAGCTTGTTAATTATGTTATTCAAATTACCTATTCACTTATAGGTGTTTTGAGTGATTGATCTATTAATTGCTAAGAGATATATTAAAACCATCCATTCTGATGATACATTTGTCTTTTTATGATGATCTGTTATTTGCTATGTATTTGAAAGGTATGTCAGTAAGTACATAAATGTTTAGAATTATAATATCTTCCTTTTGAAGTAAACATTTTTCACAGAATTAGTGACTTATAGATAATGCTCTTTATATCAGTCCCAATCTTTCTGGTTATACTGCTCCTGAATTTCTGCAGCATCTAGTCACGAACTTCATTCTCTGGTACTAAGTTCTCTGTTGTTGGAAACTGGTCTGAAAAAATACTGCAGATGACTCAAAAGCATCAGGCAAGATATTTTTTCTTTGTAACTGAGGTTGCAGTATAACAGTGTAACCAAGAAAACTCAAGTTAGGATACTTTTCCTTTTTTTTTTTTTTTGATTAACTATTTACTTATTTTTCATTTATTTTTTGAGTCAGTTTTTATGTTTTCCGGGCTGGCATCACACTCACTATCTTCCCACCTCAGCCTCCTGAGTAGCTGGGATTAGAGGCATGTGCCACTGCAACCATTTATGAAACAGTTATCCAGATTTCAGAAGTGGTATTATGGCTTCTTTGGAAAGTTGATTCTGAGCCATTGTTCTGGCAGTCTTTTCTGGGTTTTATAATCTACCATCCAAAAATGTTAATCAACTAATTCCTTGTTAAACTATCTAGAATTCATTTTGTTATTAACTCTCTTTAGACAGTAACTTACAACATTACTTATGATGGGAATATGCGATTAATTTCTGGTTGATCTCAATAATAATGGTTATTTCCAAATAGAAGACTAGTAACCTTGACAGGCAAATAATACATTATCACTCATGGGTCCCCCTTTGGCAGACCAAATATATACTACCATACCACTGGATTGTGGGAATATAAAACCATAGTGATAAATGAATGCTTCACACAGTGGAATTTATAAAGTGGCAATAACATGATGAGTTTAAATCTTAACTTCTTGAACAAAGTTCGGGTAAAGAAAGAAAATTTCTATAACTTCCCTAAAAGAAAATAAGAACCACATGCTCTGGCTTTGAGACATTACACCATATATTAAATCCACATAATTTTGGGGGTCTTATGTGCTATTTGGAAAATTCACTAGGAAAGAGTTGGAGACTGATCTTGAAAATGATATTTTAAAGGATTTATTTAAGTTACTCTCAGATTTCCACTTTTATAAATCTCACTTGCCAACAGAATCATATCTTGCTTACAGATCCTGAAGGAACATTTTCTAATGTCCACCTGTACTGTCAGTGCTTATAGGGCCATTTTAAATCAGATTCCAGTATGTCATGTCCCAGGAACCATGTTGCTCATATACATTTGAAATGCAAGATTATATTATTGTATAAAAGGAAAAAATCATCAATCAAAACTGTGGGTAGAAATAATTTCTGGAGATGCTAGGCCATATCAGGAAGAATGTGGCTTAAGATTGATAGACATCATTGATACACACACACATATTTACATATAGACATATATGAATATATACTATGTATTAATATATATATATACACTATAAATATGTATTCATACATAGATATCATATGATACATAATGTATAGATAATATATGTATATACATAAATATATATCATATGCTGTCATTTGGACATCTTGATGTCTAATGGAGATGCAACAGATATTGTCATAAATACAATTTTAATTTTCTATTACCCATAAAGAAAGCACAAATAGGCTAAAATAATTTTAATAATGTATTTTATGTATTGGATATATTAAAAAATATTATGACTTCCAACTAAAAAAAATAAAAATAATATTGATTTATTTTGTGTTCCCTGATTTTTAAAATCCAGTGTGATTTTATGTTTATATCATATCTCAATTCAGACACTAACTTTTCATCATAAATAATTAATTTGTTTAAATCTAATAAAACTTAGAGTGCAGATTCACATTTGCAAGATTTTCCATCTTTTAAACTTTTCCAGTAAAATTAAATAATTTTTTAATTAATATTTGTTTACAGTGACAAAATTTCTACTAGAGTCATCTGGAAAATTTTGATGAGTAATTCCTTCAAGAAAACCAGAATAGTCTACTGCAAATTTGAAAGCAAAGAAAGAAGGAATGAGGGAAATATAAAAGCAAAGAAAGGAGAGAAGAAAGTGGGGGAGAAGAGATGGAGGAAGGACAGAAGTAAAGAAAGAATGGAATAAGGAGAGTAAGAAACAGCTTTTGGAAATTAATATTATCAATACAATAATAACACAAGAACATTGACAAATTGTAACGGCCAGTTATTGGTATAGATAAGTTGAAAGACATATGCTAATATATAGGATTAAATTAAAAAGAGTAACTGTGAAAAAAAGTGTTAACAATGATCAACTTATAGTTGTTTATCAATTGCTTAACAAATTCAGAAGCAGAAGATGGGATACTACAAATGAGAAAAAAAAATTGGAAAATTCCTCATCCTAAATTATTTACTTAAAAAATGTAAAGAAAAGATACATGTATACATCCTACCCATATGGAAGGAAAAGAGATTTTCTTAAGGGTCAACACTATCTTGCATTTTTTGCAAGCCAATGCAGCTGTATCTTGAATGTTTATAAATGCAATGACAAAAGAGTTTCTAGTTTAAAATTGTAAATTAAGATAAAATATCATTGAAGTGTCAAGTAAAATAAAGGTATTTTCAGTCATAAAATAATGAGAGTGGTTGCTAATATTATCTTCAACTAAATATTCTGAAAGGTAACCTAGATAGGAGAAGAAAAGTGAAAAGAGGAATATGAGAATGAAGATAATCTGAGATGACAAAAAATAGTGGCAGACTGTTCTTTGAATGAAGAAAATCAAGTGAAAATGTTTTTTAAAAAAATTGATTGTCCTGGAATCTTAGAAAACTGCATTTCAACCATGTTTTAGGGGCATATAGATTAAATTATCTTCTTCATAAGCCTCAAGGCAACATGCATTTCTGGAGTGAATATTTACCCAAATTTAACATATTAAAGCTTAGCAAAAAAATTTGAAAGTAGAAAATTTTCTTACTATTTCAAAGCATACAGCAAAAGTTTAAGTCTATAAAATGGCACTGAAAAATATATTTTGCTTTGTTGACAATGTTTTGTAAGATTACTTTATTTTCAGATTCTTTTTTTGCACAAAACTATGTTTATGGTTTGTATCACAGAAGTGAAAATATAACTTTGCATTTAAAAAAATGGCAGTATGCAAAGTAAAGAAATAAAGAAAAATGGGAGGTCATGTAATACAGAAAAAAGTTATTCATCTTATACTGGAACAATAAATATACATATCAAAGTTGAAAGTTTTTAATCTTAGAGAACATTATCTAATGTGTTCTTATTATATACTAATAATAAACATTGTTTTATTATTTTAAAGTCTTCTCATCTAGAGTTTATTTTGCACAAAAACAAAATCATGCTGTTCATGTCCTAGTTTTTCCATTTAATATTTATAGCCTATGGTAGGCTGAAGTTCTATTTATCTTTTCTCTTTTGTCTTCTTTTTCTTCAAGGAAGAAGTAAACATGGATATTTGAGGTGATTAGAAAAATGCCTTCATATGTTTTCCAAAGCAAAGACAATGTGGAAATCTCTCATATGAGACACTTCTAGTCAAGTGAAAAATGGTGGGGGGGGGGAAGTATGAGGGATAACTGAATTACTCCAAATTGGGAGAGGCATAGGAATAATCTAGTTCTACACAGAAGAGAAATTTGAACAGTTTAACTTAAGGAATTGGGATAGAGTCAATAAATCCCCAATCAGTCTTTTTGTATTAAAAATAGACAGAAGAGAGAATCTAATGAGCTTAAACTCTAAACTCCTAGCCATAGAGATAATGAGAGCAAGAGACCTTGGTCTGTAAGCAGCAGCCCCCTTTGTTTCACATTGAATACCCTCATCTAGTTATTAGTTCTTCCTGTAGTAATCTGTCAAACAATGAGGGGCTAGAATTTTAAAAGGTGCCTTGCCACAGAAAGCAAAGCTAGTGCTGAGCCAGTGAAAAGGTGAGATAATGAGATTGACATTGCTGACACTGGAAATATGGTGATATAAAGATTAGTTTACAATCAAATTACTCTCATATTCACTTATAGCCAAATAAGTAAAGAGGCCACCTGTAAAGTATTTTCCCCACGTGTAATGGTGTGGAGAACATTATAATAAACACATGTTTTAGGCAGCGAGGAATTCAGTGAAAGTTGCTAGCCGCACTGGTTGTTTTAAAACTAGGCAAGATTCTCCTAAATGAATGATTCATCCATAGTAATGACACTAATTCATTATCAAGTTTCAGTTTATACCTATTTTCATTTTTTCCAATCTGTTTCAGTGCAGTTGAAGCTGTGGTTTGTTGTGTTGTTGTTTTAAAATGTTGTTTTAAGTACATAATTTTACTCAATTTGTGCCAGGAAAATGCCCAAACACCTTCATTAGAAATAAAGCAAATCTGTTCAACAGTACTCTGAACAGCAGGCACTATATGCTTTATTGAACAGAAAAGCTTTAACAAACCTTATCTTGCACACATGTTCATTCTGCCTGTGTCTGTTTATGTTCTCAAGCTCCCTGAAAATGTGGGTGCAACAACAAAGTAGTGTTTAGCTACCCTACTTTCTTGGCCAGGTGGTTGATTATATGGTTTGGCATATTTTTTGCAGGTGGTATACAAAATCATATATACCAGCTGCTCAGCCCACTGAGTAATACTTTGCTAAATGACACAGCCCCAACTATACATAACAACATATAATGATGCTAGAGTGATATCTTCACTGGATTCATTTAGCTCTAAAAAGAATTCTCTAAGAAAGACATTTCCCTGCCTTCATTTCTGTTTCACGCTGGGTAATGTTGGCAAGAATTATTCATGGCACATGTGAGCAATTCAAAGAAATATTGTAAAAAAAACAAGGCAGCTTTGCAGAGGTGCGCTATCTGCTTGATGACTTGGCATGCTGCCCCTGGTGCTTGGCACAGCACCCTGGCTGCTGGCACAGGGGATGTTATATATACTTGCCATTGGGCCTCTACTGTGCTACTTGCTGTGCATGATCAATATCGACCAACTGCATAAACAACCAGATGAACCTTGTATCTGAGGGATAGCAAATAGCATTTGAATTATTTTACATAAATCTGAAAATGTAATCGCAGTTGACATTCCTATTAGTATTATATCTGAGCACGATGATCATAATTGAGTAACATTAAATTTAGTTTATTGAACAGCAGTCCACTGCCCGCTTTACTGTGACTATGATCTGTGTAATGAAACCAGCAGTACGAAAAATTCTCTCAGTTGGTACACTTCCTGGAGAGCAGCCAAAGTATTTATTGCTATTTGTGCAATTAATGGCCATATTGATTCCTTTTTTTCTCCCTAGTAAATAGTAGATAAGTTGTGCTATGTTTTCTTAGCTCTTCAAGGTTTGTTTCAGCTGTAATTAATGTGACTATAAGAATAATACTCAATTGTTCTTAGTTACTGGTTTTCATGTCTGCCGCACTTGCAACTTACACATTGCACTGGTTTGAAATGATTAAATTGATAAGTAGCTCTACTGCCCAAATAATCCCATATGCTGGAGTATGATTTATTAATGCTCAAATATCAGAAGGTAAAACTTCACTAGCCAAAAAGCTGTGGTGGTTAATCATCTGTTCTTCCAGCTAATTCCATAATCCTCAATATGACAATCAATTCATCATACTGAAATGGCAAATTCATATAAATCATATTTCCAAGTTCTACATGCAGTCAATAAAATATATTGCACATTTCTCATAAATTATGTGATATAATGTTAATTTATTTTTCTAATTAAAAACTTTAACTACCCTATGTGTTTATCCATTGTGCTTGTAAAGTAATGAGTCTCACATTGGCACATCTAGAAAATCACAAAATGAATTGGAAAGAAGGTTTAGATCCTCTTAGGAAGAATTTGTAGTAATACTGTAATGTCAACTCCTCTAAGATGACCAAATGTTCTAGTGTCTTCTACTTTGTTGCTATTCCCTATTATTAGGATTCAAAATTCTTCTCTGATATATTTTTTTACTTGAAGTTGGTGGTTAAATGAAGAAAAGTCAGCGCTGGCATAATTTTGTGCATTCTTGCTATTGAAGGAAGTACTATGAACTACATCCCAATGTACATACTCCTCATCTGCTATTTTGTTTGTTTTTTATTGGTATGAGGGATTTAACCCAGAGATGATTAACCACCGAGCAACATTCCCAGCCCTTTTGGGTTTTTATTTTGAGACACGGTCTTGCTAAGTTGCTTAGGACCTCCCTAAATTGCTGAGGCTGGCTTTGAATTTATAATCCTCCTGCCTCAGCCTCCCAAGCCTCTGGGATTACATGTGTGCACTACCATGCCTGGCTTTTTCTTTCTTTTATTTCAAGTTCAATGCATCACCCTAAATTCATGCAGTTCAAGTGAACATACAATAGCTTCATTTTTTCTTTTAAACCTTTCCCTCTAAAATATGTGCAATATCCACATTAAGAAGTAAAATATGTGGTTCAACATATACAAATCAATAAATATGATGCACCATATCAATAGAATGAAGACCAAATATGATTTTCCAAATAGAAGTAGAAAAGGCATTGATGAAATTCAAAACCCATTCATTAAAAAAAGAAACATTTTACATAAAGGAAATTACTCAATATAATAAAGGCTATTTATAATAAGCTAACATCTAACACTGTGCTGAATAGAAAAAAGCTGAAAGCCTTCTTCCCAAGATCTGGAACAAACCAAGAATATCCATTTTTATCACTTTTATTCAACCTAGTACTAGAAATTCCAGCCAAGACAATCAGACAAGAGAAAGAAATAAAGAGCATTAAAAGAGGAAAACAGATTGTCACTGTTTTCACATGACTTGATCTCATATGCAGAAAACTCCATATACTACAGCAAAACCTCTTAACTAATAGATGAATTCAGCAAAGTTTCAGGATAAAAAAAATCAATATACAAAAATCATATGCCAATGCTATATGCCAATGGTAAATTTTCTGAATTTGAAATTAATGAAGGAATCCTTTTTATAATAATTGCAAAAATTAAAAAACAACTATGAATAAATTTAACCAAATGAAAGAAAGATCGCTACAATTAAAATTATAAAACACTGATGAAAAAAAAATTAAAGACTTTTATATCTTTTATGAAAAGACATCCCATGTTCATGAGCCAAAAGAATCAATATGGTTAAAATGTTAATTCCACAAAAAGTGCCCTACAGTTTCAATCCAATCCTTTTCAAAATACCAATTACATTCTTCAAGAAATAGAGAAAAACAAGGAATACAAAAAAAAAAAAAAAAAAAAACAGAATAGACAAAGCCATGCTGAACAAAGAACAAAGCAATAAGCAATATGCTACTAACTTCAAAATATACTGCAATAATGCAGTCATCAATATATCACGGTATTGTCATAAAAACAGGCATATAACCATTGGAACAGAATAGAGAGCTTGGAAGTCAACCCACACTTCCATAGCTAACTGATTTTAACAATCACGTGAAGCCCATACCTTGAAGAAGGACAGTTCTTTAAGTAAATCATTCTAGGAAAATTGGAAGACTGAAACTAGACCCCTATTTCTCACCAGTTACAAAAATTAACTTAAAATGAACTAAAGACTTAACTATAAGACCTGAAACTATGAAACTTTGAGAAGAAACCACAAGGGAAGTGTTTCAGGACACTGAAAGGGCAAGGATTTTTTTAAAAAACAAGACCTCAAATGCACAATTAACAACAGCAAAATTAAATAAGTGAATTACATCAAACTAAAAAGCTTCTACTTGGCAAAGGAAATAATCAACAGTATGAAGACACAACCCCTCCAAATAAATAAAATATTTGCAAACTATACAGCTGACAAAGGGTTAATATTCAGAATATACAAGGAAATCCAGAAACTCAACAGTAAATATATATATATATATATATATATATATATATATATATATAGGCAATAGATCTAGACATTTCTTCAAAGAAGAAATACAAATGGTCAATATATATATATTAAAAAACAAAAATGTTCAGCATTACTAATCATCAGGGAAGTGCAAATCAAAACCACAAATGCAAATCATCTCATCCTTGTAAGAATGACTATTATCAAGGCCACTAATATTATAACAAGTGCTGGAGAGAAAGTGGAGAAAAGAGAAGTCTTGTACACTGTTGGTGGTAGGAAAGTAAATTTGTAAAGCCATTATGGAAAACAATATGAAGTTTCATTAAAAAATTAAAAATGGAGCTAGCACTTGATCTAGCAATAACCAACGAAAATGAAATCAGAATATCAAAGAGACATTTTTAATCCTATATTCATTTCAGCACTATTCACAATGAAAACCACCTAGGTGTCCATCAGCAGATGAATAGAGAAAGAAAATTTGATACATATACACAAGGGAACACTACTCAATCATATGAAGAATGAAAACCTGGCATTTCAACAACTTGGGTAGAACTCAGAGATTAGATGAAAGGAACCAGGCACAGAAAGACAAGTAGTGCATTAATTCATTCATATATAGAATTGAAAAAAGAAGATCTCATAGAAGTTGAGAGTACAATGGTGGTTGAGAGAGGAAGAGGAAGGGATGGAGGGGAAAGGTTGATCAATGGGAACTAAGTTGTAGTTGGTTAGGAGTAGGAAGTTCTGCTGTTCTATTGCAGCCCAGTACGGTGACTGTAGAGAACAATTTTGTACTATACATTTCAAAAAACTAAAAAGAATTTTGAATGTCTTTGTTATAAAATAATGATAAATGTTTGAGGAGAGATGAATTTAAACTGATTTAAACATTTAACTATTTATATATGGATATATCATATATATCACATTATTCTCCATAAATATGTACAACTTTTGTGATTTTTATGTATAAGTTAATTTAAATTTAAAAGAACTATAATATGAGAATATAGGTTTCCCAACTATCCCAATATATCACATGACTTAATTTTCTAAACAACAGAATTGTGAAGGGAAAAGCTTTCTGCCTTTAATAGATATAATCTCTGATGTTATCTGGACTCTACAATTTCTGCATATGAAGTTTGCATAGCAGAATAATCAGTCAAGTTTTCTCTAGTTTATTAATGAAACTAAATGTAATAAATTATGCAGCACTTCAAAATCTGAAATTCTCTCTAAAGGAGGATGCATCTGAACACATTTAGGGCTAGGGAAGTCAGGCAAATAACACATTTAAGGAAAACAGTATGTATTCTAAATTTATTTCCCTCCTTTTGACTTATTTTATTTCTAATAAAATTTTTTTAATCAATACTTCTTTTTACCTGAATTTTAAACCTGTAAGTATCTATCTGAAAACAACTTACCACTTGATCTGATTCTAATTTATGTTCCGTCTCAATTCATGAACTCCCAATGTCTTGGTTGTCTCTGGGTCTGACATGTAATTGCTCTTCATGTGACAAAACCCCTAGACAGGTTCTGCCAAACTCTTTTATGAAAAGAACAACACAGCCTCTGTTGTATGTTGTGAAAATAGAAAAAAAAAAGGCATTCTTTGGAGTCACATGCCTACTGTTGAGAATTACATGATTCTAATTAAATAATTATATACTGTATTTATGTAATACGTAGTATATATAAAATTATATACTATAACTTTATGATGACAAAAACAGTTTTTGCAAGAGCACATTGCCATTGAACAAAGTGTGCCTTCCTTAAAATATAATTACAAATACTTACATATGAGAAATAATGTTTCCTCTGAAAGAGAAAATTTGTCTTAAAGATGAATTACCATGAAGGCTAAAAAAGATTGTATCACACGGGTAATAATTAGTTCAGTCAATTTCTGTACTATGTTAAAAAGCTGACATAAGAAGAAGGCTCAGGGCAAAAGCCAAGAACAGGGTGCCAGAACAGAGCAGTTAGCACTTGCTTGGGTACACAGAGAGGCAGGCACTAACTTCCCTGATAAACAGAAGGATGGAAAAATGGTATCTCAGCCTGAGATGCAGATAGACATGCATAGTATCACAGACTGAGCTACAGAAGACTGCAGATACACCTTATCACAAGTGGAAGTATACAATATTACATAATTCAAGCAGTATCAGAGCTGGAGTGAAACCTGAAACCACAGTCTTTCATTCACAAATTCTTTCTCTTTCATCATTATGAACTTCACCTATTGGGTAACAGGAAGAATGTGTGTATATGTGTGAGGGGAGGTATTTAATTAAATATGCCTGTCCTCTGTGGCTATGTGTAGGGAGGCTAGGTATGCAGAACTGGGCCTACCTCCTCTTTATTCAAAATACTGCAGTGGCTTCTAGTAACATTGATTGTAAACTGTTAATACCTGAGATTTCAATGAGTTAATATTATTTGATAGTAGGCAACAATAGCTTAAGTTGCATATAATAATCTCTATAGCAACCAGTAAGAAATAAGTCAAAACTATATAGTTAGAGAATCAACACAGGAAATATTTATTTAATACAAAATAAGATATAAAAAAGTCCTAGAGAAATATGAAAGACACAAGACAAATTGAAAACAAATATTGAAATTAAAGAGGTAAATTCAACAATAGAAGCCATAGTAAGAAGGCAGAGATTATTCATTCATTCAACTACATGGCATTTTCAGGAGACACACCATAGATTCAAGAAGCAGAAATATGGCTGGCTTGTAGCTCAGTGGTACCGCTATTCAACATTGGGTGGGGAGGGAATAGCAAAAAAGAAAGTACAAAAGGGGAAAGAGTAGAAATTACTCAACTAATAGCAAAGTTTCTGCTTTAAGAAACTACCAAAAGAACAGTAAACAAAAAGCAAATAGAAAAGTGAAAATAGTAACGATCAGAACAGAAATCAATAAAGACATAAAATGGTAAAGAAATCAATGAAACCAAAAGTTGTTTTGTTGAAATATTAAAGGAAACTGACGTTTATCAAAGTCTAAAAAAAGACAAAGCACAAAACAGCAAAATCAGGGATAAAAGAAGGAACAATTTTATGAACTACCCAGAGATTAAAAGGTAACAGAGGAGTAGTATGAATAACTTTTTTTCCCCTAACAAATCAGTGTGGTGCCAAAGCTAGTGAGAGGTGAGGTAAATTAATTTACAAAATAGAAACAAAATCTTGATTCATTTATCTGAGAATTAGTAATGATCTGTTATAGAGAGAAATAGTCCAAACATGAATAGAAGGAACAAGGCAGATTTGAAGACATAGTGGAAATAAAAGCAAAACAGTAAATCCTGCAATACATTCTGGGGGAAATGGCAGCAAGATGAAAGAAGCATACTCAAGTCTCTTGCAGAAAGATTTATATTTCAGCCAATAAAAATCACTATAATCTTTGCTGATTCCCAAAGTTTGAGGTTGGTGTCTTTGTCCCATCATAGCTGTCTTTCATCACAGTCGTATCACATTCTGTATTAAAATTATCTCTTGATTTATTCATATACATCACCTGAATCCATATTTTAGGGTAGATATTGTATTTTTTTCATTGTTAAATCCATAGTGCACAGCTCATAGTAGTGACTCATCAAATATACGCATGAGTGAATGAATGAATAAATACATGTGACAGGACTTTTCATCCAAGTGTCAAAGATGACTGAGAAGTGAGCAATCAGCAATGGCTCAAGTGCCTGAATGTTGGCCACTGTAAAGTTCTGTAAAATCATCCTGGAATAACACCAAGGTGGTATAATCTTCAATTTTATTCTTGAATATAAGAATATACTGAAGACTCCAGGAGCAGCGCTGGTGCTCACTGAGTCATGAATGCTGTCCTATTGGACTAGAACAGTAGCCAAGGTTTTGTCACTTCATACAACCGTTAAACCGCAGCCCCTCATCAAAGCAGGGGTGGGGCCTCTGCTTCCCAACCAACCATATAAACCAAGGGTCAGTGCTGATCACCTTCAGAAGGCTGACACTCATCTGTTTTAGATCTCTGAACACCGTATGGAATGCAATGAGCAGTGTCATACCTACTGCTCCTTCTGACATACCTTTCCTAGTCACCATGGCTCCAGGAGGCTGTATGCAATCCAGTCCTTTGCTTGTAATTACATGGTACTGTCTTGGGTGAGCTGCTTTGATGCTGAGCCTCCATATTATCTGCAAAAGAAGCATAAAAAAGTCTCTGATTCTACTTTGACCAAAAATTGTGTGAGTAAATTATAAGCCAATTTGCTAAAATTTAGTGTGGTGATGTAGGGAAAATCTTAACACAAATAAGCTATCTAGAAAAAGAGAAATAATTTTATTTATAGTAATCTAGGAAGAATCAATGTCACAATTTTAGAATTTTGAGGCTCCAAGAAATATTGGGCCAGTGCTCCTTACCCACTTTTTGGCATGCAGAATTGACCTTCATGAACTTTTTGTAATTCTCAATATTCTGCAGGGAATGTTGAAATACAATTAGAGTTTTGATTGAAGATAATAAAATTAATGAAACAAGTTTGTCCCTGTAATCAGCGGTTAAAGTGCTATTGACTTACAGGCATTGAATATAGAATGTTTTTTAGAGGTCCTATGTATATCCAATACTATTTGTGTTGTTGCTGATCAATTGTTATACATATTATGTATATATCTACACTGATATATATGTATACATACACACATATACTGAAGATGAAAATTAGAAAGCTGCTAGATAGGTCTTGAATATTTTCAAGTAATGTTTCAAAAAATATATGCATTCGTGTGGAAAATTTAATTCACAGGCCTGTTTTTACTCGTCTTGCTTTTCTCTGTAGTCACATTGATTATACTCAAACTCCAAGAATTAAGTAACAAAGTTTCCTATAGTTACTAGGTAATGATAATATTCTGCACCTTTATGTACCAAGATGGACCAGGTTGTCCGTATATTCAAAGTTATCATGAACATCACAATGTACATCTGATGCTTAGTTTGGGGTCCACACAATGGATGGTCAAACGGCAGGTGGTGATCATCTCCGTTGAAGAATTGTGGATTCTAAGACTCAAGTAGATTTTCCTGGGCAAGGGATATCCATGCACAGCCTGCAGTTTGCAGATAGAAAGGATGATGAGTCTCCATAATGCCTGGACCAGAAATACTGTTTAAATACTCTTGCCTTTGTCCATATCTTTTTCCTGCTGTTCTTACATCATATTCTTCTCTAAAAATTAGCTGTTGAGTATAATTTTATGTTTAGTCAATTGGGTCCTTCCAGTGAATTTTCAAGCTTAAAATGTGAGCACATAGGATTACTGAGAGAATACATTTCATGATATTGTTATGAATTTATTATGATCATAATAATATATTGTATAAAGCCTAGATTTTATAAAATTATTTATAATTATTCATTTTTTCCATCCAATACTGTTTAGACAATCATATGAGGTATTTAGAGTAGTCAAATGTATGAAGATGAAAAAAAAAGGAGATTGCCAGGTGCCAGGGGAGGGGAAATTGGAATTTATTGGATCATGATTATGGAGTTTTAGTTTTGCAGGATGAAAATAGTTCTGCAGATAGATGGTGGTGTTGGTTGTACAACCGTGGGATTATATTATACCTAATGCCAATGCAACATACACTTAAGAACAATTGAGATGATGAAGCTCATGTTGTAAATATTTTTTTAATATTTTAAAATAATTTATAATCAAAATATTGATGTTTAATATTATAATGTTTAAAGTTGCTTTTGATCACTCCATAAATTTCTTTTCTTCTCTGTGGTTAATCACTTTTATCTCAATATTTAAGATAGAATAGCTAAGGTCCCAAATGTTAAATAACATGTTTGGTCAAATTAAAACTCTCCAGGAAGACATAGTTTATGCTTTCCCAATTATTTTAGTCAGCTTTTTCACTGTTGTGACTAAGCACACAGCCAGAACAATTGTAGAAGAGGAAAGGTTTATTAAAGGGCTCACAGTTTCAGAGGTCTCAATCCATAGATAACAGGCTCCATTCCTTGGGGCTTGAGGTGAGATAGGACATTAGAGCAGAAGAATGTGGCAGAGGGAACCAACTCACATGATGATCAGAAGGCAGAGAGAGAGTCCACTTGCTAGATACAAATATATACCTCCAAGCCACACCCAATTCCCACCTCCTCCAGCCACACCCTACCATTTCAGTTACCATTCAGTTAATCCCTTTAAGGGGATTAATTCACTGATTGGGTTAAGACTCTTAAAACCCAATCATTTCTCCTCTGACCTTCTTACACTGTCTCACACATGAGTTTTGGGGGGACACCTCATATCCAAACCACAACACCAATTCTGTTGCTTCTCCTCCATTTCAGGCATTCAACTTCTTAATGATACTTTCTGACCATAACTCTATATTCCTCTTTGTGCTCAGAGGAATATGCTTAAGACCATATCCTGTTTTTATTTAAATATATTCATAGATTCCCCAGAGGTAAGAGAAGAAAATCTAAGCCTCAAAACCTACTCTTCAGAAGCCTTTATAAACTGTCTAAGTCACTATTTCACTCCTAAAAAATATTGGGCTTCAGGTCCTGAATTTTCACCCTTCCTCAAAGAGGTAATCTCCTTTGTATCTCCAACCCCCTCTGAAATAATATGAGAAAATAGTGTCATATATTCATTGTTCTTTAGTTGTGGCTTCCTCTGTAAGGTCCTTTCTATCCTGGATTTCCCTAGAAGTAGAATTCATTTGCATGATGTCTTCCAAAAGCACTTGGTCCACACATCTGTTATAGTACTAGGAGAGCTGCATTTTTATTCCCAGTTTTCTCTTACCTGTTACAGAGCTGGAGTTATACTTGCTTACTAAGTTGATGTATTGGCCACCAGATTAAATCTGGTCAGTTAAATATGAAATTGAAATAGCATATACCCCTTCCAGATAGAAAATTCAAGAGCCAGAAATATTCCATTCTTTTCCTTCACTTGAGTTTCATAGTGATGATTATGTAGGGAAAAAAGCCACAGCCCAACTGTGAGGACAGGCCGAGTCATTAAAATTGTAATTTGGGAGTTATTTATTATGACTTAGGTTATTCTTACTAATATAAGTACAAACAATGATCCTGCTTTATTAATTTGCCTACGTAGTTGGCTCTTCCCACAAAGTTATAAACGTTGTTGTATCAAAAATTGCCTTTATCTTTGCTATTTCAATGCCTAGTAATTTGCTTATTTCATAGATAGTCAATATATTTTGTATGAACAGATATGAAAAAAGGAATAAACTTTTAAAGATATTCTAGTCATTATTGTTTTGCTATCTATGTGGAGTTTTTCCACTGCATCAGAAATGTTGCTTACTTAGTATTCATGTATGTAAGTATTTTCATCAACTGGTTTGGTGGGTTAATGATTTGGTCATTCCTTGTAAAGACAGCGATTTAACCTAATAAAGATAAAAACTACTGATGTTGCCTGCATTTAGATTAGATAAATATTGCACCTTTCCAATGTGTTTCACCATTTTGTTTATGGAGTGTGAAATACATAGCCTGGTGCTTTTTCTTCAACTTTCATTCATGCATAGCCAGCTATATATTGTATGCGCCATTTCTGCTAACCCAGGCAAATTAGCAGAGGTATTTGGGTAATCAGGCAGTTGAGTGTTTGTATAATTTATCACTTTTTATGAAAAAGAAAATGTGTTAAGGAGGATTAAAAAGAAGAATAGCTATTAATGCCTTATTTTTAGAACATTTCTGTACTACAATGAGAAAATAAAAGTTACACCAGGTATTTCATTTTAAAATATTGAATTTCATTAATAAGATGACAAGACAAAACCAAAACTCTACAGCTTGTATTTTTTCCTGTCAGTGAAAAGGAAGACACACTTGTTTTCCCTTTTTTATTTGAAAACTCTGGTCCACATTTAATTCTGTGTGACTGGTTATCACTATTTCTCTCTCTCTCTCTCTCTCTCTCTCTCTCTCTCTCTCTAGCTAAGATTGAAATCCTTTGAGAACAATGTTGACAGCTTTGAGCTGACAAAGAATCATTATAATCAGTGTTGAAGATATGAAATCACAATGAGAAAGATTTCATGTTTATAGTAACAGGGACCACACACTGTGATAGTTTGCATTAGAAACTCAGCAGGTGTATTATGCAAAACTGAATCATAGTTTTGATTCACACAGTGAACTTGAGGAACTTAGGATATGAAAAGGTCATTTTTGTTCAACTACCTGTCTACTATATTAAAACAAAAATATTCCCATTTTTAAAATTTGCAAAAAGATAACATAGTGTTTATACATAAACTCAAAGATTTCATGTTTGTTCAAAATGATATTGTTTAAATTCAAAAGCATTTGAGTACTACATACAGAAGCTAAATAAGAAAGAAAACAAAATGATTATAAATGGTAGATCTTAAAGATATGTAGAAAAACAAATCTACCAAAAATGTTCTTCTGTTGATAAGGAGTGGACCAAACTGTAGAGATGAAGGTGTATAAATGTATTAAAAAGAGGGATAAAAATGTAGGTTTAAGTGGTTTCAATTCATTGCAACCAGGTAAGTCACTAAATGCAATGACATCATTTCGGTTCTGTACTTCATAAAAGGATAGGGAAGGTGGTTGTGCAAGGAAAGTTAGATTAACTAAGTTAGATTAACTAAGAATAATGTCAAGTAAAGACATTTTTATTCTTTAGAACCTCCTCTTTCATCTGTTTCAAACCTGTTTGACATCTTACTCATATTTTTTTTTCTTTGTATTTCACTCATTCATCCTTAATCAATGCTTTATAAACCGTTTGTTCTATGTGCCATCCAGCCCCTAGAGATTTGAGGAGACACAGGGCTTGGTATCTCTTTTTTGAGGAATTTACAGACTCACCAAAAAGATGAGCACATCAATATAATTACAGCAATACTATTAGAGGCATGGATGCTGTTACAAAGAAAGCACCGACTTCTGTCTAGGCTTGCAAGGGTTCACAGAGGTACTGGCCTGTGAGTTGAGGTTTTTTCCTAAGGCTCATCAGATAAATAAATGCATCATTTCCAGCAGAGAGAACATCACATAATATTCACAGAGAAAGCAATAAGCAGCTTGCTGAGATCAGCTCCCACAATATGTGTGAGAAATAGTTGAATGGAAACAGAAAGTGGACAGAAACAGACAACTATATGCTGAGGAATTTGGGTTCTACTGAGTTTAGTGAGGAGTCAGGAAAGGATATATAGCAGGGAGGCCATTTTTACAAGCTTGCCATCTTATGGAATTTGGAAGATGTTTCAAAGGAAATTTCAGGCAAAAAAGATCACTTCTAACCTAACATGTTCATCTTCTTCCCCCACCGTTGTCACCTGCAGTCTTATAAGTTCTTTTAAAAAAATAATTTTAAAGTTCAATTTCCTAATAACTGCTTAAAGATATTTGTATGTTTTTGATAATACATCCTGGGCAAAACTGATACAATCATCACAATAATAGTAGTAAAATTTCTAATGCTAGCCTTTTGAGAAGTCTGTCAACTTTCAGGTAAATGATATTCAAAAAATATCAGTAGAAGGTAGATTAGATTATTTCTAAGATACTTAACTCTCTTGTTCTGGCAAAAACATGAAGAGATAGACTGGAGTGATTGCCTTGAATCATTCCTGGGCCATTCTAACTCTTCAATCTAATGTCCCTAAAACACTTTATTAATCCTGTAGTCTTTGGCTCCTTGGGTTCTTTTTACGTTTTCCCTCTTGTAACTGTTGCTTCTGGTGGGTTTTTAAATTCCATCCTCTCTTAGTAAATATAAA